>NC_134882.1:19930927-19935927 GCF_041734735.1 Babylonia areolata | reverse complement strand
TTCTGTTTGTTTTGAAGTTTGGAACACAGAAACGTTTGCCTGAGGTTAGGAGTTGATAATTATTTACCAGCGTATGGCCAGCTTGTATAAAAAAATAAATGTTTGCCAGCTTGTATAAATAGTCTGTGTTGGAACAACGTAACCTTCCACTGAATCAACATCCAAGCCCTGAACAACTTATCTTTATTAAGGGCTTTTGCCGCTAGATCTTTAAACTCAAATCTACCCCTCAACGTAATAATAATGTACAGTACACTTGCATTAGTTTTAAATGAACGAAAATTCTAGTCACAACAGCCCGCAGACACAAGACTACGAAAGTGGACGTGCTGAACACACTCTGTTTTACTGTTAGTCATCTTCACAGACTGTTGGGTTTTTGTCGACGCATTTCACACATTATCAGCTTACCCGTGAAGGTCTTTTTTTTCTTTTCTTTCAAGAACGTATATAAAAAAAGGTTTTGTTGTTTTCACCTTATCAACTTACACGGGAAGTACATAAAACTGTTCTTTGAGCACACATTATCAGCTTACGCGCAAAAAAAGAAGACGAGAAAGGTTGTGTTGAATGCACAGTGTAAGCTTTCGGGTGCAGTGCTTTAAAGAAAAGAGTTTAGAAATGAATGTGTTTTGTTGTTGTTGGTGGTGGTGGTGGTGGTAGAATTCTCTGCCTATTGCTCGCAGACAAACAACTCGGGGTGGGCGGGGGGGGGGGGGGGGAGGGGACTGGATGGAAAAGGGGCCAGGGGTGTGGTAAGGGAGTTGTAGATTAGTTGGCGACAGAAAGTTTGGGGGAGGGGGGGGGGGGGCGGGGGCATATCTATTTCACTTTCTTTTTTCCCTTTTTTCGGCCTTCTTTCATATTTTTTTTCTTACTGGACTTTTTTTTTCTTTTTTGTTTCTTTTTTTTGTTTTTTTTGTTTCTTTGTCTTTCTTTTCTTCTTCTTTTTTTTTAACGGCTTCAGGTATGCAATTTGTCAACCATGATGCATTGAGGTGCCATGGATCGTGAAACAGAACACAGGTTGTTTGTTACGAGAGAGTATGCAGGGGAGGGGATTTTTCGAGAAAGGGAGGTGTGTGGAGTGGGGAGGGGGGGGGGTGTAGGGTGTAAGGCCTGTCAGGGCGGGCGGGTTGGGGGGGGGAGGTGTCTGGCCTTGTTCATGCATGTTATGTAGAGGACTCTCCGTGTTGTGCACCCCCCCCCCTCCCCCATCCCCGCTAACTCCCCCCCAAACCCCCGCCCCCACCCCCTCACTTACTCTCCTGTCTCCCTTCCAATCATATGACGCCCAGTCCAACACAGTCTCTCCATGCTCCCTCTCTGTACCCCCCCTTTCCCTGTCTCTCTCTCTCTCTCCTGCAGTCACTGCACTATTGTTACTGGAGGGGATGGGAGCTCTCTGTCTGTCTGTCTCTCTCTGTCTCTGTCCCTCTGTCTCTCTGTATCTCTCACGCACGCACGCACACACACACACACACACACACACACACACACACACACAGAAGTGACCCTTAACAACATTGGCGAGATGGCATTTCGCTTGTCACTCGCTTGGGTGGTTTCTGGTGCAGAGCAAACTGCATTCGCTCTCTCTTTTTTCTTCTCCTTCTTTTTATATAATTCATTTTCATTATTTAACTCACTCAGTACGGCCAGTCCTCTCTTCTCCTCTATACAGACCCCTTGGATGTCCAGTGGGTGTCTGAATGACCCAACCTTTAGCTTCCGTCGTCAGAATTGTGGTATTCTTTGTCAACATACACCTCTTCAGTATAAGAGCCTCCCACTTGCAATAATTTGATGATGGTAATTGGGGTGAAACACTGTTAACGTCGTCTCTTTCGCCGTTCGTATGGAGAGAGTTAAAGGATTTGTTGCTTGCTATGAAACATGGGTTCGTTGAGTTGGGAAGGGGAGAGGAGGGGTGGTGGGGTGTGGGGGGTGTGGGGGGGGGGGGGGTGGGGATGGTGTACGTTTACAAGGTCACTGTCTTGAAAGAAAATGAAGCGAATAGAATATAATTATAAACGAAAACAAAATAGTAGTACACAGTCCAAAAGGGTCAAATGGCTTTGCTCCCTCTCTCGTCTGTCCTGTCTGTCTGTCTGTGTCTTTCCACCTTGTCTTTCTGTTTCCTCCCCCCCCCCCTCTCTCTCTCTCTCTCTCTCTCTCTCTCTCTCTCTCTCTCTCTGTGTGTGTCTCTCTGTCCATCTCTTTGTCAAACCAAAATAACAACACAGGAGAGAAACTGTCCATGTCTTTGTACGATTTGTATAAACACACACACACACACACACACACACACACACACACACATATATATATATATATATATACATATATATATGTGATATATATCACATATATATATGTATATATATATATATGTGTGTGTGTGTGTGTGTGTGTGTGTGTGTGAATTATATGTACATACAATTATACAAATCGTATAAACACAGGGATAGATAGATAGATAGATAGATAGATAGATAGATAGATAGATAGATAGATAGATAGATAGATAGATAGATAGATAGATAGATAGATAGATAGATACGCGCGTTTGTGTGTGTGTGTGTGTGTGTGTGTGTGTGTGTGTCAATATTTCACTCTTGTGTCACGTTTATCTCCAGCTGCAGTTCGTAAACAGTCCTCCAACATCAAAGACGACGTCCCAGCAGCCACTGAAAAGTTGCATGACAAATACAACAACAACACCAACAACACCCCCTTTCTCTCCCTCCACGCACGCACTCCTACAGCTTACACCCCCGTCGAACGGGTCCATCAACAAACAACTAACAAAAAATATCGCTGCTGTCAAAAAGATTTGCGCACAAACATCCTCAACAACAACAACAGCTGAAAATAAATTTCGACAATAAACCCCACTCCACATCAAAAAGACTGCATACAAAGCTAAACCCAGCCCCCTACATCAAAAAGACTGCATACAAAGCTAAACCCAGCCCCCTACAAACCTTCACACCCACCCCACCCACGTCCACATCAAAAGCCTTCACACTTAGCTAATATACCCACCCGTAACCCCCCCTCCCGTCTCCCCCCCCACCCACACCCTCACACCCAGTATCCCCCCCACACACACACACACACCCACACCCCCCAACCCCGCCCCTTTTGCTCATGAAAGACATGAACCGTGACCGATCAATTCAGGTGTGACCATGTTGACAGTTAGTGCCTTCCCTCCTTTCTTCCTCCCTTCCTTCCTTCCTTCCTTCCTTCCCTCCTTCCTTCCTTCCATGCATGCATGCATGCCCCCACACAGCTGTGTCCGTGGCTTGTTGACAAGTCAGTGACTTGCAACATGTGGAGGGGAAATAAAGAAGAAGAAGAAGAAGAAACAAAAACAAAACAAAACAAAAACAACAAAAACGAACACCTATTCGCCATGTCACGCACAACACAGACCTCAACCACCTCCTCCTCCTCCACCTCCTCCTCCTCCTTCTTCTTCTGCTACTACTGTACTACTACTACTACTACTACTGCTACTACTACTACTGATTCTTCTCAGAGTCGTCTTCGTACCGTGGCCGCTGTTCATTATGCACGATCAGTTTGTCACGCACGTTTACTCCTGACTCGGCTCCGGTGGTTTATGATCTTCCCCCTCTCCTGCACCACCCCCACACCCCCTCCGGCCCTACCCCCCCCCCCCCCCTCCACCCTCCCTCCCCCCCCTCTCATCGTCCCCGGTAGTTGTTCACGGTACATAGCCCTCCTTGGTTCATATGCCAGTCGCCTCCCTTTACAGTCACCTCTTTCCCCCCACCCCACCACACACAACCACACACATCCTATACGCTGCACCAGTTTAAGTTGTTTGTTTTTGTTGTTGTTTGTTGTTGTTGTTGTTGTTGTTGTTTTTTCATCTGTTCGCATAAGTTTAATGTTACGCGGACTAATGCGTAGGTCTACTGTGTGCGTATTGGCGGCGTAGAGAGCAGTCTATGAAGACTCTCCGCTCCTTCCAACAACAACCACAGCTTCATCAGTAACCAAGACTGGACCTGACTTAGGAAGTGTTCGTTCGTTCGTTCTTTAATTTAACGTCTTTTCACTATAAGTGACAACTTATGTGGTTATGGTGTGGTTATTATACTTTCCAGACTGTCAGTCTGTCTGTTGGTTTCTATATCACTCCCGTTTTATGTTCTGTAGGTGTGCATACGTACGTGCAGATGTGTGTGTGTGTGTGTGTGTGTGTGTGTGTGTGTGTGTGTGTTGTTGTTGTTGTTGTTGTTGTCTTCAGTTTAACGTCTTTCCACTTGAAGTGATATTAGACGGGCGTGTGTGTGTGTGTGTGTGTGTGTGTGTGTGTGTCTACATGAGGGGTGGGGCGGGGAGGGAGTGGAGGAAGGCGGGGTGTGGGGGTGGGGAGGGGGAGATAAGTCGTTTGTGTCACAATGTTGATGTCAAATAGCAGCATTTGGGATTTTATTCTCTGTGTACTGTTCGCACCAATTTGTTATGCATGCATGTTTTGTTTGGTTTTGTTGGTGGTTGTCGTTTTCTTAGGAAGGGGGTTGGGGGGGAGGGGGGGGGCAATTTTTTCATTGCTCTCTGGCAACCCCTTTCATCCTTAAATAATAACTCGTATAAACTGGAGAAACCACGAAGAACGAAGAACGACTAAAACAACATTAAAAAAAAATAGTGAGGCGTTGTGATGCTGTTTGAGACGACGAACTAGGCTTCCAAGGCGAACAGAACAAGGTTATATGGTTAATCCAAGATCGAAAGCATGTTGAAAAGCTCTCTCTCTCTCTCTCTCTCTCTCTCTCTCTCTCTCTCTCTCTCTATCTATCTATCTATCTCTCTCTCTCTCTGTGTCTCTGACTCTCTCTCTCTCTCTCTCTCTTACACACACACACACACACACACACACACATACTTGCACGGACATAATATGCATTCATGCACAGGTTCATGCATTCATATACAACAAATACTCGCGTGAGCGCTCA
>NC_134882.1:19920927-19923427 GCF_041734735.1 Babylonia areolata | reverse complement strand
CCAAAAATAAAAAAAAGTGCCAGACCTTCTGACCTTCTAAGAAAACGAATATAAAGAAAATACATGAAGTGATCAAGGTTCACGGCCGCGTTCCGGCATCGTGTTGCGTTCTTTGGGAATGGCACTTTGCTCCGATTTTTTCCCCTCACCCCACTCAGGTGTGAATGGATACCTGACTTCTTTTGGGGGGTAGTTTAAAACTACTGAAGGGGAGAACTGGTCCCCGCCTTCCTATGCCGAGCCCTAGATACACTGGGTTTGAATTTATGTAGCCCCGGTGGACAACTAACCCTTGAGGAAGTGTACACAATGCATGCAGTACTGGTTGGTGACAGTTTTGATCCAAGGTTTGGCGATAAAACAAAATATAACTGTTGTGTGAATAAAACGAAGAAAGAGATTTTTCGGCTGATCACAGTCCTTAAAGAAGGACCTATGGTCAGAAATGTTGAGACTCTTTTTGTTGTTGTTGTTGTCAAAGTATCAAAGTGAGTCTTATTTCACAACTCACTTATCTTTTTGTACATACTTTCTCCATTTATCAGTTTTTATGCAGTTCAATTTTTATCCAGTTTCGTATACTTTTATAATAATTCATTCCAGTTGTACTGTAAACATTTCGGTAGCATTCTTCCACAAAAAGGTAGCCATGACCCGAACATGCCTCTGCATACCTTGCCCACGCAAAGAATTTGGGTGGATGGAGGTGAACACAAGTCTAGAAACCAGCGAAATGCCGGGTGTGGTAGGTAGGTAGACTGTAGGGGAGGGGTCAGTTTTATCCACACGTAAAGAGGAGTACACCCCAGCCCCAGAAGTGTCGGGTGTGGTGGGTATAGTAGGGTGGGGTCGCTGCTTCTGATCCCACGCTAAGAGTAGTACCCTCGGAGCCTCCTTTTAGCCACCGACTGTTTTTTTGCCCCCTCCTCGAAAAGCCTGGCTTGGAGATGTGTGTTTGCCTCTCTTGTCTGGCAGAAATCATCCCCCGTTGTGTTTGCCTCTCAAATACTTCACCTGCCTCTCATGCACTTCATACAGCTGGGGTTGCAAATGGGACACGACCCTTTTGGGCTCAAGGTTGAGCAGGGTCGGTGAACTTGCTGGCTTTATTCTCGTTACTTGCCGCCTTTCTGCGGCCACATAATAATCTCCATAGCGCTCCCTGTCACCGAGTGTTGTGTTTGCAGCACAAAAAGCTCAGCGATGTTTGAAATAAGCTGAGAACTTTGTGGGGGGGTTGGGTTTACATTTTCAAACACAAAAGGGAGGAATGTCACTTTGGGGAGGGCGGGGGCGGTGGAGGGGGGGAGGAAGGATTGATACTTTTCAAAGCCCGGAATGGTACTAAGGGGGGGTTAAGTTGGGGTTTCTTTTCCCCTAAAAGGATGAGTGACACTTGGCTTGAACTGCTCACTCGTCCAGATAAATGCGAAACAAATTAGAATACATCCTTTCAGGGCTGTACCGAAGAAGAGGTCGAGGTCGGAATGCGCAAATAATAGAAAACACATTTTGTTTGTAAGCTGTGGAATGACTCCACTTGTTCGTCGGAATGCGCAAGGGAAATATTTGGGGTTTTCTTTTAAAAAGGGCATGTAGAAACCAGCCGCCGTGGCGAAGTGGTCAGCGTCATGGACTAACCACTGGGAGGACGCGGGTTCAAGTCCCAACAGAGGTGATGGGGTTTCCGGCCCGTGACCGGTGACTGCCCATAACGGAGTGTGCTGTGGGATCAGAATGATGGAGAGACAGGGACAGCACAGTGGAGGATCATCCACTTCACGAAGCTTCTTTTGGAGTAGTGCTCAAATTTCATGACGAATACTGCAGGTGACTGTATTTCTCGGGCTGGTGTGTGTGTGTGTGTGTGTGCGTGCGTGCGTGTGTGTGTGTGTGTGTGAAAGGAAGTGTAAGGTCATGTAGTCCCAAACCGAAATAGGACCTCTACAGTAGCAACAGCATCACCATCGAATAAAAACCAATGTCCCAGATTGTGTAGTCTCCCATGACAGCTCTCAAGACGACCTCAGTTCCCATCCCCCCTCCCAACCCTTATCCCGCTTCCATGCTTCTAGTCTTCGGTGCCGGTAGACACCAGAGTGGGTTGTCGATTGAAGGACGCAGTGGCGGTCCCCACTCGACAAGGATGCTCTCTCTCTCTCTCTCACTGGTGGGTGCGGGGTAAAGGGGGAATGTTGTTTTGGTTTGAGTATAAAGTCCCAAATCGCCTCACCTTCGCCCCCCCACCAAGGAACCCCTTTCAGGATCCTGAAAGATGCCCTGGAAATGTTCTCACAATGCTCTTCTGGTCCTCAAAGCACCCGTTTCAATATGTGCGTGATTCTGTGTGTTTGTATATGTGTGGACTAATATTTCCAGTTTGAAGTAATCAACTCAGATTCTTTGGCTATCTTAAATCCCTTATCTAAACCCCCAGCCATCAGTAAGCACATACATAACCTCCCAACGTGTGTTAACACCCCTCCCACCCCCATCAGAT
>NC_134882.1:19905927-19908427 GCF_041734735.1 Babylonia areolata | reverse complement strand
CTCCTCTGTCTCTTACTTCCCCCCCTCTCTCTCCCCCTCTCTCTCCCCCTCTCTCTCTCCCTCTCTCGCTCTTCCTCCCCCCTCTCTCTCCCTCTCTCTCTCTCCCTCTCTCTCCTCTGTCTCTCTCTTCCTCCCCCCTCTCTCCCCCCTCTCTCTCTCCCTCTCTCTCCCCTCTCTCTCCCTCTCCCTCTCTCTCCCCTCTCTCCCCCCCTCTCTCTCTCTCCAAAGGTGGCAGAATGCTTGAGACACTCGTCTGCCAATGCAGTGTCCGTGAGGGTCTGGGTTCGATACTCGCTCTGGCCTTTTCTCCCACGTTTGACTGGGAACTTGAACTGAGCGTCAAGTCATTCGGATGAGTCGATAAACCGAGGTCCCGTGTACAGCACGCACTTGGCGCCCTGAAACAACAACAACAACAACAACATGGCAACGAGAGTGTTGTTCTCTGACAAATTCTGTCAGTAGAGGAAATCCACTCGGATCGGTACACAAATTTATATGTATACACTCAAGGCCTGACGATGCGCGTTGGGTTATGCTGCTGGCCCAGCAGATGTTGTGTGGTGTATTTGTATTTGTATTTCTTTTTTTCTTTTTTTTATCACAACAGAGTTCTCTGTGTGCAAATCGAGCTGCTCTCCCCAGGAAGAGCGCGTCGCTATACTACAGCGCCACCCATTTTTGGTTGATGTTTTTTTTTCCCCTGCTTGCAGTTTAATTTGTTTTTCCTATCGAAGTAGATTTTTCAATAGAATTTTGCCAGGAACAACCCTTTTGTTGCCGTGGGTTCTTTTACGTTCGCTAAGTGCACGCTGCACACGGGACCTCGGTTTATCGTCTCATCCGAATGACTAGCGTCCAGACCACCACTCAAGGTCTAGTGGAGGGGGAGAAAATATCTGCGGCTGAGCCGTGATTCGAACCAGCGCGCTAAGATTATCTTGCTTCCTAGGCGGACGCTTTACCTCTAGGCCATCACTCTACCTATAATAATAGATTTGTCCAAGCGCAGTGACGCATCTTTAGAAACTGAAACTGATCTCTTTTCCCTTCCGCAACCCCCTCCCCCACCCCCCATCCCCCTCTCTCTCTCTCTCTTTCTCTTGTGCTTTCCGTACCCCTACCTCTTTCCCCCTCAAAAGACCCACGCTACAGCGAAAAAGTGCAGCGAGGCAGGAAACCAGCCAGGAGCCACTTGCATTGCTCGGACGGAAGAGCCTGGTATGGTCGTAAACCGCTACTGCAGGTGTTGTCTCGCAATCGATGAGAACCATCGGTGTCCAATTAGAACTCAGGGCCTGGATGCGCGTGGGTTATGCTGTGGCGCAGTGTGGGGTGTATTTGATTGATTATTTTTTCTTTTTTTTATAACAACAGAGTTCTCTGTGTGCAAATCGCAGCTGCTCCCAGGAAAGCGCGTGCTATACTACACGCACCATTTTTTGGTTGTTTGTTTTTTTTCCTGCTGCAGTTAATTGTTTTTCCATCGAAGTAGATTTTTCAATAGAATTTTGCCAGGAACAACCTTTTGTGCCGTGGGTTCTTTTCGTTCGTATGTTACATGCTGTACACGGGACTCGTTTTCGTTCATCGAAGACTAGCGTCCAGCACCACTCAAGGTCAGGGAGGGGGAATATCTGGGTGAGCCGTGATTCGACCAGCGCGCTAAGATATTCGTCTAGGCGGCGTTACCTGCCATCCTCCACATAATAATAGATTTGTCCAAGCGCGTGACGCATCTTAACTGTGTGCAGTATGGATCTGCCCAATGGCGTAGTTCAGTCAACGTAGGCATTTAGTCACGTGTAACTGTCAAACAGTTAGAACCAAGCAATGCAACTGGCTCCTGGCAGGAACACACACACAGGTAGGGATTGTGGATGTTGAAATGTATCCATAGATTTGACTGCAAGTATGAACAACGTGGGGGGGATTTTGCAGGCACAGTTAGTTGTGCTTTGAAATTAAAAGACGCTGAAAATGGAAAGTGTCAGGAACTTTTCTTTTAGATGCATTGTACTGTATTACATTTTGTCACAATCTGCATTATCTCTGTGCGAAATTGTGACCTCTCTCCCCCGGCCTGGGAGACCCGTCGCTTTTTTTTCTTGCTTTTTTCCATATTGTGTTTTGTCAAATATCTCTCCCATGAGAGCATGACTTATTAAGGTGTGCTGAAGTGTATGTAACTTTTATTTCTTGATTGATCGATTTATTGATTGATTGATATGGATACTTCTATAGCGCCTATCCTCGGTCGGAGACCAAGCTCTAAGCGCTTTACAAACACGGGGCCATTTGCACAACAGGCTGCCTACCTGGGTAGAGCCGACTGACGGCTGCCACTGGGTGCTCATCATTCGTTTCCTGTGTCATTCAATCAGAATTCAGGCACGCACACATACACACTCAAATAGACATATAACATTTTACGTGTATGGCTGTTTTGTTTATTTACCCCCGCCATGTAGGCAGCCATACTCCGTTTTCGGGGGTGTAC
>NC_134882.1:19883427-19890927 GCF_041734735.1 Babylonia areolata | reverse complement strand
AAACATGCAAAAGCAAGCACTTGATCGTACGTAAAGGCGCGCACACGCACACACTCTTTGAACAAACACTCAATCACACGAAAACATATACATAATATATCATTATTATGTCTGTATATGGGTGAAAAAACAGAATAAGAAAAATGAGGCACGACAGACAGACAGACAGACAGACAGACGTAGAGATAAACACACAAAGAACAGGTCAGGCAGACTGACAGAAAATGGCCCGCAAGCCACACGCTCCAGTGCACTTTGTACACACAGACACAAAAGAAGCGCAAGCACACAGGCCTACTTTTCTTTTATGAAGACGCAAAGACGCAATAACAAACTGAACAAACTGTGTGTGTGTGTGTGTGTGTGTGTGTGTGTGTGTGGAGGAGTGTGTGTGTGTGTGTGTGTGTGTGTGTGTGTGTGTGTGTGTGTGTGTGTGGAGGAGTGTGTGTGTGTGTGTGTGTGTGGTGTTGTTGTTGTTCTTATTGTTGCAGTTATTCATCAGTTTTACATCTTTTCACTAAACACACACACACACACACACACACACACACACACACACACACACACATATATATATATATATATATAGAGAGAGAGAGAGAGAGAGAGAGAGAGAGAGAGAGAGAGAGAGAGAGAGAGAGAGAGAGAGAGAGAGAGATTAGACTTTATTAAAGACCAAATAAAATGAAATGAATAAAATAAACGGGGGCTGGGGTGGAAGTTAGAAGAGATAATGAACAGTGTATGTGGAAAGTGGCCTCAGTGCATATGCTCTGTGTGTGTGTGTGTGTGTGTGTGTGTGCGCGCGCGCGCGCGTGTGTGTGTGTGTGGGCATGTGTGTACGCGTGCGTGTGTGTGTGTATGTGTGTGTGTGCATGCGTGCATGTGTGTGTCTGTGTACGTTCATGCATAATTGTTTGTGTATGTGTATACATATACACTTATCAATTCCAAAGACTCACCACCCCCTTCTCTCCCACCCCCTATCCATCCCCTTCCCAGCCACACCTCACACAAAAAAAAAGAGTCCACCTCTTTACGCTCGGAGAGTATATATTATAATCATAGTTTCGGCCTGCGTGCAGGTGAATTATGATTCATCCATCTTTTGTGTGTTTGGCCCATACACCGCTTCTATCTCTCCCCCCCCCCCCCCCCATCGCCCACGCCCCCCCACCCCCCACCCCCATCCCCCCCACACACACACACCCTCCCAATCCTCCCACCTCCTCCACCCCCTTCCCCTTCCTCTCCCTTCCCTCTTGTCTACCTTTTTTCTCTCTCAACCAAAACCAGACGATCAACTTGCCTCTTGACTGCACAGGTATACACAATATCCAACGCTGCAAGTTCTGATCCCGTCCCTATTCACCCACAAGCCGTGGGACCCCCCCCCCCCCCCCCCACACACCCCACCCCCCCACCCCCAGCCCCCCTCCACACACACCCCTTTTCAGTCTCGTGTCAAAGGCGTTTTTCAAGTCCACCGTATAACACACCGCCTGGCTATAGGGTATAGTAGCGAATGGCATGATTCAGGGTTCCCCCCCTCCCCCCCCCCTCCTCCCTGGAAGGGCAGAATAATCATTTTGTTTGGCAAACTGGTCTCTAGGGGAACTGAGGGTGGGGTGGGGTGGGGTGACTTTTTCTCGAAATTATGATATTGGAAACTTAACACAACGTGGGTAAAGTAGAATTTTTTTTGAAGAAAGAAATCCCAGACATTCAAGCGTTCGTCTGTGTGTCTGTGTGTCTGTTTTTGTAAATCGGTAAGTGGGTGTGTATGTCTGCGTACACGAGGGAGAGGGAGAGAGAGAACGAGGAAGAGAGAGAGAGATTCGGAATGGTTTAATGTACTTTGGCCATAGGCACATATATGGTCAAAAGGAAATATATATATATATATATATATATATATAGAGAGAGAGAGAGAGAGAGAGAGAGAATGTATATGTTTGCGTGAAAGATAGAGTGTGTGTGTGTGAGAGAGAGAGAGAGAGAGAGAGAGACACACACACACACACACACACACACACACACACACACACACAGAGGCTGAGAGGGAGTGAAAGGTGGAAAGAGGGAGAGAGTGACATAGAGAGAGGGAAAGTAGAGGGTTGTGGGGGGGGGGGGGGGTTAAGGTGTGTGGGGGATGGCAGACAAATAGAGCATACGAATGCGGAGGGGGGAGGGGGGGTATTTTTCGTGGATCTTTAGCTGACCCACAACAAAATAAAAGCTAGAAAAAATTGAAGGAGAAGAAGGAGAGAGAGAGTGAGAGAGAGAGAGGGGGAGAGAGACAGACAGAGAGACAGTGAGACAGAGAAAGAGAGGTAAGCAAAATTTTGTTCATGTATGAATTTTAAAAAAAGTTCTAAAAAAGAAGAATATTTATATAAGAAGAAAAAGCAAACAAAAATCACACAAAAACCCGACGAAATTGTGTTTATCTACAAGGCAGGATATATGGCTCAACAGCCAGTATAATGACAGCTGCTGGAGGGGGGGGGGTCGGGGGGGGGGGGGGGTTCGCTCTCACAGCTATAGAGGCACGAGTTCGCGAATTCCTGTAACAGAACAGAATTGAAGGAGGACAAAAGAGAGCAGATCTAATGACATTAGACGTACATCACTCACATATGCTCCACCATGTTTCTACCACCTCGCGTGACTCACACGGCAGATCGGTGTATTCAATACAAACAGATAAATAATATTCATTCCGTTTTAATGAGATCATGATATGTATATATATATATATATATATATCATGAAAAAAGGTGTAGACGATATCAATGATAGAGTATTCAAAGTGATTTGATAGTCAAGCGCGTCAGTATGTTGCTGTTGTTGTTGTTGTTGTTGTTGTTTTCTTAATTGCCGGAGGTAACATTGCGATTATACAGTTCTGATTTTTAAACATTCGGTTACGCCTACAAACAAACACACAACCAGAGAAACACCTACAGACATACACAACAAGAGAAACACCTACAAACAGACACAACAAGAGAAACACCTACAAACAGATACACAACAAGAGAAACACCTACAGACAGACAGACACACAAAAAGAGAAACACCTACAGACAGATACACAACAAGAGAAACACGTACAAACAGATACACAACAAGAGAAACACCTACAGAGCAAGAGAAACACACACAGACACAACGAGAGAAACACGTACAAACAGACACAACAAGAGAAACACGTACAGACAGACACACAACCAGAGAAACACCTACAGACAGACACACAACAAGAGAAACACCTACAGACAGACACACAACAAGAGAAACACCTACAGACAGACACACAACAAGAGAAACACCTACAGACAGACACAACAAGAGAAACACCTACAGACAGACACAATATGTTGAGAAACACCTACAAACAGCCACACACAAACAACAGAAACACCTTCAAACAGATACACAACATGATACACAGACACAACAAGAGAAACACCTACAAACAGACGCAACAAGAGAAACACCTACAAACAGACAAGAGAAACACCTACAGCCAGCCAGAAACACCTACAAACAAACATGCAATAAGAAAAACGCCTACAAACAGACACATAACAAGATAAACACCTACAGATTGACACAACAAGAGAAACACCTACAAACAGACACACAACAAGAGAAACACCTACAAACAGACACACAACAAGAGAAACACCTACAAACAGACACAACAAGAGAAACAGCTACAAACAGACACACAACCAGAGAAACACATACAGACTGACACAGCAAGAGAAACACCTACAGACAGACACACAACAAGAGAAACAGCTACAAACAGACACAACAAGAGAAACAGCTACAAACAGACACAACAAGAGAAACACGTACAAACAGACACTCAACCAGAGAAACACGTACAGACTGACACACAACAAGAGAAACATCTACAGACACAACAAGAAAAATACCTATAAACAGACACACAACAAGAGAAACACGTACAAACAGACATGCAACAAGAGAAACACCTACAAACAGACACAACAAGAGAAACAGCTACAAACAGACACACAACCAGAGAAACACATACAGACTGACACAGCAAGAGAAACACCTACAGACAGACACAACAAGAGAAACAGCTACAAACAGACACAACAAGAGAAACAGCTACAAACAGACACAACAAGAGAAACACGTACAAACAGACACTCAACCAGAGAAACACGTACAGACTGACACACAACAAGAGAAACATCTACAGACACAACAAGAAAAATACCTATAAACAGACACACAACAAGAGAAACACGTACAAACAGACATGCAACAAGAGAAACACCTACAAACAGACACACAACCAGAGAAACACCTACAGACAGACACAACAAGAGAAACACCTATAAACAGACACAGCAAGAGAAACACGTACAAACAGACACACAACCAGAGAAACACCTACAGACAGACACACAACAAGAGAAACACCTACAGACAGACACACAACAAGAGAAACACCTACAGACAGACACAACAAGAGAAACACCTACAGACAGACACAACAAGAGAAACACCTACAGACAGACACAACAAGAGAAACACCTACAGACAGACACAACAAGAGAAACACCTACAGACAGACACAACAAGAGAAACACTTAAAGGCACAACAAGAGAAACACAACAAGAGAAAAACGTACAAACAGACACAACAAGAAAAACACCTACAGACAGACACAACAAGAGAAACACCTACAGACAGACACATCAAGAAAAAAACACCTACAGACAGACACAACAAGAGAAACACCTACAGACAGACACATCAAGAGAAACACCTACAGACAGACACAACAAGAGAAACACCTACAGACAGACACAACAAGAGAAACACCTACAGACAGACACAACAAGAGAAACACCTACAGACAGACACAACAAGAGAGACATCTACAGACAGACACAACAAGAGAAACATCTACAAACAGACACAACAAGAGAGACATCTACAGACAGACACAACAAGAGAGACGTCTATAAACAGACACAACAAGAGAAACATCTACAAACAGACACAACAAGAGAGACATCTACAGACAGACACAACAAGAGAGACGTCTATAAACAGACACAACAAGAGAAACATCTACAAACAGACACAACAAGAGAGACATCTACAGACAGACACAACAAGAGAGACGTCTATAAACAGACACAACAAGAGAAACATCTACAAACAGACACAACAAGAGAGACGTCTACAGACAGACACAACAAGAGAGACATCTACAGACAGATACAACAAGAGAGACGTCTATAAACAGACACAACAAGAGAAACATCTACAAACAGACACAACAAGAGAGACATCTACAGACAGACACAACAAGAGAGACATCTACAGACAGATACAACAAGAGAGACGTCTATAAACAGACACAACAAGAGAGACGTCTACAAACAGACACAACAAGAGAGACATCTACAAACAGACACAACAAGAGAGACGTCTACAAAAAGACACAACAAGAGAGACATCTACAAACAGACACAACAAGAGAAACAGCTAAAGGCACAACAAGAGACGCACAACAGAAGAAAAACGTACAGACACAAACAAGAAAAACACCTACAGACAGACACAACAAGAGAAACACCTACAGACAGACACAACAAGAGAGACATCTACAAACAGACACAACAAGAGAAACACCTAAAGGCACAACAAGAGAAACACAACAAGAGAAACACGTACAAACAGACACAAACAAGAAAAAAAACCTACAGACAGACACAACAAGAGAGACGTCTACAAACAGACACAACAAGAGAGACATCTACAAACAGACACAACAAGAGAAACATCTAAAGGCACAACAAGAGACGCACAACAGAAGAAAAACGTACAAACAGACACAAACAAGAAAAACACCTACAGACAGACACAACAAGAGAAACACCTACAGACAGACACAACAAGAGAAACACCTACAGACAGACACATCAAGAAAAAAACACCTACAGACAGACACAACAAGAGAAACACCTACAGACAGACACAACAAAAAAAACACAAACACCTACAGACAGACACAACAAGAGAAACACTTACAAACATGATACACATCAAGATACAAACACACAACAAGAGAAACACCTACAAACAGACACAAACAAGAGAAACACGTACAAACATGATACACATCAAGATACAAACACACAACAAAAGAAACACCTGCAAACAGTCCAATACATACAACAGTCACACACACACACACACACACACACACACACACACACACACACACACACACACACACACACACAGAGAGAGAGAGAGAGAGAGAGAGAGAGAGAGAGAGAGAGAGAGATGCAAGACAGGTGTGGCTGGAGACTAGATAGCGAGACGACAAGGTTCTCATCCGTTCGCCATGCACGAACAAGGTGACAAGCGGCGGAGACGTAATGATAATTATGCATGCAAACTGCGTTACGTGAACCTACGATACCTTAACCTTTTCGCGTCCTCTTGTGTAACGCGATGCCGTTCCTTAACATGTTCACACCCACGAGTCCCATTTCCTCGACCGCTTCACAATCCTCTCCGCACCACCCTTCCATGAAGGAATTATACAGGCATCACCAAGAGTGAATGACCACTTTAAAAGAGCGGGTATGTTTTGAAGGAAGAGAGCAGAGGGGGACTGAGGTACAGAGACAGAGACAGACAGAGTGAGTGGGTAAAAGCTGGAGATTTTTTCCGATTTCTCAGGTCAACATAATTATTTGCAGACTTGCCAGTGCCTGAACCCACTTCGTGTGTATATGCACGCAGAAGATCAAATACGCACGTTCAAGATCCTGAAATCCATGTCATGTCAGCTTTCGGTGGATTATTGAAAATAGAACATTCCCAGCATGCGCACCCTCGAAACTGGAGTATGGCTGCCTACATGGCGGGGTAATTAATAAACAAAATGGGTAATACACGTAAAATGTTACATGTCAGTCTGTGTGTGTATGTGTGCATGTTTGAAATATGTTTGAACGACACAGGAAACGAATGATGAGCGCACAGTGGTAGTTCTAAGTTGGCTCTGCCCAGGAAGGCAGCCTATTCTGCAAGTAACTCCGTGTTTGTTAAGCGCTTAGAGCCTGGTCTCCGACCGAGGATAGGCGCTATTTAAGTATCCATATCATTCATTCATTCATCAATCTTACGTTGTATATGATATTGATAGTGTGACTGTAGCTTTGTTTTGTTATTGGTGTGACTCTAACCTTGCTGTGTGTATATTCACAGTGACTCTAACCTTGCTGTGTGTATATTCACAGTGTAACTCTAACCTTGCTTTGTGTATATTGACAGTGACTCTAACCTTGCTGTGTGTATATTCACAGTGTGATTAACATTGCTGTGTGTATTCACAGTGTGACTCTAACCTTGCTATGTGTATATTCACAATGTGACTCTAACATTGCTGTGTGTATTCACAGTGTCACTCTAACATTGCTACG
>NC_134882.1:19853427-19858427 GCF_041734735.1 Babylonia areolata | reverse complement strand
TCTCCAGCGGTCTATTGGCGATCCCAGTTGGCCTATGCACTCAGTTGCTCTCTCTCTCTCTGTCTCTGTTTCTCTGTCTTTCTGTCTCTGTCTATGTCTCTCTTTCTCCCTTCCTCTCTCTCTCTCTCTCTCTCTCTCTCTCTCTTTCTCCCTTCCTCTCTCTCTCTCTCTCTCTCTCTCTCTCTCTCTGTATGTGTTTGAGGTTTGAGGGAGATAAATAGAGACAGACAGATAAACAGAGACAGAACAGATCGAGTGACACACACACACACAGACAGGCATAGAGAGAGAGACACAGAGAGAGACACAGAGAGACAGAGAGAGAGACACACACACAGAGAAAGAGATGGAGAAAGACAGACAGACAGACAGACAGACACACACACACACACACACACACACACACACACACACACACACACACACACACACACACACACACACAGACTGGATGAGCGAAGCGGGAACAGCGGGTTGTATAGGCGAAACGGGACAAGGAGTCACACCCTCCAGAGGCAGTGAGGTGGGCAGCACGATCAAATGATAGTGGGCTACACAGGGAACTGACAGATCGGAACTGCTACTGTGTGGGACCCGGAATAGTTATGATAAATCAGCTCTCATGGGTCAGGCATGCATTCATAGACAGTGCGATCGATATTGATTGGGGATGTATTTCGCAGGTAGACAGGTATTGCGTTTGTGTGGGCTTACGTGGCCACAACAGAAAACAAACAAACAAAAAACAAAAGTGTGGTGATCGTTATGGGTTTGGGTTGTATCAGCGATGCGATGCGATGCGATGCGATTCATATGTGTGTGTGTGTGTGTGTGTGTGTGTGTGTGTGTGTGTGTGTGTGTGTGTGTTTCTGTGATTTTGTTTGTGTGTGCGTGCGTGCTTGCGCGCGCGCGCGCGTGTGTGTGTTTGTGTGCGTGCGTGCGTGCGCGCGCGCGCGCGTGTGTGTGTGTGTTGTGGATATGTGTGTCACGTCTGTGTGTGTGTTTGTGGATGTGCGATATATATATATATATATATATCTCGCACATCCACAAACGCACACACACACGCACAAAACACACACGTGTGTGTCGTCTCTTCTGTGCGTGCATGCACACGCATGTGCATGCGCGAGTGTAAATGTGTGCGTGCATGTGGATACCTCGTGGGGGAGGGCTAGTATGTGTGTGTTAGTGGGAGGTGATGAGGGGGGGGGGGAGGGGTGTATATGCAGGTGCAATCTTTCTACACTCTATGTTTAACTGTTTCATCTCTTTATATGTTGATGCCTTGAAGACAATAGTAACGCTGGTGACATTGCTTGTGCTGCAGCCCTGGTCTCACAACTTTCATTTCTTGCCTGGATTAGTGGGGACCTGAGCAGTATCCAGTTCCCATAGGAAAGGAAAGAGAGACAGATAGACAAACAGGCACGTAGAGTGGAGAGGGAGGGAGAGAGAGACAGGGACATAGAGAGACAGAGACAAACAGGCACGCGTAGAGGAGAGAGAGAGAGCAAGAGATAGAGACAGACAGGCAGGCAGGCAGGCAGACTGGCAGGCACAGAGAGAGGAAGAGATGGAGAAAGAGAGACACAGAGAGAGAGAGACAGACAGACAGACAGACAGACAGATGGATACACAGAGTGAGAGAGAGATTCAAGATGGTTTATTCATGTATAGGCCTAGGCCCCTTATGAAGGGGAATGTGAACATTATTTTACAAACAATACATCATGACACTGTGAGCATCAGTAAACACAGCCAATCAAATATATAAATGCATTACAGTTAAATGTGTAGAACAATAAAAGAAAAAAACAAACAAACAAACAAACAAAAAAAACAAACAAAAAACCACAGCGTTTTGACGAAATTGCTGTTTCCTCTAAATTTGAAAGCTTTGTATAAAAATAGTGAAAATTTGCGAATAACTTCAGGGGAAGTACATGACATCAATAACTTCATTTTAAACAACGTATAGCTTTTCTATAATATTTAGGCTGAATAAACTCCTCTCGAATGTTCCTTAAAGCTGGAAAGCAAAGAACTAAGTGTATTTCATTTTCTTGTGATTCTTTACATAATGGACAGGTCAAATCACTGTCGTCACATGCTCTGTATCTGTAATGATGGACCACTAATTCTGTAATACCTAATCTAAATGTTGTCGTTATATATTTTAAATGTCTATCCATATTCAACACTAAGTAAAGTTTCAAACAGCAATTTTTTTTTATAGAAACTAGAGAGAGAGACAGAGAGAGCAACTCGGATGTTTTATTGAGTGCAGAATGATACGCTACAAGCCTCTGTTCGCTGTGCCCAAATAGACACATTGAAAACAGAACGGACAGACAGACAGACTGACAAAAAAAAATTCTTGTTGAGGAAGATCAAATCCTGGAAAAGTTCTTGCTTCTTTAGTTTTGGTGATGGGCTGTCCAAACCTAAAGGTGTTTACACACAGGACGCTGTTGGCTGTTTTCTCTCAGTTCATGGACCCACACTGTGACATGGAGAGAGAGGTTGTCGGCTGCTCTCAGCGCTACAGGTATAAAGCTCGTAAGGCATGAAACCTCCGCCCCCGCCATACGTCGCTCACGATACCCACCACACAACCATCCTCCACCTCCATCCCCTCCCACCCCGCCAGGTTGGCTTGCGGGCGAGGTTCTATTTTCTACCAATCGCTGTGTCTCCCTGTCACCTGGCCCGCGCTTCGATTCAGTGCGGGACTGCCTTGCTGGTGCACGCCTTGTCGTCTGCCACTCAACCAGTGTCGCCCTGTGTTGTGATGTGAGGCTGTCTCGCCGTGTGCTCTGCTATTCTGCTACTTGGCTGTGTTGTGGCCGCTTCTTGATCACCTCAGATCGCTTTGCCTGCCTAACTTGTGGGGTCGCTACCGTTTTCGTGGATTACCCACCGCTGGTTTCTTCGGGATTAGTGGTTTGAGTAAGGAGAGGTGGCGGATTGTTTTCTTGCAGTTTTTCGAACTACGTTACAGGTAAGAATTAGCCTTTCGCCGGCTTTGATTAGAGTGGAGAATTTCAGGGTTGGATGAACATACCTGTTGCAAGGCACGTATACTGTATATCCCTCAGTGTCCCGTATTGATTGAGCTTGCGTGGATGGAATGTGTGTGCTTCGGGGCGCGCGAGTGTTTGGAAAACATTGGCTGTTGCTGAAACGCTCCGGCTTTTTTACTGTTCTTTTTTTTCTTTCCTTTTTTAACGAGATACTGGCGTGGTTATTCGGGGTGACACTGACTCAGTGAAGGCAAGAATTCGGTGTAGGGGGTCTGTCGCATAACTGTTGTGATAAACGAATTCTTTAAAGGCGTGCCTCAGTGGTGGATAATCTTTCGGGTGAGTTTGATAAAGTATTGATTGATGGAGGGCGAAAGGGCATGCACTTCAATTGTTGTAGCAAGTCCAAGCTGTTTGATGGTGTGTGTTCAAACAGTGGAAGCTGTGCTGCGGGGTTGTGTTTCGCTTTCTCCACCGGATTAGCTTTTCAACTAGCAGTTTCGGTTTGGATACGAGCTGACGGTGTTTTTTTTTAGTGTGGTGTGTGCGGGGCAAAGGGTGGGGGAAGAGGGGGATGGCTTTCCAGACGGCCCCTGTTCCTCATTAATAGTGCCACTTGTTTTCAGTAGGCTTACGTTGGGTGACAGGTGGTGTTAAATTGGTGAGAGAGGTATACAGCTTAAAAAAAGTAATAAGCATTAGGAAAATTTTCTCTTCTTTTAACAAGTTAACCCATAAGCATTAGGAAAATTTTCTCTTCTTTTAACAAGTTAACCCACACACTCAGTGTCACCTACTCTCTCTCGCTCTTGCCCTCCCCCTCCCTCTCCCTCTCTCTTTCATATCCTACAATCCGTCATTGTCCCCTTCCCTTCGTTCCTTTTAGTGTGTATTTAACTGGAGAGAATATCAACTTTATGAATGTGTGTGTATTTGCGTGGTGCGCGCTTTTATGTTTGAAAGAAAGTGTGTGTGTGTGTGTCTGTGTGTGTGTCTGTGTGTGTGTGTGTGACCGTGTGCTTGCATGTCATTGTGTATCCTTAATTTTCCCCCTCGAAACGGAATGAGTAGTGTTCTCAAAAAGGCGTGGACATTCACTCCGCCAGTAACAGAGAGACGTGGATCGAGGGGAAGTAAAAAATTTAATATGGATAGCCATTGCGTTTCCTGTATGATACAGAGAGAGACACGCTCGGATGACTAGTTCTATATAAGATCCTGCTTGAAAAACAAACATTCCATTTATTTAATTACTTCATGTGGCTGACTTCTCGGGCGTCGGAAAACTTGTTACACCACTCTGTAAAAAAAAAAAAAAAAAAAGGAAAAAAAAAAAAAAGCTAACCCACATTTCTTCCCTCCCACTCCTCTGTGTAACTGCCGGAGTGAACGTCCACGCCTTGTTGTGAACACTACTCAGTCCGCCTTGAGGGGGAAAATAGTAGATATTGCCCAAATAAACTGGAAATATACACGAGACTGAATCAAATTACCCAGAAGCGAAACAACACATGCGGATCAATACAAAAGTTGTACTTCGTATTGTACAGTGGTATCCGCGCACTACACGAACGAAGCAGCGTTGCTACGTACGTCTGTTCTCGTGAATTCTTATGATGCTGATTATCACCGTCGTCAGGGTTGGACTGTACTTAACTTCCTCTCGGTAACTCAATAATTCAGGGAGATAGCCACAGACCGTTACAGTTCCATCGGTGCCCGTGAGTCCGGGGTCGCTTGGGAGATGGAGAGTTACGGGTAGCTCATGGATGTGTGACGCATCTTGAGCATCTCGGCCTGCGATATGTGTATGTGTTTTTCTCTCTGTACGACTTTCTCTTCTTTGGTCTGTCTCTTTGTCTGACTTTTTCTCTCTGTACGACTTTCTTTTTGGTCTGTCTCTTTGTCTGACTGTCTGCCCTCTCTCTCTCTTTATTTGTCTCTGTCTCTGTCTGTCTGTCTGTCTCTCTCTCT
>NC_134882.1:19773427-19850927 GCF_041734735.1 Babylonia areolata | reverse complement strand
CTTTTTGCCTCCTCTCCCTTCCTCCCCCCCCCCCCAACATGATACATGTATACAACATTCAGGCACCCACGATCGCACGCGTATGTATACATGCGCACACTTTGCATGTATTTTGCAAACACAAAGATACACGCGTGCACCCGCAAAGTCGGTGACTTTATGTAGTTTGAATTTATCAACCGCATTAGTCTTATATAATTATCTTATAACTATAAACCATTTGGTGGCCTCTGTGTGTGTGTGTGTGTGTGTGTGTGTGTGTGTGTGTGTGTGTGTGTGTGTGTGATTGTGTCACTGTGTGTGTGTAAATAATTTTATGGACCACCCTTCTTGAAGCGCAATTTGTTCATTGCTGCCCGGAAATAGTTTTATGAGAAACTTATTGCGTGCGCACTTTATAGCTCCTTCAGTGGCGTAACTGCTGTGTTGAAAAGAATGATGCTAAACAGTTCGTATCCCGTTAGAGTTATCAGCATTCAGTTTTTATTTTAAGACTTCGCGAATTACTTTCAACCTATTTTTAACCAGCAATGTCGTACGGGGTCCGGTTGTTTTGCAGAACGAGTTTTGAACGGGATCAGGGCAACTGGGATGAAAAGATTTCATGAATGTGAATCGCTTTGTGGAACAGTATTTTATGGAATTCAGAGGGACTTGTGAAACAACATCAAATGCAAATTTATATACCAGGAATCGCACTTCCTGTTTGTTTTTTTTTTGTTTTTCTTTCTCCTTCTGTATGATTCATCTGAATCATATGAATCACTGTTTACATATCATGGATTTATATAAGTGAATACATATATAGATAGATAGATAGATGGATAAATAGATTGAACAGAGAGAGAGGGGGGCGGGGGGGGGGGAGAAAAAATGTCAGCACGACGCAGCGACTTGTATAGCGGCTGCCACAAACACACACACACACACACACACACACACAAAATCCCTATTCAACGTGGCATGTAAACAGTTTTTCATTTGTATAGGGTTGGTGAACAAAAAAATTGTGTGCGGCTATTCAGGAACAGGCTTTCCGTACACAGGATGTTTGGTTAACTGCAGATGGAATGAATATTTCAACGCATGCGTTTGAAAGGAGATTTCTTTTTTTTTAACGAGTGACACTTCATTGCAGCTGTATGACTCATCGTCAGGTTGATTGACATGGTAGGTGCTTTTTTTTATGCATACATGTGAACGTTTGGGTTTGCCAACTGGATGTACACATGACCACTGAACTGTGTCAGTTGTTGAAGAAAGGACCTTTAACTGTTTTCTTTTACTCTGAATCTCAGTGTCTCGATCAGTCAGTCTGCCCCTTTCTCTCCCTTCTTGTCATTAATGAACAAAGTACGCGTATGCAGGGTGGTGTGTGCTTGCTGTAAGTCACATATATATATGCAAAATTCATTGTTTAATGTAATTTCAGTCATTGAGCTTAGCTGTATAATACACTTTGTAATCTTTTCAAGGAATCAGAAGGCAAACCCGAAAAAAGACGAGTAAAAACAACGGAAGACGTGTTCACAACTCACACACACTTTTTTTTTCTTTTTAATGATATAAAGCATGTTGTTGTTATTATCCATTTAGAATCTTGATCATGTGTAGTGCTCGTATTTTTCATCAGAAAATCAATTTGTCCGAATTCAAACCAAAAAGTGGCTTTTGTATTTAAGCTTAGGTAATTTAAACTGATAAGGTCAAAGTCTAAGAGTTGTCGGTCGTGTCTTGTCACAGTGGAATGTTGGCATATTTCGCCAATGAAATGCATTAAAAAGAAGAAGAAGAAAGAAATAAACTATATCCTCTGCCCGTTGCCAATAGCAGAAAGGATGACGCATCTCAGGAACGCGGGTTCCATTTTCATTTCCTTCAGTGTCTGAAGAAAAGCAATACGAGGGTCTGTATTCATAGCCGTTCAAGCGCTTTGCGATTAATTCGTATGGCTACCCTCGTTTACCAAAAGTGAGAAGGCCCGACAGGCATTTTACGAGTGGCGGTGCTCCACGGCCGTAGTCTGGGTTGTGGTGAATTCAGGGATCGCTTTTGTGCTCACTGGAAACGGGGCGAGCGTGGTTGGGCAATGTTGTTTAGTGGCAGTGAAAGTGGGAGTATAAACTTATTTATAAACATTAGTAGCACACACTTGTTCAGGCTGTGGGTGAGATAGATACCTGTGGTGCCAGGTACAAGCCTGGCTGAAATGTTTTGGTGAGTCAGAGTGACATTGAAATTGCAAATGCAAATGAATGCTGTTCATGTACAGAAAGCAAGTTCATTATAGGTTTTGTGTGTTCAGATGTAATTTCAGTTTCCTGGGTTTTTTTGTTTTTTTTTTTTTACTACATGGGCAACGGCGACAGCAATCACACAGTAACACCCACAAAACCCTTCACCTCTTCCCCCAAGAAATAAGATAACAAAAAAAAACACACTTCTACTTCTTCTACGACTGTTTTACT
Organism: Babylonia areolata; assembly: GCF_041734735.1. Lineage (NCBI taxonomy): Eukaryota > Metazoa > Mollusca > Gastropoda > Neogastropoda > Buccinidae > Babylonia > Babylonia areolata. Next base: position 19,848,459 of record NC_134882.1, on the reverse strand, counting down.
GCTGCTATTATTGCTGCTGCTTCTATTGTTACTTGGAAACTATATTCTTGTACTCTGCTTGCTTTAGTGAGAGAGAGTGAATTATAAATGAACTTACCATGGTCTGTTTATCCAACCAACGCGCACCCGCACAGTCGCGAGCACACTAAAGCGCACACTGAGAGAAAGAGAGAGAGAGAGAGAGAGAGAGAGAGAGAGAGGTGCGCACACACACACACATACACACACACACACACACACATACACACACATACACATACACACACACACACATGTATGTATGTGCTATGCGTCTTGAATCACTCAAAGTGAAAAGGCTTTGAACGAAGGAACGAAAACACATACCAGTGTCTGTCTGTGTCTCTCAGTCTTTCTCTCGTTCTCTCTTTCTCGCTCTCCTTCCACCCCCTACCCCCCATCCCCCCCAATCGCTCTCTCTCTTCCTACCTCCACGCCTCCATTAAATACGGCTTCAACCCCCCCCCCTCCCCCCCCGCCCTCTCTCTCCTCCAGCAATAGTAATTAAAACCGCTTGTGTTTGGAAGGTCGTCAAATTCGTATGTTGACGGAGGTCGTGAAGGCCATCTTACATGCCACAGCACGCTCGATGGGACGAGGCATCTTTCACACCTCTTCCCAGTGTCAACAAGGGCAACTAATCCTTTATCGAGGACGCCTCCTTTGAAGAGTCCACTTTTACCTCACCCTTCACCCCCATCCTCCAACCTCCCCACCTCAAGCCACTCTTCCCGCTTCAGGCGCATGCTGATACTATACTTCGAAGCAGTATCTTCTCTCTCTCTCTCTCTCTCTCTCTCTCTCTCTCTCTCTCTCTCTCTGTCTGTCTGTCTGTCTGTCTCTCTCTCTCTCTCTCTCTCTCTCTCTCTCTCTCTCTCTCTCTCTGTCTCTCTCAAAATTATAGTGAATCATATTGAGGAAAAAAACACAAAAAAACAACAACCCAAAAACAACTCCTCAGACAGTAGCAGAGAGATTGAAGAACACACACACACACACACACACACACACACACACACACACACACACACACAATCTGTGGCGGGATGTGATACCGCCCCCCACTCCCTCTATATTCCCCCTTGTCCCCCACTCCTACCCCCCACCCCCCCCAAACCCCCCCACACACACACACGAGAGAGAGAGAGAGAGAGAGAGAGAAATTCATCTCTACCTCCATCACCACAACTACCACCATCATCATGCTTCATGACCATCAGGTCGTTTGGAGTGAGAGAAAGACAGAGACAGAGAGAACTTCATCGCCACCTCCATCACCACCACTACCACCACAATCATGCCCCATGACCTTACGGCCGTTGGGATGCATCCACTGCTGTACATCGCCAACGATCTCCTGTCAAATCTCTGTGCGCGTGCCGTGTCTGGCTGGGTCTTCTTCAGCTGCGTGTTCTCTGGGGAGAGTCACAGTGCAACTTGTCCGCTTGTGGATGAATTCCCGCTGTCTCTCCAAATTTTGCTTGCTTTTCCTCACTCCTTATACATGTTGCCCTGCAGGGTATAAATTTGACGGTATTCTAGAAAGGCCAGTGCAGAGAACTTTGTAAGTGTGCTTGTCATTTTTTTTTCTCGGCATTTAAAATGACCCCCTCCATCCCCTATCCGCCTCCTGCTGTTTTTCACACAGTATGTATTTGATGGCAAATTGCGGTCTGTTAGAACTTAAGAAACTGACAGTAGTGTGTGTGCGCTCGCGCCTCTGTGTGTGTGTGTGTGTGTGTGTGTGTCCATTCGCAACCCCCATCCTCTCTCTCTCTCTCTCTCTCTCTCTCTCTCTCTCCTGTTTTAGACTTCACTTATCAATGTCACCAAACTATGAAAGGGCTGTCAAAGATTTCTCTCTCTATCCGCAGAAAGCATTTAAGAGGTGAAGCGTATGTCACATAGTGAAGACCAACTTGAGTGCATGTGCGATGAATTATACCATCTCATTCTCAGTCTCATGGAGGGGCAGACAGTCATATACAGGCATCCAGTGTTTCCAACAATAATGTTGTTGTGTTTGAATATGTAGAGAAAGAGAAGGAAGGAAGGACTGAGTCAACAGAATTAATGAATGTGTGCGCAGGTCACGGCAGCCCCTCTAACCTGCCAGAGTCCTCACTGTTATCGAACGGGATTCCTGAACTCTGAGTCAGCCACACGTACAATTATGTGTATATTTAGTTAGCTAGCGTCGCTGGCAAGAGGAGGGGTGAAAAGAACTTTACAGACGTGTGTGTGTCTGTGTGATATTGCACCTCTGCGCGAAACGCGAAAAAAAAGAAAGAAGAAGACAGATTCGGTTACAACATCAATGTACGTCTCACCCACTGTTATTCAACAGAAAAAGGTCCACTTGCTTACAACTTAAATGAGGTCTACATATTTATAAGGTAGGTAATCTTTGACTGATGACCTATAGCGAGAGGAGTATTTGTTGTTTTGTTACCGTTTTTGTTTTTGTTGCAGTAGTCCCTTTTGCTGTTCATGTTTTTTGTTTAACATTACTTAATTTTGTTTTAATTTTGATACAGTCTTTTTTAGTCATATAACTTAGAAACGTGTGATTGTCACTTGTTTGTGTGTATACTCAATAACATAAAAAAAACCGTTTGATTAAAAAAAAGAATCTATGCATGTTTTCTCCGTAGGTATCAGATTTCATGTTCACGCTCAGGGACTGACTCATTCTGGAAAAGGCTGTTGTCGTTACAGACCAAGTCCCCAACGAACGTCAAGACATTGTGTTTCACCTCTGCTGGGTGTTTGCGCTGGTTCAAACGGAACCGCCGCTACCGGTTTGGTTCGCAGCTGAGGTAAAAACGATCCTGATTAATGGTAGTTTACGTTGGTTCTCGTCCGTTTCATAGGTAATCAGACACTTACACGGTGTTTGCTGTGTGTCCTTCCCGCTGATCGCAAAAGCGTGGTTTTCAAACTATGTTCCGTGGGAAACACTGTTCGCAGTTTAGAAAGGAGCCCAGAAAGAGAGAGAGGGGAGGGGGTGAAGGGTGGAGAGACAGAGATAGACACCGAGTCTTGAGTCTTGACATATTTATTGATTAGGCCTTGCCTTTGACCCATCGGCCATATCAATAGAGACTAATACAAGAGAGAGAGAGAGAGAGAGAGGAAGACGGGCATTGGGTTTGGGTGTTGATGGGATAATAAAGATCACCCAATCTAATACACACATTAAAACACACACACACACACACACGCGCGCGCACACGCGCGCGCACACACACACACACACACACACACACACACACAAACAACAAACAAACACTTAAAGCCGCAGTTTAGTGAAATACACACAAACACACACGCACACCGTCGCGCGCTTTCTCTCTCTCTGTGCATAATGTGCGCGCGCGCGTGTGTATTTGTGCTAAATTATTATTTTTATACGTAAGAACATGTTGCGTTACGTTGATAGGCATACATCAAACGAGAGAGGAGAGGGAGGTAGATCAAGAGACATCAACTGGTCAAGAAAGATCGTGCGTGTCCTTAAAACAAAATCAACAAAAAGAGAACACAGAAAAAGCATTTCTTTATTTCGGTAGTTACGACTGTAAACGAGTATTGGCAATGATTCACACTGCTCTCTGATGCGCGTATAATGGTCAGCATCGATCGACGTTAACGACCTGATCGGCTGACTCGGCCAATGGGAATCAGTCTGCAGCGATGGAATGATCTGAGCCCGAAACATGGTTGCAGCATTGCACAGCTCCTGTCGGTTCTCAAGGGAGTTAAACTCTTGATAGGCGTTGCATCAGGGGCAGAGCAGCAAACCCCCAAAGAAGTGCAGTTGACTGTCCTACCGAAGTTTGCGGACATATTATTGATGGTCCACTGGGTAACGTTTGAAATTTTATTAAATAATTGTTCTTTCACTTTGCGTTCAGTTGTGGTTGTAGCGGAATGATGGTTGCGCGGTTGTCAGCGTGTTGAAAAAAAAAAAAAAAAAAAAAAAAAAATGCGGGTGACGCAATTTGCAAGTGACGCCATCAGCATGACTGGAAAATCAGATCGGGAACGAAACGGGACAGGTGTGTTGGACTTTCTGAAATGTAGCGACAACAAGAGGAGAAACAGCGGAGGCAGAAGTGACCTGTTGCAGCATTATCAGGAGTTTCGGTAGTTGCAGGAAGGAACGACGACAGCAGTGATCAGTAGCAGCAGTTGTAGTGCCAGTAGGAGTATCAGCAACAACAGCAGTAGTACAAATAACAATAGATAGATAGGTCTGTAGATATGAACATCCACCGATGTCGACAGACAAGAGACACAGAACAGACACATAGAACTTGTATGTTTTCAGCTCAAGGTATAATAATAATTTTCATAATCATATCAATGTCACGGCATTTAGGCTTTATCAGCATTTTGCCCAGCATTAGTTGTTTGGGTTTTTTTGTTTTTTTTTGTTTTTTGGGTTTTTTTAATTGTTTATGAGTGCGCAGTTACTTAAATTACGGCTAGCTTCCGATGAAACATTTATTGGGAGTGTTGCTTATTGAATACAAGTGTTGTTGATCGAATCAGCGGGTCGATGGACTGCCGGGAGCGGTAGCAACGAGAAATACAACAGCCACAATACCTAGACCAGGGAGACTGGAAACAGCCATGTGTATGCATGCACAGTTAACTCTTGGATTGCTGCTTACGAGTACGCTCGGCAGTGACGGGCTGTCGCCCCATTCAGTGAGATCAGACAGAGCTTACAGATGAGGGCATCAGTCACCATTATGTATTTGGACTTCTTCCTCTAGGGATGGCATTAGTTTTGTTCAGCAAATCAGTTGCACACAGAAAGAAATAACTGCCTTCTAAACTGCCACACAGATCTCAGTTCACCGTCGTTCAATAGTCAAGGGGTTAATGAGAATCTTGTGGACATCCGAGAATCTGTTAGTTTCTTGTCACTGTGTGGCGTTCTAAGTTAGCGTGAAGTTACAATCACATCAATGGATATTGTTTCCAAAGAATCTCTGTTGCTCGGAGTATAGGTAGAAAAATTGAAGCCGTTTGTTGAATCCTCCGTAATATGTAGATCTAGTGGTAGTAGTAGTAGTAGTAACATTGTTGTTGTTATTTTGAGAGAGAGCGGGAGAGAGATAGAGATGAATCGCTTTGAATTTCCGGGGTTCCTTCTCAGTTGTCCTGCGGGGATTTTCATTTCTTTTGATTTATCGACCAATTGAAGGCTGTACTGAAAAAAAAAACAACAAGGATACGAGAGAAGATAGGGAGGGGCGGGCGTGAAAGTTGGGAAAGCGCGACGGACATTTTAGGAATCTTTTTTTCCAACCCGTTTGCTTTTTCTTTCTTTCTTCTTTCCATTCTTTCTCTCTTTATTGGGTGGGGGATGCATGATTTACTGGTCATTACCACAGTCCACTCAACCCCCCACCTCCTTCACACACACACACACACACACACACACACACACACACACACAAGGGCACAATAGCCGAATGGTTAAAACGTTGGTCTTTCAATCTGAGGGTCCCGGTTTCGAATCTTGGTAACGGCGCTTGGGGGGATAAAGGGTGGAGAATTTTCCGATCTCCCGGGTCAACATACGTGCAGACTTGCTAGTGCCTGAACCCCCTTCATGTTTATGATACGCACGCAGATCGGATACACACGTTAAAGATCCTGTAATCCATGATAGCGTTCGGTGGGTTGTGGAAACAAGAGCATACCCAACAAGCACATCCCAGAAAACAGAGTATGGTTGACTACATGGCGGGGTTAAAAAGAAAACCGGTCATACACGTAAAATGTGCATGTCTGAGTGTGTATGCATACGTGACAAACCTGATTGAATGACATCGGAAACGAATGATAAGCGCCCAAATGGCAGTCGTCAATCTGCTCTACCCAGGTAAGCAGCCTGTTGTGCAGATGTTTGTAATAGGCGCTATATAAGTATCCCAATCATATCAAGTGACAAACTTATTTTCTTAGCTCTCTTGCCTTTTATTTATTAAGTTCAAGTCATTGACGCAAGCGCGCGCTACACTAACGTACTAAATGCCCCAGAGCAATGACAACCATTTATCACGCCCTTGTCACCACCTCCCCAGCATTAAAAAACAAAACAAAACAAAAAAAAACAACCCCAAAAAACACGGGGGGAAAAAAACCGACATAGTCGTGTCTTCATATGATAGAAAGCTATCTTGTTTGATCCCAGGACACACATCGACCGGTTCGTTCCCGTAATAAACTCGTCTCCTGACTGTCAGACCCCAAGGGGATTTCACTGGACCCCCACCTTCCCCTTGTAGCCCACTCTCACCCTTTCCTCGCTCTACTCTCCCCATTTACGGTACAACTCCTCGTTCGCGTCCATATCTCCCAAACCACGCCCCCAGCCACCACCATCCCCACGTCTCTCTCTCTCTCTCTCTTTCTCTCTGTTTCTGTCTCTCTCTCTCTCTCTCTCTCTCTCTGTCTGTCCGTTTGTCTGTCTCTGTCTGTCTGTCTCTCTCTCTCTCTGTCTCTCTTCTTTCTTTCTGTCTTTCTTTCAGATTCTTTCTGGCTTTCTTTCTGGCTTTCTCTCCCCACTGTCTCTTTCTTTTCATCTTCCTCTCTCTTTCTCCCCTTCTCTCTTTGTCTCTCTCTCTCTCTCTCTCTCTGTGTGTCTCTCTGCCTCTGTCTCTGTCTCTCTCTCTTTGCTGTTACACGTCGTCAGTCTTATCACACCCCATTACCTATTCCACTTCACCGGTGCTTTGTCGGGAAATCTGTCTGGCACCCAGCGCCTACGCTCTCTCTGTCTCTCTATCTCTGTCTGTCTGTCTGTCTGTCTGTCTGTCTCTCTCTCTTTCTACTCTGGATCCCGTTTTGATGCGGGTTCATGAGAAACGTTAAGTAATTAATGTATCCATTACCATTATCGACGCGACATTAGTGTGGCTCAACGGACTCAATGAATCGAGTACATTTATTTGAAGGTATCCGTTTCTGCAGTCTTCTGTTTAAATCATGTTCGCTTCCGTATTTGTTTATTTATTTATTTATTTTTGTTGTTTGGGGGGTCGGGTGGGAGGTGGGGGTTTCTTGGTTGGGTTTTTTTTCCTCTTTTTTTCACTTCTGCCCTCGAATAGACTGCCAAACAGATCCGCCTCTCTCTGTCTCTGTCTCTCTCTGTCTGTCTCTGTCTCTCTCTCTTTCGGGGAGTAGGAGAGGGGGGTTCAAGGGAGGAAATAGAATCCTATAGATCTGCCCAAACTCTCCAGAGAACCCCCCCGCTCTTGAGATCTCTGTCTGTCTCTCTGTCTATCTGTCTGTCTGCCTGTCTCTCTCTCGGATCCTGTTTTTCCTCTCTCCCCTCTCTCTCTCTCCAACCTAGAAACACTCTCGCGCCCTCCCACCCTCCCACCCCAAATACCAGATATCTTTTTTTTCTCTTTTTTTCCCCCCGACTGGAGCGGGACTGGGGAAGTGAGAAAGGGTGGGGTTTGGGTGTGTGTACGTGTGGGTGGGGGAGGGGGGTTCTGTGCAGTAACAAGTTGAACCCACAAAAAAAGGGACAATCCAAGGTTAAATATTTACCGTCTCCTTTTCGTCGCCGCAACTTGGAATGTCGAAAAACAACTTGGGGGCCTCCGGCTTCGTTTTTGGCAGCTTTGCCATCGCACAATTGTGTGAAAAAGCCCACTGGCGAGGCAACGAGGAGATAGAGTGGTTGGATGGGGGTGTGCAGGGGCGAGTTTGGCAGGCGAGAGAAATTTGATTCACCTCGTCTCCTCCACCACCATCCTCTTCCTCGTTTTGGCCCCCCCCCGCCCCCCCCCCACACACACACACTCCTCTCCCCTTCCCTGCTCCCCCAGTCACCACCACCCAGCACAGTCACGGACGTACGGGGAAAAGGAATTGCGCAATGTGATCTCAAGTTCCAGTGGCCATGACGCCAGCGTTCAAAAGCTTGTCATGTTAGGCAGCTTGACCTAACACACCATTTTAACTTCTGTTTTTTCCCCCTTAAACGAACGACACAATACAGGTGCAAATTTTCGACTCGTGGGAAGTTTAGGTTATTATAATTACGCTAACGGATTAATTTGGGGAAGAAAAAAGTTTCTCTTATAGAGATCTATATGCAGATGATATCTACAATCAGGCGCGCGCGCACGCACACGCACACGCACGAACGCACGCACACACACACACACACACACACACACACACACACACACACACACACACACACACACACACACACACTTTAACATCAGGTTGTTCATTTGATATATATATATGTATATATATATATGATATATATATATATATGCTAATATTTTAGCCATGATATATAACAGTTGCTTAGTAATGTGTGATTGCTAGCTGTTATCAGCTTTCCATAACTCTCCTCTCTCTCTCTCTCTCTTATATATAGGTCATCCCACAAATGTTTCCAAAACCTCTCTATGTCACTCTTTCTTTCTCCCCAATTCAGTGAACCTCAGTCTCAGTCTCTGTGTGTGTCTCTTTCTCTGTGTGTGTGTGTCTGTCTGTCTCTTTCTCTGTGTGCCTGTCTGTGTGTCTGTCTCTCTGTCTCTCTGTCTCTGTCTCTCTCTCTCTCTCTCTCTCTCTCTCTCTCTACATTATGTATGTATTCGCGCCTTTTTTTTTCTTTTTCTTTTTTTTTATAATGTGAAAGCTGCCGGCTGGCATGGATCGCTTCCTGGGTGCCAAGGACATTTTGTTGCAGTCGATTCTTTTACGTACGCTAAATGCACGCTGCACATAGGACCTTCATATAATTATGGTCTCGTCCGCCCGGAATATATATTTAGCATCCAGACCAATAGCAGTACTCAAGGTCTGGGGTAGGTGGAGTGAAAACTTCGATCCGTTTATCGTAATATGGGACTCGAACCTGTGCACGCAAGGTTTCTAGTCGGGTGCATTCCCACGAGAACACTGCCAATACAGGCTTTTTTGGGAGGGGAGTTACGGTCAGCCGGCATGGTGTTACAGCGGTTGGGAAAAGTACAGGTGCGGCATGGGTAGCGCCTGTTGCTAGTGGTGTGGACAAGGTCTTGATATTGTAATATAACCAGTCTGCCAATGACTAATTCATTAATTAAGTCCTTTCTGTCTTTCACAGTCGTATAGACTCACTATCTCTCTCTCTCTCTCTCTCTCTCTCTCTCTCTCTCTCTCTCTCTCTCTCTCTCTCTCTCTCTCTCTCTCTCTCTCTCTCTCTCAAGTCCTTCTTTCTGTCTTTTACAGTTATATAGACTCATTATCAGTCTCTCTCTCTCTCTCTCTCTCTCTCTCTCTCTCTCTCTCTCTCTCTCTCTCTCTCTCTCTCTTACCCTACCCCCACCCTCTCTCTCTCTCTTCTGACCCTACCCCCACCCTCTATTTCTTATAATCTGTTTACGAGCCTATAATTATATGAGGGCTGGGTATGTTTTTGTCAGAAACAATCTGTCGACACCGAACTTGAAGTCTGTGACATTTCATACCTTTCCCAGTGACCCCTGCCGCTAGAGAGAGAGAGAGAGAGAGAGAGAGAGAGAGAGAGAATGCCACACGAGGCTTAAGATTAGTATCTTGGCAGTTGTAGATTACCAAAATGCTCGGCTGGGGACTGACTTCCCCAGTCACGGTGCCCACAACCGAAAAGTCGTATATAAGTCGTGAAAAACGCCAAAACAAAAAACAGAGCTCCACAGTACAATATCGTGGTGATAGAAATCAGTGGTCAAGTCTGACCGGTCGATGTTCTGCTCTGTGAAAAGTTTGTGTGATGGGGTACTGTAGAATGAATGGGAGTGTGGTGGCGTATTTTTGTGTCCCACTGACAGTTCCGCTCGTGTAGGTGTAGTTGTCCAGCGGCTTGTTTGCTGCCTTCCGCGCGTGTGTGTGTGTGCGTGTGCGTGTGTGTGGTTGTGTGTGTGTGAGCGTCAGAGCCTATTTCCAACTTTCTTTGATCGAAGGAAAAAAAAGAGGGACGAGAAGTGGAAACGAGAACTGAGTGTGGGACCTTGTTTTTTCCTCCCCGCACAGTTGAATGAGATCTACAGGTGGAAGGCATTATTTGACACCGTGACAGGGATTAGTGAGGTGTGTTGGTGGGCGATTAGCTGATTCCCAGAAACAACGGAAGGAAAACGAAGAAATAATTATCAGTAAACAAGATCGGAGGTCAAATCAAGCTACACTTTTATTTTTCACACACACACACACACACACACACACACACTCTCTCTCTCTCTCTCTCTCTCTCTCTCATACACACACTCTCTCTCTCCCTCTCTCTCTCTCTTTGTCTCGCACTCCCACGCACGCACCTACGCATGCATACGTATTGGATGGTATCGACAGGCAGACGATCAAGGTCTAACAATTTTATTCTTTCCCCAAACACATCTGAATTCTCTCACTCTTCTCCAGCGGCTCACATACAAAGCGATACAGACATGTGCATAATATGCAGACAAAAAGTATATATGCCCGACCTGAATCTATCGTTTCCCCCCCGCCCCTGTCACTCTCTGCATTGTTCGCCAGTGAAAAGGAGATAGGCCCGAAAAGTGGAGGAGAAAAGAAAAAAAAGAACAAACAAAAAAAGAACCGTGCTGTCCTGGGAGATCAAGTGACGCGGCAAACTTGCCCACCTGCCGCGTTGTAAGGGCCGGATAGAAAGGAGCAAGTGACAAGCCCTTTCATTTTGGAATTCTAGAGCACAGACGGCAGACTTTCTTCTTTTTTTCTTCTTCTTTTTTTTTTCTTTCTTTTTTCACTCACACTCTCTCTCTCCGGCTGCCATCGCGGGCCGCACCTGTTTGGGTTCCCGACTGAGATAACAACTAGGCCCCGGTAATTGAGTTTCACCCCACCCTGCAGTGTTTTTCTCTGACGATGCGGCCCTAACTTGATATATGATATATATGGACGTAGTCAAATGGTTTCGGAATTCAGTTATAGTCTTTAGATCTATGTGATATCGGCATAGCCAGTATTTTGGCTGTGGCATTTTTTTTATATCTTAGATCTCCACTGACTTCAAGTCCACACACACACACACACACACACACACTGATATATATATATATATATATATATCACCCCCCCTCCCCCACCCCCACCCCCTTTGTTGTTAACGAGGACTGACACATACTGGTCTTCTTCATACAAATGTGTGTGTGGTGTGTCCATCGAGAGATCGATGATGACCATCGTTGTCATCCAGCTGGGGGATGGGGGGAGGGTGGTGGTGGGGTGGGGGGGGGGAGGATGCTCATGAATCTATCTGTATAATGTGTCAGAAGGGCGAATGTCTTTCACCATGATGTCAGGAGAATTTAGGGCCTAATTTGAGGAACAACTCGCACATTAGTCTGAGGCTGAATGTTATGCAAAGATCGATAAAAAGAGAAGAAAAAAAAAGAAGAAATAATCGATCAAGTCAAGCCGCATGACTCTTACTCCTGTCATCTACACTCAACCCACATCGTTAAGCCCGCATCAAACTTTGCCCGGCCCGGGGTACATCTTTGACAGGCTGTGTCAGTGAGATGGGGTCCTAATGAGCATTCTGCATGCGTGCAAAAACGGATAGCCAGTAACTGGAGGCCATAGACAAAACGTCTGCGGTGAGCTTTTTTTTTATGACAGTGGTAATGAAAAAGTGTTGACTCCGCCACAGCTTTAGGGGGGGAAGGTTTATGGAATGTGCAAGCGGCAGCATGTAATGTGTCTCAATGTCCTGCGGACATAAATGAGAGATTCGTGGTCTGTCCTCAGTTGTTATTGCAGGTTTTAGACACCGGAATGAGTGTGTGTGTGTGTGCGCGGGGGGGTGGGGTGAGGTGTGTTTGAGTGTGTGTGTGGGGGGGGGGGTGGGGGAGGGGGGTAGAGGGGGGCGGAGGGGGGAATGGTTGTGTTGGCGGTTTTCGCTGGCCAGTGTCAATGTTTGAACATGGCGCCGTCCTGGGAAAAGGGAGGGCACTTTGTTTCCATCTTTGCGCCTGATCCCCGCTGAAGTGTCATTGAAATACCAGGCTTTGGTTCTCTCTCTCTCTCTCTCTCTCTCTCTCACACACACACACACACACTCTTTCTCTCGCTCTTTCTCTCTCTCACACACACACACACACACTCTCTCTCTCTCTCTCTTTCTCTCCAGGCTCACACACACACACACACACACACTCTCTCTCTCTCTCTCTCTCTCTCTCTCTCTCTCTCAGCCCTTGTGCCCATTGTGCAAGGAATCAAGAGAGGATGAAGTTCACTTTGTTTTAAAATGCCCTGTGTTGACTGACTTACGAATCCAATTTATTCCCCCAAAATATTATATAAATCCATGCTTGTTTCGGATATGTTTATTAATGGCGTCTAACGATGAAAACATCATACGTAGTTTTGCTGTGTATCGTTATAAAGCACTGCAATTAAGAGAGACACTCATTTCTTAGATTCACTGATAGTTTGTTGTGAATGACGTTGTATTGTTTATATTACCAATTGCAATGACACATGTAAAACGGTTATTACCCCCTATTCATATGGGGCTATGGCCTTAATTGAATAAACCATCTTGAATCTCTCACAGCCCACAGCTGTTTTCCTTTTTCATCAATGAATTGGCAGTAGAGTTATCAAAAAAGGGTAGACATGGAATACAAATGATACCATGGGCAACAGAATTGTTCTTAATGCTATTTGCTGATGATGTTGTTCTCTTGTCTGACACACCCATTGGGTTACAAAATCAATTAAATGCCCTTAAAGCACAAAACCAGATAGACTACAATTAACAGTAAACCTTGATAAGACCAAAATTATAGTTTTCCGCAAAGGAGGTAATCTTTCGACTCATGAAAAATGGTGCTATGGTGATAGAGAAATAAAAGTAACCAGTTCATATACATATTTAGGAATGTTATTTACAACTAAATTGAGTTTGACATCTGCATGGGATGGAACAAATAGAAAAGGAAAAAAGGTGTAATTCAAATGATAAGATCACTCAGGAGACTACGGTCGACTGATGCACAGCTTTTCTTGATACTTTTCAACACACAAATTGAACCAGTCTTGAACTATGGAGCGGAAATATGGGGACTCATGAAAAATAATCAAATGGAAAGAGTACATATTTTTGCAGTGAAGCGCTTTCTTGGTGTCCCATTACAGTCATCAAACACTATAATGTATGGCGAAACTGGCAGGCTCCCACTGCATATCAATCAGTCGTAAAATGCATGAAATATTGACGCAAACTTACAAGACTGCCAACATCACAATTATGTAGGCAAACATACGAGATGCTGCTGCTGCAAGAGGAGAAGGGCAAACAGAACTGGGTATTCCACATCAAGAAAACACTAACGGAACATGGATTCGGTCTGGTCTGGATGTGCCAAGGAGTAGGGCACGAGAGTGGCTTTGTATCTGAATTTAAAGATAGACTTATAGCATGTTACAAACAAAACTGGCATGGAGAAATAGAGAGCAATGATAGGTATAAATGGTTCTATTCATTTAAATCAATTTTTCAAGCAGAAATATATCAAGATCATAACAAACAAGTGGCATAGAATCTGTTTTGCGAGGCTGAGATTGAGAGCACTTGGACTGAATGCCAACAGAAGATGGTTCGATTCAGACATAGCAACATCCCCTTGCCCATTGTGTAGCAAAAGCCCAGAAGATAAAAACCATTTCATATTTAACTGCAAAAGTTACGAAGAATTGCGAAAAAAAAACAACCAAACCCTGTACCCTTTTCAGTTCAGCTCCAGTGCAGAGAAAAGATTTGTTCGGCATTCTGATGGCAGAAAATGAAGATAAGATACTCTCGCTAGTTAGCAAAATATGTATCTGAGGCAGTAAATATAGGTATAATGTCTACTATTGGTCCAAATAATCATTAATCAATTAAAAACTTAGTATGGGTTCTATGAGGGGGGCAAAAAAGGCATAGACAAAAAGGAAGGGTTACATTTGGATGGTCAATTTCGACAATGTATTTTTATGAGTTTGTATTGATATGACATGTTACTTTGTGTTCATATTGATACGATGTGTGTCGATGTCACATGCTTAGATAATTATTATATGGATTATATGTACTTTGTTTCCTATGTACTGTTCAAACCTTGGAGGCGAACGACTGGGGGGAAAATAAGGCACAGTACCCGCTTGCCACATGGACATTTTAAGCAAATGACAAAGTACCAAAGTGCCGCTTATCCCTTAGTAGTCTAATTTACTTTGATTATGTTTTCACTTTCTGTTCCATTTTAATTGTTTTGCACTATTTTTGTTCTGATTTGTACCTACTATGTCACTAGAGCATTACAGCTTATGACAAAACATTTCAGTGTTTAGTGTTCTCTCTCTCTCTCTCTCTCTCTCTCTCTCTCTCTCTCTCTCTCTCTCTCATGGTATATGTGTCCATAGATAAAGCATATGTGACTGTGTCTCAAGTTGCCCTTTTTTGTGTCAGTGTTGATGACTACATTTTACAAAAATGGTGAATAATATACATACATACACATATACATATGATATATATATATATATATATATATATATATATATATATATATATATATATATGCACACACACACATACACATATATCATATATATATATATATATATATATATAGAGAGAGAGAGAGAGAGAGAGAGAGAGAGAGATGTATAGATATATTTGTATTCCACATGTGCTTGCACAGGCCTGAAAACAAATGGGCATACTTATAATAGATATATATAAGTTATGCATGTTGTGTCTGTAGGTATTGATGAGTGTTCACAAAGTGAATGCATACTTAACACGTCTTGGGTTTTTAGAATGCTACTACTACTAATCATCATCATCATCAAAATCATAACGATGAGCATTTTTGTGACACACTTTTTCTCTTTATGTGACCAGGTTGCCATTACCGTCTACTGGATTGGCCGTGTTGCTGCACAGACTTACCAGGGGCCGAGGATCGACGAGAGTGCCTTCGCTGCCCTGGTCCACAACCAGCATCGACACAGGGAACACATAGTTTCTGACGGTCAGCTGCGCCGTGAGTGCTCCTGGGAAAGCAACAGTCGCTCCAGTGCCCACGGATCCCATGGAGGTGGCACGTCGAGAGGGAGTGTGAGGGATTCCAGTGAGACGGCCCATAGTCCCAGGCATGTGCGAGACAGCTCCTTTGATTCGCACGTGTCCTATGGCAAAGGTTCCGAGGACAGTATAGACGAGTCAGTTTTTGAGGTAAGTGTTGTGTTTGTGTTGGTGTCTCACAGCAGGAACAAACGCTCTATACGCACATTGTTTGCTGATCAAATTTTACTGCATTGTTCATAATCAGGGAACAGCTGATAAGGTCTGACTTATATTATTCTGGTCTATTACATATAATGTTCATAAATGCATGCAGTAAATAGGATTCCTTTTATTTTGTGATATTGACAACACAACACAGCAAGTGGGCAAGAAAAAAGCTTATTTCAGAAATATAAACTGTTTTGTGATTGGTAATTGTGAGGTTTTTTTTCGTCCAAGTTCATTGTATTATAATATTTTGATGATACATTGTTTGTTTGGTGGTGACTCAACAAAAACTGTTTTTTTGAATTCAGTGCTTGAGAAAGAAGAATGCTCACTGATTCTGTGGTAAGATCTGTAAGATACAAAGAAGTGTAAATTGTGCTGCTGTAAATAGCTGCATATTGTGCTTGCCCTTCACAGGTGATGATATTATGACTGGACTGACTGTATAATTGGAATTCTTTGGAGACGTCCTATTTTTGACCACATGACAAAATATTGTACAAAGTGTGTCAGAGACTCAGAAAGTTATCCAGGACACATGCATGAGTCAATTCTCAATACCCACACTTTTATTTTTACACAGCTTATTAAACTCCTTAATAAATCATCATAGCTTTTTCATCTGGTTTCTAATTATAAAATAATATATATGCAAGTTTTTTCAATCAATTTTGGTTTAGAATTTCAACTTTGTGTGTGTGTGTATGTGTGTGTGTGAGTGTGTGTGTGTGTGTGTGTTTAAATGAAATGTGCGATATTCTACATAAATCTATTACCTATGTGGTTGGGTCCTACAGCTGCTGATCTGTATTTTAAATTTTTTTCCCCAATCACACAGGTGGATGAGAGCGGGATGCCTATCCCACGTTACAGCAGCTCCTCGGCACTGAACCACTCCAGAGAGGGCGCCACCGCCGCCGCACACCACAGAGGGGGAGGAGGGGGGGAGGAACACGACAGCACGCACGGCATGTACTCCACCGACCGACACAGCGGGCTGTACCGCAGCAGTCCGGACCTCTCGGGCCATGGCTCGCTGTCCAAGCGACGCTCTTCGTCCACAGACAGCGCTGATGGGGGAGGCCACTCCCGTCAATCTTCGGACAGCACGGAGTACCCCACCCGCCGCTACAGCACTAAATCCATGAGCTCCCGAAGGACGAGCACGGGGGACCCCCTGCAGTTCATCAAGGTCAAAGGTGCCACCGATCTGGCCCACGCTGCCGAGGAGCAGATCAAGCTGGTCAAGGAGACCAAGAAGATGAAGATCACCGAGTCCATTTCCGAGGACGACAGCACTGATTGGAAGTCTGTAAGTTCACTTTGTGTGTGTGCACGTGTACGTGTGTGGTTTTTTTGTTTGTTTGTTTGTTGTTTTTTGTGTGTGTGTGTGTGTGTGTGTGTGTGTGTGTTTAACCCCTTGATTGCTGAACATTGGTGAAATGAGATCAGTGAAGCATGAATGTGAAGTGGTTTGTGTACTTTGAAATCTAAGCAGTATTGTTTTTGTGCTGAACAAAAGTGATGCAGTTCAAGATCAAAAAGTGTAAATAAAGAATGATTTTGCGTACGTTGAAATCTAAGCAGTATTGTTATTGTGCTGAACAAAAGTGATGCAGTCTCAAGATCAAAAAGTCTAAATAAAGAATGATACCTGAAATCCTCGACCTTCAGTGGTGTACCTGACTTCACTTATGAGCATAATCAGCAGCAGCAGTCAAGGGGTTAAAGTTGATTACCTGAGTGTATATGATTGTCCTTTCAGATCAAAACCTTATGGGTTTAGTTTGTACACTGCCACTGTTGTGATAGTACAGGTATTCTTTTCATTATTTTTGCGTTTGTGAGTTGCAGCTTCTTGTTCATTAATATCTATAGATGTAGGGTTTTGTGTATGGCCGCTATTACCTCATCATAAAGGCTACCATTCCAGGTTTTCTGGGGTATTGTGCAGAAGTAAAATTCCATCATAAAGTAAAATCAGTATCTTGCTTCGGTTGTACTATAAATGTGCATGCAAACAGTTTAATCTTTGTTTTATCTGTTGTTGTTTTTTTAGTAGGATTTTCTTATATGTATACCCATATTAATTCCCAGGAACACCTAGTTTTGTTGAGTGTGTGGAAGAGGGATAATTTAGTTTTTTTCTTTTTATCAGTGTTAGTACTCTGACACTTCTTTTATCAGTATTATTAATACTATGTCACTTTTCTGTGGAAAATTGTGCAAATCAGAATTATGTAGCCTTCTTGATGTGACAACATACTGGCAAAGCTTCGTAAGTTAAAAGTCATTATCGCTATTTATTTCACACTCCTGCACTGGATGTCATTGCTTTGCCACAGAACCTGGACAGCTGGAAGAACCGAAGGAAGAGCCACTCAGAGAAGTCATACAAGCTGAAAGAGGAGCTGGAAGAGTTGGAGAGAGAGAAGGAGCCCAAAGTGACCTCCACCCAGTCCATCAAAACATTTTCCCAGATGCAAGAGGAAAGGTGAGTGGACTAGCCCTAGATACTGTGAAATAAAGGTCCTTTTTCTTTTCATTTCTTTTTCTTCTTCTTTTTGTTTTTCTTAGAATTAATGCTTTCTCCTGCAGATCCCCCCAACAATGACAGAAAAAAAAAACATTCGGTTGTGATCACTCCATGGAAGGAAGAAAGGAAGGTGAGGTCGTTATCACCTGTATCAGTTGCAGTGGGGTTTCCACAGGGTCATGGAAATCTGGAAGGAAAGTATTGGGAAAGTAGGAAGACCCTTTACAGGGCTGGAAAAGTCTTGGAAATCAATTTTTACCCTGCAAGGTCTGGGTCTTGGAAAGTATGGAATTTCATGACAACTTTTACCACACCTACAGTATTGAAGAAGATTGTGTTGAAAATTACAGATTGATTTCAAGATTATTATTTTTTTTTTTATCTACAACAGTGTTCCAGTGAAACACTGCATAATATATATAATTATAACATGGTTTTATTAATTTAGACTTTTTATATTGTCATCCTTGAAAAAGTACATTTATATCAAATATTAAGTTCACCCTGAATTACCTCATAGTACAACAAAAACTGATCACCACCGTTTTTTGATGGATGTGTGGAATACTGTAGTGTATGTGTTTGTACATGTACATTTGTGTGTGACTTTATTTTGGGGTCTTGGGGAATGTACCACAGGGTTTTGGAAAAAGAAAAGCACGTGAAATGTAATTTTGTTTGCAAGTGCATTACCAACTTTTATGGTCAGGTGTTTTTCTTTCTTTTCTTTCTTTTTCTAAAATGCAGCATGTTAAGATGTTCTGCCCATTTATGAGTAATATTTTATGGGTGTCTTTTATACATGTATCATAGTTTGAGTCTTTATGGATCTTTGTCTCATTGTCAGTTTGTCTCACTGCCTTGGTTTGTCTCCTGTTTGTTTCCTACATCTCTCATCCATTCTTTTTTTGTTTTATTTTTTGTTTCATCTCTCTGATAGAGTGGGGGTCTGTAAAATTAATGGAGGGAATAAAACACATGATAAAAGCATTTCCAATATGTGTAAACTTGCAGAAATGCACACATACATGCATTCACACATGTATACATTCAGACACAGGCATGCACACACTCTATCTCCACATGTTGGGATGGGTGGTGGGGAGGTTAGTGACAAAAAGAATGCAGTACACAGTGTGACAATGGCTCGGTACATATTTATAGCACTGACTGACCATAAAAGTTAGTAGTGGTAATGGCAGGGATTACTCACGCCAGTTGAATCCCGCCATGGCAGAGCGTCTAAATTTAGGAAAGCTGGGCTGTGTGATCTGGGCCTGCCACTTATTTCTGTGCCCATAAATGTGGTTGTGTAAACCTTGAGGGGGTCTGGGGGGCAGGTTGGGGAGACACACAGGCTGTTGGCAGGGAATGAAAACACTCTGTAATTGCTTGTGAATAGCTGCCGGCATGCTAAGGAGGTGGGGTGGGGTGGGACCCACACGGGGTACCTCGTACACAGATCTCCTTGAGCCCACCACCAGCACCCGGACCCCACCCCCCACCCCCACCCGCAACCAAAACAAAATTCCTTTGATTCTTTTCTCTGGCTGTCACTGTAGGAGTGAGTAGAGGAGTACTGGAGAAACAAAAGAACAAGGCCAGAGGTGGGATCGTTAAACAGAAAAAAAAGGAAAGAAAGGTCATGACTATGAATAAGTGGCCAGTTTTGGTGAGATCAGTGTTTCAGAAAGCTGATTATGTCTGTTTTTGTTAATGATATCTTGTGCCTGAGAAAAGATTGAGAGAGCTTTGGTGAATACCATGTCTGCTTGTGTTTATATCTTGAGCCTGAGAGAAGGCTGAGACAGCTTTCTCCCTGACCTATGGAAACCGCTAGTGTTATCAGACTTGATGAGTAGATCAGTTATTTCTTTCCGTCTACGCAATTCTTTGTCAATACAGTTGTGCAGCTGTTGTTGTCATAATACTGTGTGGCCATTTTGGGTTTATTTTTATTGAGTAATATGCTGGTATTAAATTCTTTTCTCGGCCTGACACAGGAAAGTGAGTGTGTATGTTATAGTTTAATGTATGTCACAGCTGTTGCAAGCTCAATACAGCCATTGGAGAATATGCCACGAGTGAATATTTCTCCCAGATAAATTGGAAATGATTCTATGTGTGTGTGTGTGACAGTGTGCATGTGGGCTCTGTGAAAAAAGTGTAACACGATCAATTCATTCTCTGTATATGTTTGTATGTTGAAAAAGGGAGGGAGTGTAGGAGGAGTTTTTGGTTGACGGGGGAGGAGTGGTGGACAGGGGGAGGGGGAAGTCTTATCAAAGACATTCAAGCAGTTTTTCAGCTTTGCGATTTACTTTCTACATTGCTGATTCACTTGTTTCTTATTGATAGGGACACTGAAGCCTTTTTTCTTCAGTCATACAGTGTTTACGCAGCCTCTAGAACTTACAGTATTTTTCTCAATTTTTCATACATGTATACAGTATAGATACATATACAGAGAACTGCATGTGATGCAGAAAGCTGATACAATGCCCAAACCAGGAACAGGAGAGTTTGTCTGAACCACCTGAACATTTCTTCATACAGCATAGTTTACTGAATTGAATTAATGTTTTCTTTTGTCAGTTATCCAGACTTAGTTAAAAAAACAACAACAAACAAACAAAAAAACACACCAAAAAAAACCAACAAAAACATCCCAGTGTTCATAGCCATAAAGTCATAGTCATAAAACTTAACACTTTGGAAAAAGCAAAAGGTGGGAGAGGGGAGAGGTAATTGGAGTGAGACTTCATCCCTTGTGTTTTATTTTCGTGTGACAATAATCCAGTTGTATCTTGATTATAATGGTGACGATTACGGTAATTGGCTTTATTTTTGATAACATGATTTCAGCATCACGCCTTTTTAATTTTGTTAGTAACTGTGCAGTAAAACAGAATAATTAAAGGTCATCAGGAAACTAGTGCTAATATTTGCCTGTGTTGTTTTTTTCCCCTTCCAGGGAACGAAGAAAATCAGCTGGAGTGAAACCTTTCTATCCCATCGATGATGAGGGAGAAGATGACATATTTGCTCCTGCTTCTTCTGAACAACAGCACAGCTTCCCAGCCAGCAGATTTAGCAGCCGTTATCAGTCGTCTTCAACATCAAGAGAGGAAACAAAGGTATGGTTGGGCCCACTACAGACATTTGCAAACATTATTTTTAGCAAGAGAAACTGTATGATTTAGAGACCATGGGCATTTACAACTGTTTTAAAATGGGAGAAAAATTGAAACTGCATAATTAAGAGAATTATGAATATTTACAACTGATTTTAAAGAGAAAAAAACCACTACATTGGTACAGACCGTAGACATTTGTAGCTGTTAGGGAGGGAAAATAATTTGTATCCCCACTGTATCTGTTCAGACATTTGCTTTTTTTTTAAACTGACATATTTTGATGAAAATTATTGTGTAATTTCAGAAGAACAAAACTATTTGGCAGCTATTTTGATAAATAAAACAATGTATATGTATACAGAGGATCACAAGAATAACATTTACCTCTTAGTTCTCGAATTAAAAGAACAGGTTCGATGACTTGTATTTAGCACTCTGACTCTGAGGTATTTTGCTCAGTGAACTTAGTGAACCTTGACTTAGTGAACTTAATCTTCTTTAGAATGTGTATTAAGTAAAGTAGGTGCAGGCAGGACTTCCGTTCAAGATGATCATGTAGTGCACAAGCTAAGCAGACAATGTCCAAGCTTCCCCTAGTGCAATTTAGCTGCCTCTTAGTCTTGCCTTCCCCTTTGCTTTCCGTTTTTGGTGGGGGTTTTTCATGTGTGTGTGTGTGTGTGTGTGTGTGTGTGTGTTGGTTTTGAGGCCCACCTGAATGAATTACAAACATTGCTGGTGATCTGGAGAATGAATGAATCAATTTGAATGTGTGGAGAATAGAGAATACGACATTACTGCACAAACATCTACCCCCCTCAGGTACTGTTGTTCGTGAGATTATGTTACATAATGCTGATGTGTGGAAAGTTATTAGTGACAGTTTATGAAGAGCATGTTTTTTAGGTTTTATTTGTTTATTTTGGGGTTTTTTTTCAATTATTTTTTTTTGCACACACAAGGAAAAGAAAACAATTATACAGACAACATACAGGCCAACAATTTTGATTCCTACAGCAGGAGCAGTGTAAATCTTCAATACACGTACATACAGAAATAATGTGTTACTTACAGTAAGTAATGCTGTGTGACAGGACACCAAAGTGAAAAGCAGAACCAAAGAGGAGGTGGCTCAGTGGGCCAGAGACTCAGCCAGTGAGGGAGAAGAGGAGGACAAAGAGACAAGGGTCAACAACAGCCACAGCACGTCAGCCCCTGTGCCAGAGCCTAGGGCCTCCAAGCTGTTCAGAGACACAGAGAACAGTGTGCCACGCCAGCGGAGATCAGGGTTACCAGACTACAGCACGCAGGACAAACGAGACTCCTGGCTGAAGCAGAGTTCAGAAACAAGCCGTGACAGTGCCTTAAAGGAAAATAATCGAAACAGTGCCAACAACTCGTTGCCTTCACGGTCGTCAGGCAAGATCAGCAATATCCTGAAGAGCTTTGAGCAGAAAGAGGAGGCGGCTAAGTCCAAGCCCAGTGTGAACAGCAGTGTGGATGTCAGTGCTCGCAAAAAGTCCTTTGAAAATATTGTGAGTCATTCTGGTGATGTGGATTCATACCATTCCTGGAGTACTGATCGAGACCGAGGTTCTGTGAAAAGCGGCTCACATGCAGAGATGACATCCTCCAGTTCGTCAGCAGTGTATGCCAGTAGTCGACATTCTGGGAAGGTGAGTTAAATAAAAAAAATGAATTGCACTTGTCATGTATGTGAGTTTGTTGTTTTCTTTTATACTGTATATTTGTATTCATGATTAAAATTGTATGTTGATCTTATACTTTGTCCTCCTTTTTGCAGTAGTGACCATCACTCACTGCTTTGACCTTTAATGAGGGTAGTGTGCAGTTTTTTTCAGGGCATGAGGTATATGTTTTGTTTAAAAAGAGTTATTGAGTGTTGGTGCCTGAAACCCTTTGGATAAAGATGTAGAGGGTTGGGGACAGGACTATCACAGAGGGGATAGTTTTCTATTCCCTGACTGTTCTTGGGAAGGAGCTGTACTTTCCGTAATCTGTTCTGCAGACAATGCCTTGGCACTGATTGTTGTCTCTTCCAATTTGTTGGCAGTGGGTTAAGGCATAGACACCTCAAGTGTGGCAAGGTGTGCTGCATGCCAATGGCCTTGATGTGAGAGCCAGCCAAAGAGTTGAAACGTGTCCACAATGCTTATGGTGTTTAGGTTGTGGTTGAGGGCAAATCTGGTGTCCTGATGCTGCATCTTCTCAATGGTGTTCATGTGTGGGTATGGTGGAGTGGGGGCCTCAGACTGATGAGGCATACGCTTCAAGTACTGGGTGGGCTGTGCCATTGAAAGCTGTGTCATTTATGACGTAATGATGTGCATTGTTGAACTGATATTTGTTTGTTATTAATACTGTATACTAGGTTGCATTCATTGTATCATATCCATGGGAACTTTCAGAGTGTTTAGTTTATAAAGTTGATATTGTGGCAACTGCAAAACAGACCAGTGTGGCAATAAACATTAATTTGTTCTCAAGACTCATGTAAAGTTCAGTTAATTGTTTTGATGACCTGTACAGATAAACATTACCTAAACATCTAATGATGGGAAATGGTTCTGACCACTGAGAGTGAGGTACTGACCATCTGTACTGCAGGAAGTGATTGGAATGAAACAGTATTGTTCAGAATAGATAGATCTACAGATTAGATAGATGTGTCATTGTATGGTGTATCAGTGTTAAACATTTTCAGGCATAATTGATATTGTATGATGTGGGAGGCTCCTCAGTTATATGACATGTAGATCTATAGATTGTCAGTGGTATTCTGAGTTACTTTAGTGTCCATAATGTTCATATAATGTTACGGACATCTTCAGGTTACATAAAATTAAGCTCAGCATTTTTTAAATATATTTTTATATATATTTTTTACAGAAACAGATCTGGAAATTATATGATTACATCATACATGTATGTTATTGTATAGATCTAATATTGTAAGTTCGCAAAGTGTAGTTTGTAGAAATTAACACTGAAATGTACAGGGCTGGGTACAGAGAAGGGGTAAGAACTTAAACCAATGTCCTGTCAGTGTCACATATTCAAATATGTGTTGGTAAAATATTTTAAAACAGTAGACAAGGGATGGATAAGGACTAAGGAGGAGGAACTTTGTAAAACAATGTTCCATCACACATACTGATAATTGAGGACAAAGGCTGGGTAATGAGAAGGGTGAACTTTGTTTGAACAATGTCCCATCACACATACTGGTAACTGTAGACCAGGGCTGGGTAAGGAATTGTGTTTCAGTAAAGTCCCATCACACATACCTGGAACATTTGTAGACAAGGGCTGAGTAAGGAAGATCTTTGTCTCACCACACATGCTGGTAGCTGTAGACAAGGGCTGAGTAAGGAAGATCTTTGTCTCACCACACATGCTGGTAGCTGTAGACAAGGGCAGGGTAAGGAAGATCTTTGTAGACAAGGGCAGGGTAAGGAAGATCTTTGTAGACAAGGGCAGGGTAAGGAAGATCTTTGTAGACAAGGGCAGGGTAAGGAAGATCTTTGTAGACAAGGGCTGGGTTAGGAAGATCTTTATCTATAGACAAGGGCAGGGTAAGGAAGATCTTTGTCTATAGACAAGGGCTGGGCAAGGAAGATCTTTGTCTGTAGACAAGGGCTGGGTTAGAAAGACCTTTGTCTTTAGACCAGGGCTGGGTTAGGAAGATCTTTGTCTCACCACACATGCTGGTAACTGTAGACCAGGGCTGGGTTAGGAAGATCTTTGTCTCACCACACATGCTGGTAACTGTAGACCAGGGCTGGGTTAGGAAGATCTTTGTCTCACCACACATGCTGGTAACTGTAGACAAGGGCTGGGTTAGGAAGATCTTTGTCTCACCACACATGCTGGTAACTGTAGACAAGGGCTGAGTAAGGAAGATCTTTGTCTCACCACACATGCTGGTAACTGTAGACAAGGGCTGGGTTGGGAAGATCTTTGTCTGTAGACAAGGTCTGGGTAAGGAAGATCTTTGTAGACAAGAGCTGGGCAAGGAAGATCTTTATCTGTAGACAAGGGCTGGTTAAGGAAGATCTTTGTCTGTAGACAAGGGCTGGGCAAGGAAGATCTTTGTAGACAAGGGCTGGGCAAGGAAGATCTTTGTCTGTAGACAAGGGCTGGGCAAGGAAGATCTTTGTAGACAAGGGCTGGGTTAGGAAGATCTTTGTCTGTAGACAAGGGCTGGATTAGGAAGATCTTTCTTTGTCTGTGGACAAGGGCTGGGCAAGGAAGATCTTTGTCTGTGGACAAGGGCTGGGCAAGGAAGATCTTTGTAGACAAGGGCTGGGCAAAGAAGATCTTTGTAGACAAGGGCTGGGTTAGGAAGATGTTAGTCTCACCACACATGCTGGTAACTGTAGACAAGGACTGGATAAAGAAGAGGAACTTTCTTTAAATGATATCCCATCACACATACTGATAACTTTAGACAAGTGCTGGGTTAGCAAAAGGCTTGGTTGTAGGCTTTCAAAGAGGAAGGAGGTAGGATGGTTCAGAGACTTGTAACTTGACAATAGAGTGTCCATGAGGGGATGGATTCTAATCCCAGTCTCACCCTTTATTCCAAGTTTGACTGTAAAATCAAACTGACCATCTCACCATTGAGATGAGATGATAAACTGAGGTCCTGTGTGCAGCACGCACGTGGAGCACAGAAAAAAAGTACCCATGCCAACATAGGTGTTGTCCTTTGGCAAAGTTCTGTAGAAGAAATATTCCATGATTGGATCAGAAATAGATGCTTGCACTCAAATGTCTCAAGGCCCAACTAAGTGTTGGGTTATTATAATGCTGCTGGTGAGGTATCTGCTTGGCATATATGTGGTGTAGCATATTATATGGATTTGTCTGAACGTAATGACTCCTCCTTAAGAAACTGAAAGTGATCTCAGTTCTGCCTTCTTTACTATGCATTTTGATAATAATGTGCAAAAATCAATTTGTTGATGAAATGTGATGTTGATGATGTGGTGTTTGCAGGACTATGTGGAGAAGACCATTAAGATCAGTCAGAAGCCCAACAGCGCCAAAGGCTTTGGGTTCACACTGGGTGGGGGAGCCGACAAGAAACAGCCAGTGGTGGTGGAGAAAGTGGCACTTGGTAAGCAGATTATCTTTCAGATATTTTCTTTCATGTTCATGCTGACATTTGATTTAGCTTTTAAAAAAAATTCTATTACTCATTCAGTAATAATGAGTCACAACAACGGCAATAAGTATTACCTTGGAGAAAACATAGGTTGGATTTTCATGAGTCCATTGTTGCTGATATTTTTTGTTTGTTTGTTTATTGTTTGTTGTTATTTTTTGTATTTGTTTTTGTTTTGTTTTTTGTTCATGATTTTAGTTTGCATCCTTGATCTTTGCAATGTGAAGATCAAACTGAAGGCTTCAGTGTTTTTGTGAACATTCACGAACTATCAGAAATGCAGGGTGATGATCCTTTTATTAAAAGATTGTGTGTGTGTTTGTGTGTGTGTGTGTGTGTGTGTGTGTGAGTGAGTGTGTGTGTTTGTGTGTGTGTGTGTGTGTGTGTGTGTGTGTGTGTGTGTGTTGTATACATTGTGTGTTTTGTTGTTGTTTTCATTGATCACTGTTTGGTGTTGTTTTCATTTGTCAGTATTTGGTGTTAAATATGCACATGCATGCATACTGCATGTGTATATATTTTATCGCAGTGTGTTCTTCCAAGCTCAGTTTCATTGTCCTTCTTTCCTGTACATCAATACTTACTACCTGCGTCCTGAGGATGATGCGTGTTTATCAGCTGTCAGCTGTGTGGAACATGCATGACATATTCATTTTACTCCCAGCTGGCAAACCTGGTCCCCAGCTGTCACATCCATTTTCTGTGTCGGAAGTTGAGTCTGACCTTGTGACTGTGAGTCACCCAGTTGTGACTGTTGTGTACAGTTTGGTCATGATGAATAAGACTTTGTTAGAGGTGCATGAAGACATGTTTCATTCATGCATTGGGAGGCATGTGCATGCACCGACACACATACAGGGTGTGTGTGCATTCATGCATGCACATGGTCTGTAACATGTGTGTGACAAAACAGTGAGATAAAACCCGCTGTGCATATAATGTATACATATCATTTAATGCATTGTCTTGGTCAGTTGGTTGCTGTACATTATTACTTATTTGGACTAGGAGCATCACAGATTTATCCATTATTATACATCAGAACTTCTCTGATCTGAAAAAGATCACAGCGAAGATACAGTGCTGAAAGGAATAGCTTAGTTTTTGTACTGTGCTGTAAAGAAAGGCTTTAGTTATAGTATGTAGAGAAAAGCTAATCTGTTGTACTGTAGTACTGTAGAGTATCTAAATATTAGATAACACTATATAGAGAATAGCCAAGCTATAGCATTATACTTGTTTTTATAGGGAAAAGCTGTGCTACAGCACTGTAGCTTATAGCCTTAACTGGAGTACTATAGAGTATAGCTTTAACTGAAGCACTGTGGAGAATAGCTAAGCTGTAGCGCTATATAGTTTAGCTTAAACTGTAGCATTTTTTATGCTAAAATTTAGCATGCTGGTAACTTCTTGTATCATGTGAAATCTGTTGCCTTGTGCAGCTGTTGCAGTGTTTGATGCACAGATTTATAGTGTTTAGAGCCATGATGATTTACTTACAAAGTTATTGACTCGAGCAAAGATCCTGATTTAACTCCTTGACTGCTGCACCTTTGTGACATGAGATCATTGTGGCATGAATTACAGTGCAGTTACTACATTTTGTGTAGTTGATCAATAGTGTCATTGATTTCATCAGTTCATGGATCAAAAGTAATATGTAATCCTAAGAGGAAAGAGTCTTAAAAGAATGCAAAGCGGTGACTGACATGACATCCTTACCTGTAAGCTCTCTTATCTCAGTGAAGTGACAGCCTTTCACTAATAAGCGTACTCGTCGGCAGTGGTCAAGGGGTTAAACTCAAGTGTGCTGCAGCAGATATATATTCCATGTCTCATGCTTTGAAGATTGTATGAACCTGTCAGTGAAAAGTTTCCATTGATGCATTTGAAATCTCTATTTTGGGGTGGGCTTTTTTTATGTTGTTTTAGTCTGCAGGTTCACTTAGTATAACGCTCTCTCAGCCTCCCCCCTCTCATTCTGTGCCCTTATTTGTTTCGTGTGTGGTTCCTCTTTGATGGCTTCTGCAAATATATATGTTTTACTTTTTTAGTACAGGGAGTCCAGGTAGGGCAAGATTTGTTTTGAGTATCAGTTGTTCTTAAACTGAAGGTAATTTCAACGCAATTTTAACGCAATTTTAAACACTTGTGTAATACCTGTGTGCTGGACAGACAAGAGTCACCGAAGGCATGGTGAGTGGTTTTGTGTCAATGACCAACCAAGTGAGTGACCGTCACTTGGAAAGTCTTGAAGCCTGTAGATTGCTGCCAGATGTGTTCTGCTGTGTCGTGTAAAATAATGTAGCCGGGTGATTGTGGTTGTGAGTTTGAATATGATGTGTGTGTGTGTGTGTGTGGACAGTGCTGTCATGTGTTCAGTTTTTGCTAGTTTGTCACCTTGTGTACTTTTCAGTTTTTTTGTTTTCTTTCTTTCTTTCTTTTGCCTCTGTTTTTGATGATTTATGAACTGTTGTTATATGTGAGTAGACTGTTATTTGTACTGATAGATAATTTATCACATCTGTGATTATAGACTACTCAATATGAAGGAAAAAAAGATTTTTTAAAATTAACCCTTTTACCGCTGAACCTTATTTAAATAGGTATTGCATGAATTAAAAGTGCAATCACTAGTTCTTGTGAATATTTTTTTTAATATGTGTCATTGATTTTGCTGATCAAAATTATGTACTAATACTTTTTAAAAAAAAAGATGGAATCATTTATCACAGTTTTTGTTTTGATTTATTGTTTTTTGTAGTGCACAAATCAAAGTGTTTTTTTTTGTTGTTTTTTTCAAAATGATGTTATACCATAGATTTAAGAGTCTTATACACTTTCTTTTTCATATTCTTTATGAGAGACAGACAGAGACAGAGAAAGAGAGAGAGAGTTACATAAAAAAAAATTATAGTTTATGTTTATCACGTGTTATAATCATTGGGCTACAGAAAGAACCATTTTGCCTTTTTTTCTCTTCATGTTGGATATTGTCTAATGACTAGTTGATTCACTTTTGTTGGTTTTGCTACTTTTTTTTCTTTCTTTTTTCCTTTTTTTTCTTGGATCTCTCTCTTTTTTTTTTTTTTTTTAACTTTGCACACATGCACTTAGAACATGAAGCAGATTGGTCTGTCACTTTGTGTGCACATGTTTTGTTCATTAATTGATTATGATTGATAGTCATTAATTGATTATGATTGATAAAACTTGACAAGTCCAAGTGCATATTTAACTTTTTAAGGATATAACTTTGCATAGTTAAGAGACAGAGAGAGAGAGAGAACAATGAGTGTGTGTGTGTGTGTGTGTGTGTGTGTGTGTGTGTGTGTGTAGGGGGTTGGGGGGGTATGCATGTGTGTTTGTGTGGTGTGTGTGTGTGTGTGTGTGTGTGTGTGTGTTAAAACATACAGGTTTAACAGCTGGTATTCTGTTATTTATAAACTTTTCCAAATGTAGATTCATGCTAAATTTACCAGACCTGATTCAGAAAAGATCATTTAAACTCTAATTTTCTCCAACACATCATGGTATGAAATTAGGTAGCACTTGATATGTTTTGTTATTCATCAAAATCAATGGTTTTGTCATTTAAGATTTATTTTATTTTTTACCATTAATCATAATTTTATAAATGGAGTGTTTGTTGGCCTAGTGGTAACATGTCTGCTGAGGAAGCGAGGGAATTTGAGTGCAGGGGATCAAATCACACACTCGCCAGTATTTTCTCCTCCTCCAGACTCTAGTCATTTGGATGTGATGTTAAACCAAGCATGCACTTTGCGCATGTAAAAGAACCCACATCAACAAAAGGGTCGTCCCAGGCAAAATTCTGTAGAAAATTCCACTTTGATAGGAAAACAAATCCTCAGGAGAGCATTATGAATTTCACAAAGAGAAATCTGTTGTGGCAAAAAAAAATTAAAATACAGTTGAATACCTTTCAGTATGATACAATACAATACAATGCAATATAATATTTGAAAGATACTTTCATATTTTTATCTGTGTCTGTGAAGTTGTCTGGCTGTTGGGGATAAATTTTGTCCAGGTCTCTACAAGTGCAAGTAGTTATTTTTTCTGGTGTATCCATAGTAAAGCTTTTTATCTTTTGATAGTTTCATTTGTTGATTTTTAAGTGACTATAATTTGTAGATTTTATTAGTTGATTTTTTTTTTTTTTTTTTTACTAACCATTTGACTGAACTGTGATCATACAGGTAGTTGTCTTTTCAGTTTTCAAACATTTTATGTTATAGATTTGTATACTATGTCAATGCAAAGAATATGCTTGTAGATTGATCTATGTGTCCAAAAGTCTACCAGACTGGGTCCTTGACAGTTTATTTTACCATCATCATTTGGACAGGCAGATGAATAATTTATAGATTGTGAATGATGATTTGTGTATACACTGACACGCTGAACCAAACAGTAAAAAGATATTAGACAATACTGGAACAAATTATTTTATGCACTGCAGAACATTAGAAAATTTCTGTTGAGTTTTCATAACCTTTAGTCTTAAGTGGGCATGTTCACAGTCTACAAAATATGACTAGACAGAAAGGTAGCATGTTTAATGAATATATAAATTTCAGTTTGAGTTTCATCTCTGTTTGATTGTGCAGGCACAAGTTTGTAATTCTGTTGTGTCAAAGGCGTCAAAGGAGATTGCTTTAAAAACTTTCCTTGATTGTGTTTTGTCAGTCGCTGTGTCAGTGTCAACAATTTCAAAACTGCAGAAATTAGAAATATTTTCCATTCTTCCACACACACAGTCATGCTTGCATGCAAACATTCATGTGCTCTCTCTGTCTGTCTGTCTGTGTGTGTGTGTGTGTCTGTGTCTGTATCTCTGTCTCTCTCTCTCTCTCTCTCTCTCTCTCTCTCTCTCTCACACACACACACACACACACACACACACACACACACACACATGTATACACACACCTACACCTATTTTGTGACATAAGACAAAAATTGAATATGTATTTAAGTGTTTGAAATAAGTATGTTGGTGCAAATCGTGTGTGTAAAGAATTCTGTAAGATGGAAATGAATGGGTAAAGTTTGTGCTGTAATGTGCCAACATCATTATTAAAAAAGTGTAAAATACTAAATCAGGAAACTTTTATGATAAGGTTCTTCTCAGTCATTTTGCTTTATCTTCCTCTTAGTCTTACACATCTTTCTGTTAGAGTCAAGAATTGGTTGCCAAGTGGACAAGTATAGAGAGATTGTATCCACTTGTCCACCAGTTTTAGTTGTCCCGCTCAGTCGGACTCTGTGGCATTCCACTTATTGTTTACTGGGAAACAGCAACTGAAGGATATTAATTATTAGTAAAACTTAAATCCTTTTTCTCTTCCACATGCACTTCTTTTCGATAGGATTTTATCTGTGGATAGGGAAAAGAATTTTACCAATTGCAATTGAAAAGCGACTTGCTATACATGTGTATTTACTTGCTTGCTTAAGTGGGGCTTTTTGTTTTGAGATCACTCTTACAGCTTTATTTTTGTATAATGTGTGTATAAGATGCATGTGTGTGATGTTTCAATGCCCCCAGTAGGCATAAACTACTTGCCTTTCATTGGTATTTCTTGTTCTGTTCATTCCCCAAGTGGTAACGTGTCCTAGGAAGTGAGAGAATCTGACGAATCCTACTCTCGCCAGCAGGTTCCTCCCCTTCCATGATACACCTTGAGTGGTGGTTTGCCTGCTAGTCATTCAGATGAGATGATAAATCAAGGTCCCATGCCTAGCATGCACCTAGTGCACAAAAAAAGAACCCATGGCAATAAAAACAGTTGTCCCTGACAAAATTTCTGTACAGGAAAATCCTCTTTGATAGGAAAACAGACTTGCAGGCAGAGAGAGAGAGAGAGAGAGAGAGAGAGAGAGAAGTGGCTCTGCACTGAAGTGGTGCGGTCTCTCTTCAGGTCACCCTGAATTTTACATGGAGAAATCTGTTTTGACAAAGAGCAATACAATACAATGCAACGCAACACAATGCAACGCAACGCCATACAGTACAATACAATACAATACAATACAATACAATACAATATAATACACCATTTGGGGAGGTCAGCCTGAATTTCACATGGAGAAATCTGTTGTGACATAGAGTAATACAATGCAGTGCAGTGCAGTGCAACAAAGTACAACACAACACAACACAATGCACCATCTCAGACTACTAAATTGGCAGTGTGTGGACGTTGCAGGCAGTGCAGCGGACGTGAATGAGCTGCAGGCCAAAGACGAGGTGGTGTCCATCAACGGACAGGACGTGGCACGCCTCACCTCTGCTGAGCTCTCCCGCAAAGTGCAGGACTCTGTCAGGTCGGGTCAAATCGAACTGCGGGTCAAGAGGTTCCTTGGCTCTGGAGGTGAGGATTTGGGATTGGCAGGTTGTAACGGCCGCGTGCATGTGTTGTCATTCAGTATGTGACCAGCCGTCATAAAGAAAAAGAAGAAAGCAAAAATAACACAGCATGTGGATAGATTGTAGGGGTATGTATGTATGTCATTATGATTCTCACCCTCATCTGTTATCATTAAAAGAAATGGTATAGAATCATTATTAAATTCAGTTTTTGTTTTTCTACTGAACCATAGTGTGGTTATTTTATTGTAAATGTATGCATGCAGAAATCATGTAGCGTGGAGTGAATATAAGAGTTCAGTTTCCTTTTCTTTTCTTTTTTCCCGTGCAATTGATGTGACTCAGACTTTCAATCTGTATGCTGTACATTTCAGATGACCTGGAGGAGGACGAAGACTTTTTATCAACAGATGAAGATGTGGACACACCGGACAGGAGTGTCTCAAAATCATCGTCCATCCGAGCAGAAAATTCCTTTGATAGTCTGGACTCCAGGGATGGACCTCAGGTGTGTGTCCTTCAGTGAAGATGTTTTCTTTTGCTTTAGTGGGTTTTTTTTTTTCTTCTGTTTGCTGGCATCATCATGATTTTGCTGTTTATTTAGGAATCATATATATATATATATATATATTGTTTTGTTTTTTTAATCTAATTTGAAACTCCCTGATTTTTTTAATTTTTATTTTTATTTATTTATTTATTTATTTTGCTGGCAGCATCTTGGTTTTGCTGTTTATCTAGGTATCATATCTTTTTCTTTTCTTTTTTTCCTTTTTTTTTTTTTTTTTACAATTGAAAGCTTCCATTTCTTTTAATTTTAGGGCTCCCGATACTGAATGTTGTGCACTTCTTTGTTCAAATGCTGTGAGAGGGTGAAATATGACATGTTTTAGAAAGGATGGCTTTGTACCTTTGAGGTAAAATTCTCCTTTGTATTGAGAAAAAGATGAAGAATTACAGCATCAGTACAACTGTGGGTTCTAAAATACAGGCAGTAACTTAAAAACTGGTTGAATCATTCTGTGGCAATGGAAGGGGCTCAGTGAGTGGAAGGGAGATAACTGGAAGAAAAATAAGCAACCAGCTGACATGAAATGTTCTCCCTTTCAGTAACAACATTGTGAAACAGTTGGTTTTGGGGGGGGAGGGGGAGGGGGGTTGTGGTGGGTTTTTTGTTTTTTTGTTTTTTTTGTTTTTTGTTTGTTTTTTTTTTTTACAGATGTGGTGGCTGGGAGGGGGAGAGGTGGTCACAGAAAAAGACAGTTACATGAGCAAAAACAAAAAGGCAAATGTACATGATAGATATTATTCAAGTTAAATTTTCAAACTGTCTCGTTTTAGCATACTGAAAAGGCACATGATAAAAACACTGATCATATCAGTGAATGTATAGGAAAATGTTATTATAATTTTTTGTTTTTTTAATTTTATTGATTGTTAATGTTTTGATCATTAGATTTTAAAAAAAGCAAATGTGTCAACAGAAAGCAGAAGAGGAGCCAGAGAGACCTTGGATAGAGGAGCATATTCCTCCAGAGGTGAAACCACAGGTAATTGATTCTATGATGCATGATTATGTTTAAACAAATCAAGATGATAATAATATTAGAACAACTGCAGAGCTGTTTTTATGATATGTTTAATGATTTGAAATCTTTTTTTTTAGAAATGCTTTAAGAAAAACAAAGAAACAAACAAAAAAAGCAACAAAACAAAATTGAAAAGCATAGTGAGATCTTTGTAGAGAATGTTTTGAAATTAAAATAATGATATCAAAACAACACCATACTGGTAGCTGTTTTTATTATAACATGTTTAATGAGTTGAAACCTTTAAAACAATGCTTAAAAGAAAAAAAAAGAACAGCATTGTGAGATCTGTATGGAGAATGTCTTACATGAACTGATATGATGTTTTGTCATTATGTACATCTGGTTCTGTTTTGGTTTTTTGGGGGAAGGTGGTGTGGGAGGGGGGTGGATTGCTTTGTAAAAGAAAGAACAAGAAAATGGAAAGTATTTCTTATTTGATCACCCATAAAAAAAAAAGTACTCACACAGAGAAAACTGTTGTGACGAAAATAAATACAAAATCTTCATGGCCCTCCCCCTTTCTGTCAAATACTGTTACAGAGCAAACGGCGGGGGGACCCAACATCCACCTCCTCTGACAGCGGCTACGATGCTCAGACCTTCTCACCCTACCATCGAGGAGACAACTCCAGCAACGAGGAGGAGTTGGCGCCCTCTCAGAACCTGCAGACGGAGACCCAGTCGCGGCCGAGTCTGGCCGTCAGAACCAGGCACCTGTACCCAAGGGATGAAGACGAAGATGACTATGTGAATCTGCCCGCCGTGGGGCAGACAACTCCAGCGGCAGCTTACAGAGTCGAGAATTCTGATAAAGGGATGGGGAAGGAGGTGCCTCCATCCGGGGAGGTGGAGGTGGCATCACGACCCACCATCACAGTGCGACGAACGAGGGTTGATCAATCGTCGGCACAGTCATCGTCATCGTCGTCATTGCTATCATCGCAGAAGGAGGCTGCTGCGGAAGGTGACGTCAAGCCTGTTGTGACAGGTATGTGTTTTGTGTTTGATTTTTTTTTTTTTTTTTTTTTTTTTTTTTTTTTTTTTTTGTTCTCTTTTTTCTTTTTTCCAGTCTTGTCTCTTGTCTTTCTGTCTCTCTCCCGTGTCCTATCTCTCTTGCTTTTGCTTCAATTTCTTTCATGTTTTTGCTTTCTCTGTGTCTTGTATCTTCTCTTGCTCTTTCTTTCAATCTCTCTCTCTCTCTCTCTCTCTCTCTCTCTCTCTCTCTCTCTCTCTCTCTCTCTTTGTCTCAGGCCAGATTCAGTGTGCTTCCTTTGAATAACAATGTTAATAGGTACACTGAAAATGATGTTTTAAAGCATTGTCCTTTTTGCCAAGGTGAACTAGAAGATGAATACCATTGGTTGTTTGTTTGTTCTATATATAATGATTTATGGACAAAATTTCTTCAAGACTGTTTAAACATGTCTCTTAGTTCCACTTCTGCGATCAAACAACAAGCAGAGAAATTTCCATGTATCAAAATTTATTTTCCATTTGATCAAAAGGAGAAATCATATACTCAGACCTAATTAAGTAGAATTGATGTCAAGTCCATGAACATTATGATATTTTGTCATCTATTCAAGTGTTATAATACCCCTTCCCATGCCCACCCCCAGTCCCTTGGTTTTGAATTGTGGTCCATGGCCAAAGTTCAATTAAAACAGTTTCGTTCATTCGTTCGTTCGTTCTCTCTTTGTCACATGCAGATTGTGCCAAGCACACATAAAAGAACCCAATGGTGACGAGAGCTTTCTGATGCAAAATTATGTTCAATAATCCACACAAAAAGACACATTCCTTTGGACAAAAAAAGAAGAAAAAAAAAGGGAGTTGCAGAAATACAATACAGTAGAACACAACACAGTTGTTGTTTTTAAATGTATGTCATTGAAGAAGACCTGTTTTACTAGCACTTGTTTTCCTCCACTATCACATTATTCTGTTTATTTGCATTTTTGACTCACTTATGTAAACAAAGTGAGTATGTTTTAACCCAGTGTTCAGTTGTCTGTGTGTGTGTGTGTGTGTGTGTGTGTGTGTGTGTGTGTCCATGGTAAACTTTAACATTGACATTTTCTCTGCAAATACTTTGTCAGTTGACACCAAGTTAGGCATAAAAATAGGAAAAATTCAGTTCTTTCCAGTCATCTTGTTTAAAACAATATTGCACAAAAATTTTTTTAAAAAGAAGCCAAATTATATGCAAACTGCATTTACTGTTATATTTTTATTTTTTGTATTCTCTAAACTTGGCACTTTGATCTGATATTCTGACACAACAACAAGAGCAGTCATTATTATCATTTTTTGTTCAAATAGGAACTTCTTTTGCTAAGCATGGAAGTTTTATTTATTTTGCAAACGTTTTGGTACAGATAGTAAAAAAGGGAAATTAATCTGTAATTAATGATAGGGGACTGATCTTTCTCATCTTAAACATTACATTTTGAAATTATACTCAATACATAAAAAGCTTGTGTGTTTTACTCTCAGTGTACAGGGCTTTCAATATGTTCATTCGCCCAAGTGGTCTTTTTCAGAAAATGCTAAAATCAATACGACGAGTGGACTTTATAGATCTATTGGCTGAGCCCAGGTCATGGGCAAAAATCAGTTGTGTAGACATATTTATACACATTCAAAGCACATGCTCATATTCTTCGCGAACGCAAACGACGCCATTTTGTTTCAAGTTGTTGACCTGCTCATTCAATCCTATATTCAATGGACAATACACGATAACATGTGATGGAAAGTTGGAGAAGGAGACCGTTAAATATTTATTCAGAGAAAGATTTGTGAATGCCTCATCACTTACTGGATTATGCCCCAAACTGCCATAAAAATATCCACAGAATCAGTCGGAATTCACAGTTAAAAATTGTAAACCCTGTGAGTTAGTACCCTTGAATTGATGAAACGAAAAAA
This sequence comes from Babylonia areolata, assembly GCF_041734735.1. Taxonomy (NCBI): domain Eukaryota; kingdom Metazoa; phylum Mollusca; class Gastropoda; order Neogastropoda; family Buccinidae; genus Babylonia; species Babylonia areolata. The sequence continues at coordinate 19,811,332 of NC_134882.1, read as the reverse complement.
TTTCCAGTCTTGACTTTTCTCAAAATGAAGTCCCTTTCACTTCATACGATGTTTAGAAGTACTTGTACTTGGCGCTACATGTTATTAGTTTAACAAAATATTAAATTTTCATATCAGCTTAAAATTGAATCGACCGTGTCGTACTACATTCCCGGCAGGTGTAACTAAACTTGTACATCTATGTAGATCTAGAGAAAACGGCTAAATGTTGCAGTGTGATTGCGGTGATAGCCACGTCTCCTTTACTGCGGACTTAAAAAGAATTTTTTTTTTATTGCCCTTAAAGATTTTTTGAATGCCCAAGATACTCCAGAATAATATGATTTAAACAGCGTTCTCACTGTGAATACCGCAATTGATTTATCGCCCTTTAAAAACGTATGTTCAAATATTAAATTTTAGAACGTCCGTTAAGGAGCCCCAATAGTGTAATGGGTAAGACAGTTAATTCTCACCCGAACACGCGGGGTTCGAATCTGATTAGGACTTTTTTTTTTTTCTTTTTCTTTTTTTCAACTCGAACCTTTATAATAACAAATACAAAACACATTTTAACGATTAGATTTTTTTTTTTTTAAGTGTATCACAAGTGAGTCTTGAAGGCCTTGCCTCACTTGTCTAAATTGTATTTGTTGCATTTGGGAGGCTGGGTGTGGGTGGGAGAGGGGTGTCTTTTTCGTGGGGGGAGTTGGATTTGTTTGTGTCTTTCTTGTTTTTGCTGGATGGAGCAATCAGTGTGTCTTTGTTTTCCAACTGCTGAAGCTGGCTACGAAGTGAGTGCCAGCAGACGGGAGGAGAAGCACCATGAGCAGACAACCAGTGAGGATTCTGACTCTGGCCCGCCTGCCGCACTTCGGAAGTGGCAGAGACAGAGGCCTCGCTCTGAGTACACATATGAGTCAGACGAGCCACCCAAGTTTTATGATCAAATGAAGATTTCTTCACGCAGAAACCAGGAGAAACTTGCAGAGTAAGTTGTTGTTGTTGTTGTTGTCTTTAACCCCTTCACGACTGAACATTGGTGAAATAAGATAAGTGTTGCATTAGTCTGAAATGCATTTGCTCTTCTTATGAATTTACCAATGGTCATATTGATTTTGCTGATCATAAATAATGGAATATAAAGAAGAAGCCTGAATACAAAGTGGTGGTTGACATCCTGACCAAAAGCTTAAATCTTGACTTTGTGAGGTGACCTCCCTTGATTGTCTAGCATACTCATCAGCAGTAGTCAGGAGGTTAATTGAAAGCAGTTTGTTGTGTGTGTATACTGGATTGATAGGAGAGAGAAAGGTGGTCATTTAGAGAGAAAGGTGGTCATTTAGTTATGGATTTGCTTTCTTCTAAAATACTCAACATGAGTAAGAGTAAGGAAAATCTTTCTATTTTTGAAAAAAAAAGGTAGCTTTTATAGAAAGAAAAGAAACTGTCAGTTATGTGTATGACTTGTCATTTGTCCTTTTGCTGCAGGGTTTGTTGTTGTTGTTGTTGTTTTCTTAGCATAATGTTCTTATTTGTGTGTGTGTGTGTGTGTTACCATGGAAGCTTTATATATGAAGCACTGTTGATGCACTCTTGAGCACTCTTGTAGTGAATACTCTAAATTTCAGTTCAAGTTTTAAGACACTTAGAAATAGCCTGTTTTACAGGGCACAGTCTATTTTATAATGACAATATTATTTGTATTTTGATTTTTGTATTCTGGATTACAGTATTCATATTTTTACTGTGAATATTTTTTGAAAATTAATATGAGTGCCTTCCCTTTCCAGTATCGGTTTAAATTTCAACAATGTTTAAAGCTTGGATTTTAAAACAGAGCAATGCCTTTTTTTTCTTCTTGATTTTCTGCATTTTCAGTTTCTTTGAGATTTTTACAGTTTAAGAATGATCTGTTGATAATGATTATTTGATGTTATGAACACTTTGTTTCCTCAGGATTCTTACAGTTTGTGGATATAATCTCTTGACATTGAAGGTAGAGATAGAGAGATAGATAGATGTAGATACAGATATATTTATTGATTGATTGATTGGTGTTTTTTTTTTTTTTTTTAATGATTCCTACAGATGATGAATAGCTTATGATGATCTGATGCTTACAGTGAAACAAAAGAGGCAGAAGCTACAACGTTTTACAGCAAACCCTCTGAGGATGCTGAGAGCACGGTGAACAACAGCACAGCCCCTGTTGTGTCATCTCGACGTGCGTTCAGAACTGGGGAGGAGAAGCAGCGCATCCGTAGCTGGAACCAAAAGCAAGAAGTGGAGAGACAGGTATTACAGGTGTTTCGTTGGTTTACTTTTGTTTTTCGTTTTGTTTTATTGTGGGTTGGGAAGGTTGGTATATATGTTTTGTGAAAATCACATCACTAATTAATGGTGATACTGATAGATGTTTGAAAATCACATCACTATTGTGTGACAGATATTGCAGATGGAAAAATGATATATTTGGGGTTTTTTTGCAGTAAGTATATATTTTGTGAGCATGACTATTAACTTAGGTTCTTTAGGACACAAGTAGCAAGGTTAAGTTGAAAAAAAAAAAAGCTCAGTGGTAGTGGTGAAAAATGCATGGTGGTTGTGAAATAAATGCATGGTGATCGTGAAAATAATGAATTCTTGTTTCCATAGAAGAAGTTTGATGTACATTTTACCTGTGCATCATGTTTATTAATTTAGATGTTTTGAGACACAACTGTTGGTTTACTTTCTATTATTTTTCTAATTATGTTGTGATAATGAAATATTTGGAATGTTTTTACTGCTGTGGAATTAGCTTAAACGTGAGTCTAAAGGGTGAAGCGTAAAAAGATTGATTTGAAAGTTGCATAAATCAGCATGAATGATGTGCTTTTTCTTTCTTCTGTTTGTTGGTTTGGTTTTGTGTTGTGTTTAATATTTTTTTTATTTACTTTTTATTACCTGAGACAATAACAGTGTATTCATTCCCAGAGTGTACTGCTTTTAATGTGTTCTTTCATTAACACATGCTTACTTGCACCCACCCATACATATTGTGAATGAACATAGTGAACCATCCATGCACACATACCCACAAATGCAGACCTGTGCAAGCACACAGATGTACACTGCCTCTGTTGGAAGCGATACTGGCGTTGCTGTTTGCTTGTTTGCTGGATTCAGTAGCATGCATGTCTTGTTGAAGTTTATATCCTTCCCCTTCCCATTTCACTTTATTGTGCGTTTTTCTTCCTTTTTTTTTAACAAAAAATTGTGTTTTGCCAGATGATTGTGGTGGCTTTATCGGAAATGACAGTGTGCCTTTTGTATAATACTGGTTCAGAGTCTGTCTGCCTAAGGGTGTGGTACATGTGTAAGCAATGCATGTTTGCGCTCATGTTTTGTGTGTGTGTGTGTGTGTGTGTGTGTGCGCATGAGCTTTTCTATGGTTCCCCCAACACATTCTCCTGTGCATCAGAATTATCAAGGGATTTCATTTTTTTTAAGAAAAAAACCCAAGAAAACAAACAATAAAAAAAGGAAAGCACAAATTGTTAAAGAAGTCTGTTTTTTGGGGTTTTTTTTTTTTAATTCAAAATGTTTTAATTGAAATAGGCCTTAGCCCCAGTCAAAAAAAACAAAAAAAACATAAATGATGAAAACCTGATATGGTTACAATAACGCAGCCGTGTGAATAACAGCAACAAAGGTATAGATCTCATTAGCACATTAAAGATGTGCTGATATTGTCAGCAGTGGTGTTTTCTCATATCTGTTTGGTTTGGAATGATCTACAGTGCTTGGCATTGCCACTCATGTTTTTGAACAATGGACAAGATCTTTGCAAATAAAGACTGATAATGAAGGTTTTGTCAGAACTATCACAGCACCAGCTGGACTGTTCTCAGGCATACCCTGTACCACAACCAGTCTGTTACTTTTTTTTTAATAATAATGGGTATTCGTGGTGCGCAGCGCTACCTCCTTGGCACAGGGGCTTAGAGAGCTAATGATTAAAATCAGTATGGGAAAACAATGAAGAGAGAAGGAATGTATCATTGAAAAAAATTAGGGAGGGGTGTGTGTATGTGTTAATGATTTGTGTGTTTCTGTTTGAATATGTTGCTTTTTTTTTTTTTTCGTGTGAGTGTGGCGTTTGTTTTTATTAAGATTTTTTTTCCAGGTTCTGATGCATGCATATGTATGTGTTCACCTACACATTCCCTTATTCCATTGTCCCTTTCCCTCTCCCGGAGTGTGTGATTTTTAATAATGTGGTGTGTTTTGGAGCAGTGTGTATAATCAGTATAACCTCACTTCCTTTCTTTGCATGGGTGTATTAGATATGTTTATTAACATTTGCATGTGTGTCTAAGAGATCAGGGCTATCTATACATTAGTGTTGTTTTTGATTGTTATCTTATTGATAATTAAGAATAATATATTTATTCTAATTTTAGCTGAAGATTGCATGGAAGTATGGGAAAAGCAATTTTTTTCACATAGATTTTCTTTTGAAAAAAAAAAGTTAGTTATTATCAAGTTTATGTTTGTCTGTCTTACTGTCCATTTCTTGCCCTGTTAAACATCATCATAGAAATCATGAAAGAAAACAGATAATGATGGTGTTTTGAAACTTGACATGTTCTTCATGAAAATTGAAACAAAATGTCTAAGATTAAATATTTGTGGAGGTCTTAGAGTTATGGTAAGTGTCTCCTTTGCTCATCCACCCAAGTTCAGCAGAATATACAAAATTGAATTATCATGTTAATGCTGATCATAGTTTGTGAGATGCAGTCCGCAGACCAGTGTTGTTAGCAATTCATAAAGTTCCCTTTCTGAAAATATTGAACAGAATGTAGGAACAGCTACAGAAACTACATACACACAGACAGATGTTTTGTTACCCAGTGAAAGATTTTGTATAGGACAAGGGGAAGTCAAGTAAAGGACATGATCAGGAATAATGTTTTTGTCAAGTGATTCAAAAGATTTTTGACTCATCGATATAAAACAGTTCCCATATCATAAGGTTGCAGATATATTTGGGTGGGGGGTGTGAGCTAGAAGAGGGATTTGGACGGTGATGGGGGTAGACCCCTCTAAATTCATATCAAAGGGAAAAATGACATGCCCAGAAATCATTGTTGTCCAAGTTGGTGGAAGTTTAAATAATTAATTTTACCATCCTTACGAAGCCAGTGCTTTCAGAGGACATTTTAATGATTATTCATCCTTGCTAAGCCAGTGCATTCAGTGGAAGCTTTAATGGTAAATTTTATCATCCTCGCTAAGCCAGTGCTTTTGGAGGACACTTTAATGATAAATTTTATCATCTTCCCTAAGCCAGTGCTTTAGGTGGACGCTTTGATGATGAATGGTAGCCTCGTTAAAATTGCATGTGGCAGTTTTCAGCATGCGCGTTCTGGGACTAACAGCATCCTGTGTGTTTTTGTTTGTTTTTTGCCATCAGCCTGCTGAAGAGATCCTAGCAGGGCAGGATGAGAATCTTGTTCAAATGACCTTCCCTTACCAACAGGTAGTGTATTTATTGGTGCTCCACTTTATTCTCATCATTTTCATCATTGCCAGTAAAGAACATTGACTTCAGATCATTCAGGGTTCCTTATCAAATCTTTGTCATCTGCATCATCCTTGCAAATGGACAAGATTCCTCCTCACAGACCATGGGCCTGAAGTCAACAGGTTTCCAACCAAATCTTGACCATCTTCACCATTGTGAACAGAACATTGACAGATGAAACAGAAGAGTTCTTATAGAACATCAGCTAAATGACCAGATGAAACAGAAGAGTTCTTGTAGAACCTCAGCTAAATGACCATCTTCACCATTGTGAACAGAGCATTGACAGATGAAACAGAAGAGTTCTTGTAGAACCTCAGCTAAATGACCATCTTCACCATTGTGAACAGAGCATTGACAGATGAAACAGAAGAGTTCTTGTAGAACATCAGCTAATGACCATCTTCACCATTGTGAACAGAGCATTGACAGATGAAACAGAAGAGTTCTTGTAGAACCTCAGCTAAATGACCATCTTCACCATTGTGAACAGAGCATTGACAGATGAAACAGAAGAGTTCTTGTAGAACCTCAGCTAAATGACCATCTTCACCACTGTGAACAGAGCATTGACAGATGAAACAGAAGAGTTCTTGTAGAACATCAGCTAAAATCATACAGATTTCCTTCCAGTTCTTCATCTTCACCATTGTGAATAGAACATTGACAGATGAAATACTTGTATACAAGATTCTTTCTCCTCCTCGTTATTTGTTCTTGAATTTCTTGTGTCATTTGTTGGCTCTTTCTTAAAATATATTGTAATCTTAGTTTAGCTCTCTCTTTAAGAAAAAAAAATCATGTTAAATTTGGGAGATATTGTTTTTAGCAGTGCGTCACAGGCTTTAAGAGTTGGGTATCCATGTTTCTTCTTTGTTTTTCTGTTGCTTTCATAAATAATGTATGATCAGATATTAGTGGACAACAGTTTTTCAGGTATGGTTGAAAGATGTGTGTCTTTGGTTTTTCACTTTCACTATCCCTGTTAACAAGTATTTTGATTTTGGTTGTTGTTTTTTTTTGTTTTGTTTTGTTTTTCACTTTTACAAACTCTGTGTCTGACAGTATTCCACTGTTTCCCCCCAAACCCTTCATTTCCCTGTTCACTCTTTCCATTCCAGCTCCTCACCTTGTCCCATCACTTACAACCTTTTTGTCATTTTAAACTGACATGTTTTACTAACTGCCAGTCAATATGGACTGAGAGACTGTTTGTTAGGAATTCATGGTATGATACACTTTGTCTCATGTTTCTTTACCATTCCTTTCTGTCAATATCTTCAGCTGTAGTTTGTCTAAACAGCTAGCAAGTGTTCTTCTGTGGATGATAGACTTTGGTTCATGTATTTCATTTCAGTTTCTATATTTCATGACATCACTATGATTCGACATATACAGAACCGAACATTTTAGTTGTGTTTCTGAATGAACATCCCACAAATCATCAAATGTTAGTGACACAAGGTTTATTTTGTTGAATATGAGAAAAAAATATCATTGCCTGTGTAATGAATTGATGTTTTGTGCAAAAAAGTTATAGAAATAAACAAAAAGATGGGGAGTAGATAGACAAATAAATCATTAAATAAATAATGAATATAATTTCAAAAACTTCTGTTGCATCATGGCTTGCTGCATTTTTTGTTAGATTATAATTTGTCAGCAGTGATGTAACAGTTGCTAGTGTTTTACAAAGGTGTCTGTTGTTGGTGATATGATTGTCACAAATGCTTGTTGAGATTGATATCCATATGGATTCTTAAGAGTTAATTGATGTTTGTTTACTTTATGATATGGACTCATACATATTCATATGGATTCTTAAGAATTAATTGATGTTTGTTTATGTTATGATTTGGACTCATACACTCATGTGCATGCAAACATGTATGTGGCGATGCAAAAATGTGTGCATGGGCATGTATTTGTCCTCATGCAAACACATCGCACACACACACACATACACATAAACACACACACACACACACACACACACACACACACATCTGTCATGAAAAAAAAGTACAGTTTATATTTTTATACATGCTCATGAACTGCATAAAATGGAGAGCATTTTTGATTCTTTGCACTGAACATGAAAATGCTGGCTTTTTCATGCATGAACAAAATGTGTTCACTCACATGCGCATTTTCATTGTCTGTGGTAAATGTCGTTTGTTTTGCTCAGTTGAAAATCTTCAAGACTGAAAAATGAAAGTGCCACAGAAGCATTATGAATTTCACCAAGAAACCGTGATAGTGGAAAGTGAAAGTACATGCTAAAGCCTGAGATATTAACCAAGCATTTCATTGATGTTTGGTGGTCTAATGGTGTTGGCCTGCTCTAACCTGTGGCATGTTGCCTACCTCTGTGTGTGCGTGCATGGGTGTGTGTGTGTGCTGTGTGTTTGGCGGGTGGGTGTGGGGTCAACAGCAGCGTTTCACGGCAGAGCGTGAGCAGATAGATCAGCAGTACCAACAAGACCTGCAGCGGGCTGCAGACACCGAACGCCAGAAGCAAGAAGAGGTGGGTCCATACAGACCTTCTTGCCAGTACGATTTTTGTGTAGTTTGTGTATTTCACTTGAACAGACACACACACTCGATTTGTGATCTGCTCTATACACAGATACAGAACGTATTACAACACACACACACACACACACACACACACACACACACACACACAAACCAGCCCTCCCCCAGGAGGTACCCACATGCATACACACACATGTACACACACGCACGCACATTGCATGCACACACGCTTTGCCCCTCCTCACAAGATACCAGCATTCACGCACACTACATGGATCCACATATTCTATCACACAGAGAAATCTGTTGTGATAAATAGAGTAGTACAATACAACACAACACAACAACACAACTCAACACAATACAGTTCAACACACAACACAACACAACACAGCATTGCACTGCACTTCACTTCACCGCACTACACTACACTACACTACACTACACCGCACTGCACCGCACTGCACTGCACTGCACTGCACTACACTACACTACACTTCACTTCACCAGACTCCACTGCACTGCACTACACTACACTACACTGCACTTCACTTCACTTCACTTCACTTCACTTCACTTCACTTCACTACACTACACTTCACTATACCACACTTCACTATACTACACTTCACTTCATTTCACCACACTGCACTACACTGCACTGCACTGCACTGCACTGCACTGCACAACACATATCAGCTAACTTGTTCCAATCCAGGAAAAGAAGCTGCTGGAGCCCGAGCTGGAGAAGATGCGCCTTCTGAAGGAGCGCCGGGATCAGCGACAGGCACGCCTCCTGAGGTACGCCCAGGACCTGAGTGCGGACTTCGCTCCTCCCGCCTCCTCCTCCTCCTCCTCCCGAACTGCTGCCGCTACCCAACAACAACCGGCACCCTCCTCGGAGCCAGGGTACAGGGAGAACCAACTGTCACAGCAGCAGCAGCAGCAACACACCAGCACCTTCACTGCGCATATCAACAGTGGGCAAGGCACCCCTGCTGCCCAGCCTGAGGTGCTGATCATCGACCCTCGCAACCGAGGGGACCCAGGGTGAGTTGTGAGTTCTGTGGAGACCGAGATGAGAGAGAGGGGGAAGAGTGGTAGCTTGTAAAAGTGTTGTAGTAAATGTATTGGCTCAGACCTAGGCCTTGCAGCTTATAAATGTCTCCCAAGTGTTGAAACGCTTCAGTTTACCAGGTTTGCAGAGAGAAGGTGGCAGAATGGTTCAGATGCTCGTCTGCCAATACAGGGTACATGAGGTTCTGGGTCTGAATCCTGCTCTCTTCCTTTCTCCCAAGTTTGACTGGAAAATAAAACTGAGTGTGTAGTCATTTGGATGAGACAATAAACCGAGGTCCAGTGCGCAGCATGCACTTGGCGCACTGAAAAAGAACCTACAGCGAATAGAGTGTTGTCCTCTGGCAAAATTCTGTAGAAATCCACTGTGATAGGTACACAAACATAAATGCATGCACTCAAGACCTGACTAATCATGTTGGGCTATGCTGCTGATCAGGCATCTGCCTTGTAGATGTGATGTCCGAACGCAGTGATGCCTCCTTGAGAAACTGAAACTGCATATTGCTATGTGCGCACATTCTATCAGACTGCCTGGGAAGGTGAGAGCGTCAATCTGCATTGTTATTATTGCTTGGGGGGGAATGATTGTGAGAAAGAAAAAAACAACAAAAACCTGACTACCTGTGGGCAGGGAGCCGGTGGAGGTGACTCAGCCGGGGCAGCCTCTGCAGTTCCAGTTGAAGATCAACAGCCGGGAAACCCCCCAGGGTCTGCTGATCCAGCCTGAGGTCATCCCTGCCCAGCATTCTGCCCCTCCTCCACAAGGTACCTACACATGCATTCATGCGCATACATGCACGCACACACATGCATACACACACGTGCTTGCATGCACTTATAAATATATTCATACATACATACATGCACACACGCATACAGACACACACCCACACACACACACTCTCTCTGTCAGTCCCACTCTCTCTCTCTCTTTTCCCCCTCACCAAGAGGGTACCAACATGCACACACACACACACACACACACACACACAACTGGAAATGAGGCAGTCTTTTTTTTTCTTTTTTTTTGGGGGGGGGGGGGGGGGGGGGGGGTAGCTTTTTATATTTTAAGTATGGTCACTTGGATTGCGGAGACAGGACAGTCAAACAAGTATCGTACTGTGATGTTTGACTGATTCATTTTCCTTTCTGTATAAAGCCAGCTAACAGAACTTTTGCTTGTTTTGATTATGCTGTTACTTTGAAAGGGATATTAGGGTTTAACCATTACTATTTATCTGTTTGTTTTTATAAAACAGATCATGCGGCTTTCCTTGAAGCAGAGCGAGCACGAATCCGCCAGGAAGAACTGCAGAGAATCGAGGCAGAACGTCTCAAAAGGGAGGAGGAGGAACGGAGGCACATTCGTGATAAAGAGGAACAGCTTCGACAGCAAGAAGTGAGCAGTAGGGTGGCTTTGTAGCTGCAGTTTGTTTGTGGTTTTTTTCTTTGTTAATGTTCACATGTTTGCAAAAATCAAGGAAGTCTGAGATTGATGGATTCTGAGAATATTGTGCTGTTTTGTGATGTTAGCATTTTAAGCTATTGATAGTCTTTCTGTATATGTGAAATTTTTCTATAGTCCCTGCTTGCGGCTGGTTGGAAGTGAATAAAAAGTCTGGACAGTCTGCGGTCTTGGTCAGAGGTGTGCTGTGACAACTCCGTCTTGTTTCTGTCAAATGAAGAATTGGATAATTATTGACAAACTGCTGTAGAATTTCTACAACATTTGTACTGTTTCTAATTTTAGAGATGTCAGCCCCTGTTTACAATTGTTGTGTGTGTGTGTGTGTAATACTTCAGATTTTAGAAGTTTTCTCGTTGCTTTGACGTGCAGGAGATGCTTCGGCGGCAAGAAGAAGAGCTAAGGAAGACCCAGGAGCGTTTGGAACAAGAGCGTCAGCAGTTAAAGCAGCAGCACATGACATCCCAGAAGCCGCAGCAACCTGACTACCACTCCTTCTCCTCCCACGGAGCCCCTGACGACTCCCTGCAGTTTGAAACCGTCACCAGCAAAGTGCGAGGCAGCTCCCCAGTCTACACGTCCACCATCGTCGCTGGACCACGCCGCTCCGAGGGGCGCCCACAGACTGCCCTCTCCTACACGGACCGCAACCAGAATGCTGGGTCCTACAGAGATGGGAACCAGGATGGCTATGGAGTGCGGAGGTCAGAGGCATCATGGAGCAGCTCCAGGCCACAGACGGCATCATCATGGAGAGGCAACGTGCAGACGGTGTCCTCCAGTCAAGGCCAGCTGCCGAAGTGGCCTCCAGCCGGGGAGGAGCATGGCCGGAGTACCAATGCAGCCCCTCATGGAGCAGGCCCAGGGCAGTACTCCAGGGAAGACATGATGGCCATGAACCGCAAGGCCACGCCACTTCAGGGGAAGCCCCCGTCCCCCTCACCCCACGATCACCACGATACTTCAAGCCCTGTGAAACGAGAAGCACCGAGCAAGAGCCAGATCCATTCCCTCAACTCAGTGCCCAGGGCCAGGATCCGCAACCCTGACCAGTGGATGGGTGAGGAAGTCAGTGGTGGTGGTGGTGGTGGAGAGGGAAGGCCACAGCCAGCCCAGGCCCGTCGTTCAGAGGCCAACCGCAGTCAGTTCGCCGGGCCCCAGGACCACTGGCTGGTGCAGGAGGCCGAGAGGCGGCGCATGAACGACAGCGGGTACCGCCAGGGCCCCAGCAGCCGCGCCCAGTTCTCCGGCCCCATCAAACCCGTGGCAGACAACTACGGGAACCGGTGGCGGGAACAGGGCACAGCGGAGGTGCAGCGCTCGCCCAACATGCCTGCCCAGATCCGGCAGACCCTGCTGCAGAAGACGGCAGGGGCGCGAGGCTCCACAGCCAACAGCTCATCCCAGGAGATGAACCCTCAGGGTCCCCCTTACCATCCCGACCCTGCAGGGCACAGCCTTTCCCAGACGCTGCCTCCCAACTTTGGCTACGGTGGTGGCTACTCTCCCAGCTCCAGGTCGGATCCCTTACCTCCCTCCCAGCACCAACAACCACCTGCTGGGGATGGCGGAATGAACATCAGTGGAAAGCAGCGCTGCTCCCACTGCAACCAGGAGCTTGGTGGGCAATCATGTTGTTTTTGTTTTTTTTGACTGTCTGTTTCTAGTGATCTTCAGCACTTGTGTTCAGTGTTGTTGTTGTGTTTTTTATTTCTGTAGTTATGTGAGTGACAGGTGTTGTTTCTTTTGTATCCTTAATATGATTGAAAAGCTATGACAGTTTCCCACTTACAGCTATGATCACAAATTTGAGATATGTCCCCAGGTAGTTCTTGTTTTATTGCTTGGGGTATTGGACCAGTGGGCACGTCTCAGTAACAGGCATGAGATTCTTCAGACCAGAGTCTGAAATCAGACCCAGGGGAAGATTTAGAAAGTTGTGGTACAAATCATACAATTTTACATGTAATTTTGAGTGGAACGATGCATATTTTTATTTCTGTCAGTTGCAAGCCAGTGGTGGGTGGATTGTCTTCTAACCAGAAGCTTTTATGGCATGATATAATCAATAATGTCAACACATATCAGAAATTGACATAAGCTTACAGTTGGGCCAACAGCAAAGTGGGACCTGTATGATCTATGGTTTCTCCACTGTAATGGGAATTCTTGCACAGCTTTGTCTTTTATGAAGGTCAATGACACTCAAGGCTGGGAGGCAAGATTGCACTGGCTCTTAGTGTGCAGCCTTGGAGACTAGCTGGCCTTTGGGAACCATCCCCATTGCCGACACTCCTAAAACCCTCTTGGCCGAGAGAGTGTGGATGTAACTTAGGCAAGATGCTCTCCACAGTTATAAAATTCTTCCCCAGATAGTCAAGACATCAGTAGCCTCCTGTGCTGTTTTGTTGGTCATAGTCAGACACGACTGACTATGGATACAATCAATACTTACATACATGTACATGATGTATGCAGGATTTGGTGCTGCCATGGTGATTGAGTCCCTGGGCCTGTACTACCACACGCAGTGCTTCAAGTGCTGCGTGTGCCGCACTCCGCTGGGGAGCGGGGTGGAGGGCGCCGACGTGCGGGTGCGGGTCAACAAGCTGCACTGTCCCAACTGCTACAGCAACGACGAAGGTACTAGGCACATGGCCGCCTATTAATCCCACCCACACCCCTTCCTCCGGGTCACAGCTCTCCCCCTTCAGGCTGCAACGGTAAATGATGTTTTCTGGCGTTCCATCGTGTGACGTGTACGCACAAAAACCCTGCCGCTGGCTGCTGGCTGCCTGCCGACTGACTGTACTCACTCACTCACTCACTCACTCTGCCGCTTTCTCAGACAGATGCAGCAGCTGTTTCACTTCCTTTTTCCCCTGCCTCCACAGCTTTCTTTCTGTCTTTCCTTCTTTTTATGGATCTTTCCTTCTGTCCTTTTTTTTTCTTTTCTTTTCTTTTCAGAGGTAGAGATGTTACCTGCTCGTACTTACAGCTTTCATTCTTGGATCTTTTTTTCTTTCCAGTTTCTTCTTCGGTATGTAGATGCTATGGACTTGCTTTCCTTAATGGAGATTTGTAATTCATTTGTAGCTTTCTCTCTCTCTCTTTTTGTCTTTTAGAGATATAGATCTTACTTACATGCAGCTTTTGTTCTTGATTTTTTTCTCTCATGGAGATATACCTGTTGATTATAAGAGATATACCTGTCATTTGCTGGAGTAATACCTGCTGATGACCCGCAGGTTTTGTTCTTGGTCTGTTGTTAGTTGTTGTTTTTTTTCTCTTTTTTAATGACTGCTTTCTTTTTGCCCAGTCTTTTTCTTGATCCGTAATTTCTTCTCGGAGGTAGAGCTTGTTCTTTACTTGCAGCTCTCATTCTTGAGCGACCTTTTCCTTCTCCTTCTTCATTGTCTTTTCCTTGCTGGCCTTTTTCTTTTCTTTTGTCTGTAAGTCAAAGAGGTTTTGAAGCACTCTTACAGTTTTTGGCTGCAGTGGCGTTTGGATCACTGTGGAAAGTTTCTGCACATTGCCGCTAAACACGTTTTCCATTCTGTGTCCTGGGGGAAAGTATTTGGGAAGGATAGTTCTGTTATTTTTGTGTGTATTTCTTATCTGTTTAATCATATACCTTTGTGAACATAATCGTTTAGTAGTTTTATCGTAACATTGTATACCTTTTATACCTTTTATTATTTGCTAATGCCCTGGTAGCTAGTGTACCATGTTCATAAATTTTGATTTGATTAAGCATTTTCTTTTTCTGCTGAGATCTTATACTATGGGTGTGGGATATGCCATTTGATTATTGCTATTTTGTTATCAGTGTTGTTATTATCATTGCTGTGAACATTCTTTAGATTGGTTTAGAGTAGGGATAAAAGATTAATCAGAGGTAGGGATTCTTATAGAATGAAATGGAAGCTACTGAAAAAAAGCTGACAGTATCATTTAACTGTATTCAAATTGCCTGCAGTAACATCAGTGGTTAAAGTTAAAAAACCAAAAACCAAATTTTCATTCGTAAAAGTCGCATAAGACTTTGTTTGTGTTGAATATATATATGTGTGTGTGTGTGTGTGTGTGTGTGTGTGTGTGTGTGCGTGCGTGTGTGTGTGTGTGTGTGTGTGTGTGTGTGTGTGTGTGTGTGTGTAATATCAGTTCACCATTATTTCATAAACAGTGCAGTCTGCCATCTGAAATGGTCTAAATAATATATATGAATAATAGCACAGAAAAAAGTTGAAGAGTGCTTTTGAATCACTAATGAATTAGTTTGTTTTTTTCTCTTTCAGATATTTCATCGGCATGTTGTAGTTTGTTTTGTTTGTCAAGTGTTGTTTTTTATCCTTTAGTGTTGTCATTTGTCATGCATATTTGAAAATATCAGCTCCTCTTTGAAATTTTATCTACAAACAGGCATGCCACCTTTTAAACTGTAGTCTCTGCTATCTCATCCTGTCTGTATAACGTAGCGTGACTATATGAGTGCTTAAGCCAGCTTTTTTTAATTTTCTTTTTTTTTTTAAATAGAAATTGTAACATTGAACATGTATGCATATCATGATATATATACCTGTTTTGATATGGTTATGGCATGAAGGCTACAAAAAGCCAGATATATTAGAAATGTGTAATATAGAACACATATATATATATTATATATATCACCATTGTATATTATATATAGATATGTAGATATTGATGCAGCAATATTTTTTTGTTTTCTCAAGACAGCACATCTGTAGTGTTCTTCACAGAAGTGTTTCTTAAAACTAATATTAAAAAAAAAGTATGTGTGCATTGTTTCTTATGGTGTGCATTGTGGTTTGGCCGAGGGGTCCGTGTTGTGTTAACATCATTTTGCATTGTGTTTGTTGTGACGACGATGCACAGGGCATGCCACACAATGTGCACGTTGGGATGAAATGCAAGTATCGTTTGTTTGTCCACATTGGCTTCGTCGTGGGTGTTCGTTTGAGGCTAGAACCTAGACTAGTTGAGTGTGTTCACGGGTTGTTTTTCAGGAGGGATGACGGTTGTTTTGTTGTTGTTTTTATCCCACACAGCTTTTCTCTTCCCTTGTCTCCTTATTGTTGTAGTCAAGTCTCTATTGGGTTTTTTTTTTAGGAGGGTTTTTTTTTTTTTTTTTTTTTGGTGCGTGTGTTTGTGAGTTTACAGCTTGCTGTTTTGTTAATGCTCTACACTCCTGCCACCTCCTCCACCATTTTTTTTTAAATTTGTGTGATAGAAATAAAAATGTTTTGCCTGTTCTGTTTTACGGTTGGTGAGAATGTAATATTTTGTTATGGGAGATGGAAAAAATATGAGGGGGTGTGGGGGTGGAGCGCAAAAAGTGGAATACCAGCTGAGTTCAGCTGTGTGTGTGTGTGTGTGTGTGTGTGCCTGTGCATTTGTGTGTGTGTGTGTGTGTGTGTGGTTGCGTGCTTGACAGGTATTGAGACATGCACTGATGCAGCATTTTGGAGTTTTATTTATGATATAGTCAGCGCTTACAGTGGAAAAATCTATTCCACATGCGTGCACAAACACACTCTTATGTAATTGCACTCATACCTGTATCAGTATATGTGAATGTTACATCACATATAAACACACTCATACATGTGTGTGCATGTGTTTTGTGTGTGTATGTGTTTTTTGTTGGTTTGTTCTGTTTTGTTTTGGACAGAAACTCTCTGCCGAGAATCATACAGTACACCATGAATATTGCCATACCATGCACTTTAATCTGATTTTTTTTTTATTATTTTTTTTTTTTTTTCAATCGGACAACAAAATTAATTCTGGTAGAGGGGTAGCTACGTGGTAATGCACTCAACTAAGAAGCGAGTGTCCATGGGATCAAGTCTAATAAATTGACCAGGAATTTTACTTCCCCCTCCAACAGACCTTGAGTAGTGTGTGCTAGTATATCAGATGAGACAATAAACCAAAGCCCTGTGTGCAACACACACTTAGCGTACTCAGAAGAACCCACAGCAACAGAAGAGTTGTCGCTGGCAAAGCTCTGTAGAGAAATCCTCTTTGTAACCAAACAAGTATTCCTGTATGCATACAAGGCACTCTCCCTTAGGAGAGGAACCCAAATTGCACACCAGTAGAAAAGTCTAAGAGAAATCTGTCTCGACAAAAAATGACACAATGCAATTTTTTGGTTCTTTTATGTTGATTTTTGTTGTGTTTTTTTAGGACATAAGGTGTGTGCTTTGTCATTGTCTTCAAAGCTTACAGCACAAAGGATGATAGTGTATAGATATATGGGTGTGTTTGTGTGTGGGTGTGATTCTTTGCTTTCCTGCCTCTCTTTTCTTTCTGCATCTGTGAACCATAGTAATGGGATAAAAAAAAACAGAAAAAAACAAAGCTTGTTATCTAGCCCCACAGTTTACTGTGACTCCCAATGAGGGTAGCCATGACACCCATGTGCTCAACTGTCGTCATTAGTGGCCATGACACCCATGTGCACAGCTGTCATCATTAGTGGCCATGACACCCATGTGCACAGCTGTCATCATTAGTAGCCATGACACCCATGTGCACAACTGTCGTCATTAGTGGCCATGACACCCATGTGCACAACTGTCGTCATTAGTGGCCATGACACCCATGTGCACAACTGTTGTCATTAGTGGCCATGACACCCATGTGCACAACTGTCATCATTAGTGGCCATGACACCCATGTGCACAACTGTCGTCATTAGTGGCCATGACACCCATGTGCTCAACTGTCGTCATTAGTGGCCATGACACCCATGTGCTCAACTGTCATCATTAGTGGCCATGACACCCATGTGCACAGCTGTCATCATTAGTGGCCATGACACCCATGTGCACAGCTGTCATCATTAGTAGCTGTGACACCCATGTGCACAGCTGTCATCATTAGTGGCCATGACACCCATGTGCACAACTGTCGTCATTAGTGGCCATGACACCCATGTGCACAACTGTCGTCATTAGTGGCCATGACACCCATGTGCACAGCTGTCGTCATTAGTGGCCATGACACCCATGTGCACAACTGTCGTCATTAGTGGCCATGACACCCATGTGCACAACTGTTGTCATTAGTGGCCATGACACCCATGTGCACAACTGTCGTCATTAGTGGCCATGACACCCATGTGCACAACTGTCGTCATTAGTGGCCATGACACCCATGTGCACAACTGTCGTCATTAGTGGCCATGACACCCATGTGCACAGCTGTTGTCATTAGTGGCCATGACACCCATGTGCACAACTGTTGTCATTAGTGGCCATGACACCCATGTGCACAACTGTTGTCATTAGTGGCCATGACACCCATGTGCACAACTGTCATCATTTTGTCAAGTTAAAATGTTAAAGGTCCCTTGGCCATGATTGCTAGTCAGCTGGATCAGTATTTCAATGCCTGATACTGTGACAACGCATCACAGTATGTTGTTATGTACCCCTGAAAACGGAGTATGGTTGCCTACATGGTGGGGTAAAAACAGTCAGACATGTAAAAAGCCCACTTGTGTACGTACGAGTGAATGTGGGAGTTGCAGCCCACGAACGAAGAAGAAGAAGATATTGTCATGTAACTCACATCAAAAAGTAATGTCATGTGAATTGCATCAGAGAGTTCATACAAAGGATTGTTCTTTTATTGTCCATTGAAAGAAAATGTAATGTGATGAAAAATGATGTTATTATTTTAGTTTAAAAAAATAAGGATACTTTTGGCAGAAAAAAATATGATGAAATTCAGTGAGTCTTTTGACCATTGTTTGTTTAATCTTAGAAATGATATGTGTGTAATTTTTTTAAATATGCTGAAATTCAATGTGTTTTTTGACCAGGTTTGTATAATTTTTTTCCTAGGTGGTACCGTTTGTTTCTCAGATACGCCCAAGTATTCTTGATGATCATAAGCGTGATGTGTGCCTTTATGTGTAATGCCAGTTAAGGCTTGGTGCTGCTAAAATCAGTTTAATGCACATATTTCCTGGTCTTGCTTTTTTCACTGAAGTTTAGTCTTTGTGTGCCCCCCACCCCTCCACCCCCCACTCCCCCACACACTCACACATGCAGACACAGAAACTCACTGAGAGTTTGTTTTTATCAGTTATGTCTGCAAGTCCCAGCATTTGTGCAGTTAATAAAACACTGCCAGTTTGGTTTCCTTTGGTCTAGCTAGAAGATAAAGGTTTCCAGTTTGTCTGCAGGCATTTATAATCTTAAAACTGTCTGTTGACTGTAAATGATTTAATGAACATACATATATATGTATAGATAATGAACTGTTCATAGTGTGTATGTTCATGAGTTAAAGTTTCACTGTGTCAGTTGTGTGTTCATAAGTTAAAGTTTCAATGTGTCAGTTGTGTAGTGATTTGTTGCGTGTACTTTGTGGGATACAAGTGGAAGTGTTTGTCAAGATCATGCTTAGAGCGCATGTATGTTGTTCTTATACTGGAGTTGAATGAGAAGCCTGGCTTTCAGAGGGTTTTTTTTTCTGTTTCACTTAAGTTTGAAGGATCAACCTAATTTAAAAGAATTGTTGCCTGGGAATCTACATTTCATTAAAAAGTAGTTTTTCTAATTGGTATTTCAGATGACTGTCTTATAGACTTCTATCTTGTAAATTGCTGAGTGACATGATGTGCTCCAAATTGTTTTGCTTACATAGTTTGTTGAGTGATGTAGCCACAGTTAAAAAGAAGCTGTCTTTTTGCTGTGCCCATATTGTTTTGCTAAGTCCATTAAAATAAAGTTTCTTCATCGATCTCACAGAAGTGGATGGTGAAGTCTGTACTTACGCCTTACCTTCATGTATTTGGAATAAAAATTTCTTCATCCATCTCACATCGGTGGGTGGTGACTAAAAAATGCCTGTGCTCCTGGTACCTTACCATCTTTCCATCTGTCTGTGTTGCAGCTGGATTGAAGTTCAGTAAAGTATGAAGCAGAGTCTCCACCCATGGCGTAGACAGACAGTCTGGGGACAACAACATCAAGAGCTGACCATGACAGGCGAGACCTCTGAACTACAGTGCAGAATCACCTGTGACCGCTTAAGCATCCAGCTGAAGGAGAGAGAAAAGAAAAAAGCTAGAAAAAAGAAATGTAGTTTTGCTGAAATGGGGAAGGGTGTGGGGAGTGCCTGAGTTTTGGTGAAGTTTGGTTCTGGCTTTGTACCCCACCAACCATCGTGGAGTTTTAATTTCACCAAAGAAGCTTTCTTTTAAGCTGGTGTGTATTTTAGATTGTGGCAGTACCGAGGTTTCTTTACATATATATATATAAAAGAAGAAGAAGAAGATAAAAAAAAGAATGCTGTAGCCAGAAATGGTGGTGGTACGCTACATGAAAGAGGGAAATGAGTCGTGTGATGGTGCATTTACTCTTTGTGTGTGTGTATGTGTGTGTCTTTTGACAATATCGCAAGTTACGCCGAGTTGTGTGCTGATACCTGCAGAAGCGATCAAGAAACACATTTTACAAAGTTTTGCTGCAACAGCCAGTTGTCTGTACAAAGAAAGCCATGTTTCCATGGTAGTGCCAAGATGAAAATGATGTAATCACAAGAACTGACAATGGTGCGGTGAGTACACATTGCTGTTCTGAAAAAAAAAACTGTGAATTCAAAGGTGCTGCTGGAAAAGTGTGACTGAAAATAATGTCCTCGTAGAACGGAGAATGAAAAAAGGGTTGTTGGCAGAGAGCAAACTCTTCGGAATGCAGTTAACAGGGATTGCATACATTTAAGTTGATTCGAAAACTGGCTCTGACAGCATAACACACACACACACACACACACACACACACAATGGGACATTTCTTTAGCACTGTCCGCTAGCGTAGCGTAAAGCTGTATGTAATCTTCACAAGTAAATGCAGACAGAAGAATATGAGCATGGGATGGAGCATGCACATAAGTAACACTGTCACACACACACACACACACACACACACACACACACACACACTTGGATGACATATTTTTCACACCAGCATGCATACTATGGAAACAAACAGCACGTTGACAGGCAAGACAGCAGGAAAGAAGAAGAGAAGAAAATGTAAGTTACAAGAGTGGTAACAGTGCTTCAATAGACAGGTTTTGAGATATCTGATTGATCAAGGATGAAGATGGCTGTCCATGACAAGATCCATGTGGTGACAAATTCCAGACAGAAGGAGTTGCTGAAGGAAAAGCACATTGACCTTGTGCTTCAGTTCCAGTCATGCGGAACAGACTCCATTTTCGAATCAGATGAGGAGCAAAATTGTCTTGAATGGAGTGTACACAAAGAGACGTGAGGTGTGTATGTGTATGAAGCAAAAACGCAACGCACTTGATGACAAAACTCAACACTGAGAACTTGCACCCATCCTCACCTGAATAAGTTGACTGTGGGTTCCAGAACATGTGCTTTGGTGCCAGAGACAGAGGTGTTTGCAGATATATTTTGAGGTGGCTGCCTGTCTGTATGAGTGTTGATCCTTTTGGAAACTTGAGTGATGGTGAATACGGTGAAGAGTGACATAAATGTTAAGGACCTTGGTCAGTGTTTGCATTCGAAACGATTCGGTTACAAAATGTGTATATCAGCTTTATATTTTGCGCCATTTACCTTTTAATGCATTTCCTTATGAGCACCTCCCTCCTGAACACTTTGTAAGTGCAAGCGCCCTGAGGTGTTTTTATTTCTTTTATTTCAAATGTTCTGTAAGTATTTTGTGCTTATTTAAAAACCACTGTATCATTTGACAGGAGACAAACCACATGACAAGATGCCTCTTTTTCCCTGCAATCCACACAGAACAGCTGAGAATGCATCACACAGAATGAAAGGCTGTAGGTTCCCTGTGTCAGCAAAATAACGCTTTGAATCCAGCAGGGATTGTCACAGTATATTTGCTCTCACCCATTATGGGTTTTGCTTTGTTTTTTTCTTTTCTTCTGACAAGTTTGATTTGCTGCTTTTGACGCTTGATTCCAGTGCATCCTTCTTGGTACAGTGGCGAAGATCATCTCATATTTAGGGGTCCCGGTACACCAGAGAGTACAAAGTTCAGAACTGGAATACTGAAAGCAAGCCAGTCCAGGCCATGCTGCCTTTGATAAACATGATTAGACCCATACCCCATCACTGCACTGCACTGCAGTTTCTGTGGACTGGCCCTGCAACAGCTGATTTCACTGTTGTAGTTATACTCTACACACAAAACACACACATAATGTCAGTCAGAACGTGCTCAGTATCCTGAGCCAACAAGCATAAAGCACCCGGTGAGAATGTAACTCGCTGCAGTAAGGAGATATCCATACTTGGTCCACCGGAACCAACTGAGTGTGATTGGTAAATCAGTACTCAGGGTGCAAAGTGTCAAGTGCAGTCTTTTTCTTCGCAAAAGGGCATCTTGCCAGCGGTTTGGGTCAGAAAGATTTCCCTCATAGAACTGCATCCCACACTGCTTTTTTTGAAGCAGGATTCAAGTTTCCCAGAACACCGTTGTGCAGTTTGGGTTGGGATTCACTCTGTCAGTCTGTGTAGTGCCTTTGTATGAATCTATGTCTTTTGACTCTTGTTGGGTGTCCTAAAATTAGCACAGATGCAATAACACCCAGTATTTTTTTTTTCTTTTCTTTCAACCACTGGCCTTCTCTGCCATTTCAGAAGATAGATAATGTGATCTGATCATGAAAAAACTTTTGAATTTAAATAAGTAATGATAATGATCTAACCTGGATTTTTCTGTGGTGATATGATATATGATATACATGTGTGTATGTGAAAAAGAGAAAGCAGGAATAGCTTGCTTAAAATGTGTTAAGACATTACTGACCCCACATTTAGCATGGAAGAACAGTGTGGAGTTCATTTACCTCAGCTATATGCAGGCTTTCATTTGGAGCAGTTTCATCAGACACCTAACACTAGTAACTGTTTTCTAATGTCAGTCATACTGTGAATTAATAGATACCAATTTCTTTGCTTTCTGAGCCACTCTCATACTAATTTCTCCAACCATCTTTTAGACTCTTTCAAAACATTAGCGTCCATGTCTGTCACAGAGAATATGCATTTATGGTTATGAAACAGCCTCAATGGAGCAAATTACTGTTGCTGATGAAGACCAAAATATTTACTGACATGTGGTAAGAGGCTTGCTTTGATTATTTCTAAATTGGTGTGAGATCATTCTGCAACTTTGGGAGTGTTTGGATAATTCGACGTTGTAAAGACGTGCTTATGGAATGCTGCTATGATATTGCAAAATTTGACAATTCTACTGTGAAACACAAAAAACTTTCTTAAGAACAGATTTATAACACTTGCAGGTGCTTTAAAATTGTCAGAAGTTTATATCAGATTCAAACACAATGTACATAACATTGCAATGCGACCGTGAATGTCATGCAATTCTACGCAGTGCAAAACAGAACATGTAACAGTTTTCTCTTGTGATATGAAGTTTAAAATGTGCTTTGTTGTTTAAAGTTAATTTTTAGATTTTAGACCTGAATCTGCACCAGTTCTCATTATAAAAGTTGATTTTAGATGATTGAAGTTTATGATTGATCATTGGAATATGAAGTCATCAATGCCAGTGAGTGAGGATGTATATGTATTTTGGAAAAGGTGATAGAACTTTATGAAAGTAATAATGATGCTATTCAGTATATATATAAACATATTCATATGTACACTATATATGGTTGAATGCATGTTGCATCTGGCTCAACTCTTAGTTGA
Organism: Babylonia areolata; assembly: GCF_041734735.1. Classification (NCBI taxonomy): domain Eukaryota; kingdom Metazoa; phylum Mollusca; class Gastropoda; order Neogastropoda; family Buccinidae; genus Babylonia; species Babylonia areolata. The sequence continues at coordinate 19,787,932 of NC_134882.1, read as the reverse complement.
TTCTAATTTGGTTCTCTCTCTCTCTCTCGGTATTTGTGTCCATTCCCTGCCCCCATCACATTTTTTGTTATTGTTTTAGCCTGCTATTTCTCATGTTTGATACACTTGTTACAGTGTCGTCGGACCACATAGTCACTGTAGCTGCACAGCATATGTTCATATGTAGTGTGATAAAAGTCTGTTTCAAGGATAATGGATCTTTATGTGATTTCCTACCACATTGCCTTTCATAAGCCATTTTACAATTCATGAATCAGATTTTATTAGGATGTTTTCCCTATATATTACAATTTATTTTTCCCACCCTTTTAGTTTTTTTGTTTTTTTTTCATTGTTACCATTGATTTGTCATCATTTTGATGCATATATTACTAATTCAAGGGTAGACATTTTCAGACTGTATTGTGGTATATTTTTGTATTACCATCTCAATGCAAATGTGTTGATTTATGGATGAGTAGTAGCGTCAGGTTGTCCTGTGTTCAAACCACACCATGTGTGAATATTTGTGCAAATATTGGGGTCTGTCTTTCTTAGGGGTTAACACAGGATGTATGTTACCCCCAAATTTACAACAACAAAAACTACTTGAACTCCATGACTGAATGCTGGCAGAGATCTGTTCACTGTGGCTTTTTTTCTGTGGAGTTGTCAAGTGAGGAAGTCAGTTCTGTCTTGGCTGCCAGTCTTCACAGACATGTTGGTATGGATGTAGCTGTCATTTTCTTCCATCCTTTTTTCTTTTTTTTAAATCAGATGTTTACTTGATTTCTTTCTCAGAGGTTTCACACCATATATAGTCATGTCTGGACCAATAATTGCATTCAAGAGGAAAGATATGAATTCCACAGAATTCTGCCTTTTTACAAAAAGTTGAGAGAGAAAAAAACGCCATGTAAAGTCTGAGAAATGTCAAGAGATCAGTCAGACTGTGCCTGCAGACTGACAAATGTGCCTGATCCATTTCTGTGCAGTTGAGGATAGAATGGAAATGGAAAAATTATCCCAGCTGATTATCTTCGTACAGTTTATGGTTGGAAAGCAGCTTGATAGTATCTTTTATATAGAGCATTCTGGAGATACAGTGTATGACTGATTTTCATTTATTTTGACTGTTGATGGATGTTGGTCATTTTTATGTCATGAACATGTGCAGTGGCCACTAGCCCGTGTTGTATGGCTTTGCTCATCTTGGTTGTGATTATATATTGTGTTCATTGTTAGGAGATATTTATGGTTGTTCACAATGGCTCTTGTGATGGTTTCAGTTCCTGTATAAATTCATTGAAAATGGTGCATATATTATAAATGGTAGTCGTTTTGTTCCATGAATATTTAGTGGGTTTCCAGCAAATGTTTTTATTGTTAGTTTTCGTGGGTGTATGAGTTGTTGTGGATTAGGGGTGAGGTAGCTTGGTGGACATGAACACCTGTTGGGGTAATGTGTTGAAACAGCCATGTGCATAGGTCCAGCAATACAAACTTTTTGTTGCTGCTGCTGCTGCTGAAAAATGCAGCAGTTTTTGTGTTCCTTATTTTGTAGTTTGTAAAAAGGCCATTACAAGATAGTGATACACTTTTGAGATGCCAGACCATCAGAGGGCAGTGTCACCAACAAGCATGCCATATTGGCATGAGACAAAATCTGAGATATCTGCCTTGAGTGGACCAAACGTTTGCAATTTCTGCATTGTTCATTTGGTTGATACTTCAACATTTGCATACACTGATAGGGAGGATGATCCCGGAATGATTGTGTACAGCTTCCAGCTAGCATCATGAAAGAACCCATGTGCATTCCCCCTGCAACCCTCCACAAACACGCCTCACCAACACTTTCCTGAGGGAAGAGGGGAAATTGGATCAAGGTCACATTGTGCGATTAAACACGACCTGTTAGGAGATGGTCTTCTCTGGACTGTTCCACAATTCCCGCGGGATTAAATAGGGGCAGGTGACCACACACAAGTCTTGAACAAGTTGAAGGCCTTGCCAGTGTCCTCCCTTTGTTGTTTTATGTCCACTGGACTACCAAGTGCTCCAGGCTCATCAAGATGTCCTTGGTGGCTTGCAGGAGCTGACGTAATGTTCTGGCATCATTTTTCTCTGCATCCTCCCCCCACTGACTCTGGCCAATGTTTGTGTGTTGTTTTCATTGAGGCCTTTATGCAATTCATCAGTACACATCCTTCAATCCTGGTGCCCTGTTTCATGAAGCTAGTGATGGATAACCATTGCCTGCCATCAAGAAGCTTTTTTTTTTTTTTCTTTTTGGCTGTTGTTGGGGATAATTGACTGATGACCGTGGTCTGTTATTTTTATTTTTATTTTTTCCACACTGAATGTTGCTGCATGCTCAAGCCCTGTTGTCTGCATGTCCCCATTGTCAATACGCCATAATGTGATCCTGTACATTTTCTATCATCTTCATTTTCTGTGTGTTTCAGTTTATAACGAAAAAAACAAAACAAACAACAGCCTGCTTCTTGGTATATTTTTTAATTGTTCAGTGTGTAAATTTGTGTGAGGGTGTGTGTATGCCTGAAACAGATTTCTTTGTTTAAAGAAAGTAGCAAGCATTTCTGTAACAGTGTATGCATGCTAGCAAAATTCCTGAAGTGTGGAGTGTTGAAATTTATAAATTTTGTGACAGAACAAAATTCATGTGTAGTAATGCTTTGTATATAAATATATATATATGATATTGGGGAAAAATGCATACATTAGAAGAAATTTATGCTATACATTGAAAGAAATATAGTTCATATAGATATATTGTATCAATTGTTATGTTCTGTTTCATTACAGTGGTCTTTTAGGCCCCCCAAATTAGTGTCTTTGTCAGAGTGTTAATGAACTTTTTTGTTCAAAGAAGTAATCTTATAATAGTTAAGATTCCACATGCTAAAATTTTAAGATCTCGTCCAGTACAAGCAATTTCATTTTTGTAGGATTATGAATTGATACTAGTATTATTGATGGCCAATACGCAGAATGGTCAAGTGACACAAACTGGATGACCAAAATAGAAAAATATATAATGCATAAAAGTATGTCTTTGAATTTTCTACAGCTTCACATGCTTGAAGATGTTACATTTATTACAGGCCAGATTAGTTTGATATTGGTAAGTCAGATCAGAGATGGTAAATTAAGTTTCATTTTGGGAGTTTTATATTCCGTCATCTTCATTTCCAAAAAGTTTATGAAGTGAATGCAAAGAAGTCTATTTTCTTGCTAGTTGATTCACACTTTTTTGGTTTAAAAACTCACCCGTTCAACATGCAAAAAAACAACAAACACACAAAGAATTGCACTGCCTTTTGCCTTTTGTATTGCTTAATTTTGTTTTCTGAGCATAACTGTTTTTTTGAGAAAGTGATCTGATACCATGTTTTATATTTTCATTTTTGTTGCCGTAAATTGTGTTTGATAATGACTGCTTAAATTCAAATTGTTTGGCAATAGTAGTGACTTAGAGAAGAATTGTATCTCAAGAGTATTCAAGCATTAACTGTAGATTGGATGCAATGGCTCACAAATTAAGATGTATGTATATTGGTCCATTACCATTCACCCGTTATCAACCAAACACAAAATTATCTGCTGAGAGAACATGTCTGCTTTAAAAACTTCCCCATACCCCCTTCTTATCAACAAGATAATTACTTATGCTACCACCCACTCCCACCCCCAAACCCCTTTTTAAATAGTCTCAACCTAACTTTTTCAAAATTATTTTGTGAATGAAAGTTAAAATTCTGACATCCGCCTGCTCACCTGTCAAAATTCTGACCCCTTACCAGATTTAGCTAAGCTTGTAACACATTATCTTGTCTTCTGCCAATATCCCCTCTGTCTGCAAATGTTGAGCATCTTGTAGAAATATGGTTATGACTGAAACTGTGCATTGTGATGAACTGAATGTAATCAAAGTAACCAGTTATTTTCAGCTTGAATAAAGATTTTGTCAAGCAGTCGAACAAGATGTGTGCAGTGTGTGATTTAGTGTAAACAACTTTCTAACAGGCACAGTAAACACACATACATCAAGCTGATTTAAGTGCAGATGCAATGTGTGCGTTTTAAAGATAAGTAAGAGCAACAAATCAAGTGCATTATAAGGTTTACAATGCAGTTTTCAAGTCACTGCTTCAAGACAAACTGAAATTCCTGTGTGCATCATGAGCATAAACCACAGCAACATAAGTTGCCCCCTTCTCTGCATTAAAATTGTTTAATCTCTGTAAATGAAAGCAATTAAAAAGGTGGCGCTGCATATCGCTCATGATGCCCTTCTCCGTAATGAAAAAGTGGCCCAGAAAAAAAACATTGATTAATTCAAAACTAGATACTTAAAAAATCATTAATAATACATGCAACATCAGCTTATCTTATTCGAAAATGTGTGGATACCTTTTTTAAGCACTGCACCTCTTGGCAGCACATCTCCCTATCTTGCAGCCAATACCTTTTTTTTTTTCCTTTTTAGTTCAAATTTTGCCAAACCAAGACATGTACAAAGCTATATTTATTTTCTGTGATATCAGTTCACGTAACTGCTGAGCCAAGCATGCCTATGATAACAACATGGACATAAAAATGTTCAAGTGGTCAGATTGTGCAACGTTTACTTTGAAAATATCATCTCTTCCGGTGTAATCATTGCCAATCTTTGGCTTCAGCAACGTATTCCTCCAGATTCATATCCAGAAACTGTCAAATGATGCAATGAATCAAAATATAGTGGCAGCCATTTCAGGGTTGAAAACCCATCAAGCGTTAAAGCCAGTTACAGAGAAACCTAACAATGTAAAATGGCCAGTTGAGATCAGTAACTCAACTATGTCTTTTTCAGTCAGTTTTTTTTTTTTCAAACAACAAATCAAATCAGGTTACTAAACGTCCAGCCCGATGGCAAAGGGGCTATTAGTTCTTGTTGCTTATAGTCCAGCCGACCGCACAGGGCCGTATCAGGACTGTCAGACCATGCAATTGCTCAATTGCATCAACACCAAAATCACATCTACATATAAAAAAAAGAAATAATAATAAGCACAAAGACACACACTAAACACAGTTCATGACACAGTATCCCAACCATGTTGAGGACGTCAGCCATTCCGCTTAATTCATCACCCCCAGACTACAGAAAAAAAGGGGGGGAAAAAACCTACTTCAAAGCCAAACAAAAAATACATAAAAAGGCCATATAGGCAAATAACACTGCAGAATGGGCAGCTAGTGCCCGTCCCAGTGTTAACAATCTCACTACCTAATCGCCAGAGCAAAACAGCACAGATAGTGCATCAAAGACCGCGGAAAAGAAAGAAAAAAAGTGTCAAGACGTGCTTGGAAAAAGAAAGGGGAAGGGAAGGCAGAAAAAGGAGATTAAAAGGAGGGGGAAAAAAAGGCAGATACAAAGAGAGAGAAAAGAGGAAATTTCTAGCACAGAATTTCCAAAAGGCATGGATACTGAAAAGGGGGTCATTTCAGGCCTGAAAATCCGCAAGTTCTTAAATCCAGTCTCCAAACAATGTTATAAAGTGAATTAACACAACGTTCGAAAGACGAATTTAATCGTATCTTGTTCAGTCAACAGCAACAAAATTTAATCCGAGTTTCAAATATTTCTTCCTGAAAAACGTCATATGTCGCCGAGAACTCCTGGAAACAAGGTCTTCATGTTTGTGCCATATCATGCAGATTCCAAAAGTCGATCTGCAGATGTTTGATACTGAAAGGTTCGTTGGAAGGCTTATACCATGAAGCTTCTTCACATTTTAGTATTAAAAAAATGTATTTGGTAAAATAGGAATGACCTACATGCAACCTGCAAGGGAGAACTCTTTCCTTTTTTTTACCCGGAACGGAAGGAAGGAATTATTTAAGATCGCTGATTTTTTGTTTTTTTTGTTTGAACTAAACAGAGCAGGCGACAGAAAGTTCCCCTGAAGGACGACAAGCTCCTCGTGGTGGACGTCAGACTGAACAGAACCAACGCCAACCAAGAACTGCCAGCCACGAACCAGGAAATATCGATCCACCCGAATAGAATTCTGAAGATTAACTTGTAAGGAAAGCAAGATCACAAAGGTCCGAAAGACTGCCAGACTTCAAAATATTATCATAGATTAGAAGAAAAAAACAACTGAAGATGGTAAAACGTCTTGTTTGATGTGGAAGGTACAATACGTGGTGTTTTCAAGACGGACTACTTACAGAACCAACGCCTCGACCGCACCACTCCTCATGGAAAAGACCACAGCCACGAACAACTTGACCTTAACCCTTTCACCGCCAAGCTCGCATTTATGCACAGGCGTGGTAGAGGACCTATGTCACTGAAAGGTGTCCGTTCATTGGTCTGTTATCCATGAACCTACTGCTCTTAATGTTCGGTGGTAGGATAGGCCATAATTATTTTCTATACATCGCAGGGAGAATCCCCAGCTATTCTTAACCATTGTCTTTTCTGTGTTTATACCACAAGGGAATTTTGTACTCTAAACTGACTGGCGGTGAAAGAGTTAAGGGCGAAATACAAATAGGTCGTCAAACTCACCCATGAGACGGACTAATAGAGGAGTGGTGGCCTAGTACTAAGTAAAAACGCGCCTGCCTTGGAAGCGGGAAAATCTGAATGCAGGGGATAAAACCCCACACTTGGCAGTGTCCCCCCAATCCCCTCCACTGGGCCTTGATTGGTGGTCTGGGCACTTGATATTCGGATGAGACGATAGAACAAGGTCCTGTGTGCGTAGCATGCACTTAGCGCACGGCAACAAACTTTAAGGGTTGTCCATGGCAAAATCCTATGAGAAAAAATAAAAAAAACTTTAATAGGAAAAAATATATATACTTGCAAGCACAAAAAGAGGAGAGAGAAAAAAAAGGGGTGGCTCTGACACTGTAGCGACGTGCTCTCTTCTGGAAGAGTAACCAGACTTGTGTAAAGTTTTACAAGCAAAGGGAAAAAAAGGTCACTTCTAGCTTAACCAGTAACACGGCATTACAAAAGCAGACAATTTCAAGACCAGGTTTTAAATACAAACAAGAAAAATATCACTTCCAGATTGAATAAACGACTTAATATAATGATCATTTTAAAATGGAAACGACATCACTTCCAGATTGCGCAAACGACTTAATTTGACGATCATTTTAAAATGGAAACGAGAAAAAGCATAACTTCCAGTATATATAACCAGTCAGATTGTGCAACACAAACGTCTAAGTTCAAGATAAAAGTTTTGAGTGCAAACGATGGAAATATCACATCAAGTATGACAAGTCAGATCATGCAACACAAACAGCTAATTTGAAGATTAAAATGTTTTATGTTACATACAAATAGAAAAAATACCGCTTCGAATGCAAACAGAAATAACACATATTTATAATCCATAGTGCAACAGCTTCAGTAGGCACTACATGATTTATCAAAGATGAACATTTAATTAGAAACCTGGTATCCCCTGTTCATTAGTGTAGAAGCCCAAACTACTACCAGGGCCATATCAGAACTCAAAACATTCTGCTATCAATTCCATGGGACCTGAAATGAAAACAACATGGAAACGGAAAATGAGGGACAAATTAATGCAGTAATGTTCATGCACATGAACGTAGGACATGCCTCTGACGTTGATCATTTCATTCTTAATCCAGGGGACAAAAAATGGAAACGTGAACACAAAAATAATTATGCATGATACACAACACTACAAATATCATTAAATAAAAAAGGAAAAAGAAAACATGCATACAAATCAACAAAAAAATTCACCATCAGTCGGTAACACTCGTCCTAAACGTATAAAGAGAATGTAAATCTAATACGAGTGCACAGTTATCCAGTTAAAAAAATAGACCCTGAAAAGACTTTTTAGAAAAAAAAGTGACTTAACCAGCTTGGCAAAAAATACGAAAGGAAGAGACAACAGAGTTAAAATAAATAAATAAATAAAAAGGCCAGAAAGAAAGAGAGAGAAGGAGAACAATATAATTTTTTGTTTCGAAGTTCCCGAAGGTGGGGATAAAAAAAAAAGCCCCAGGCAATATCACTTCAGTGCTTGGACGGATAATACGCATTTGGTATGATTAACGTGTTAACTCAAATGTTTACAATGTAATTTTCATCACATATGTTACTGGAAAAAAACCACAAAAACACACCACAATAATCATATACATGAGACATGCACATTTGTCGTCATTGTGACTATGTCAAACAGAAGTCACAAAAAAGCCACAGACAAAAAAGGAAAAGGAAAAAAAAATCACACGTAAGAAGCAATCTACAACTAAAAAAAATAGTGACTTTCCACTTATCTAATTATGTATACAGTCGGACGACGACGATTTCAAATTTGTTTCCGATTCATGGTTGTGTCAAACTGAAATCATCTGGACTTATCTATATTCACTGCACCACCTCCGCTAACAACAACAACAACAACAACAACAAAGAATAAAAGAAAAAAACAAAGAAGAAAAGATGCCATTTACAACATCAACAGAACGACAAGATTCCGTTCAACTGAGAACGAAAATGAAACGAAAGTGGGTCTGCACATCCTCCCGGCTAATAATCTGAAGTATTCTGCATTCTGTAACTTGACTAAACTCAATTCACCAGGTACAGATGGAGAGCGCTGGGTGTGCCGGAGTCCACGTTCAGCACAGAGCTCAGCGCCGACCCGCCGTACAACTTGCACGTGCCGTCGGCGGCCTTGTAGGCGAAGTAGTCGCAGCCGGTGGCTGAACCACACTGCATCCCGCAGTCCTCCACCGTCGTCGTGGTCTGCGAGGTGAGAGCGGTGGCACTGCCCAGGTTCACGTTCAGGTTGCTGTGCCGCGCCATGGTCAGCTTGTCGTCTGCACGGGCCCGCACGCACGTGCGCGAACACGTACATACACATACACATACACAGACACGCACACATGCACGCACGCACGCACAGATGCACGCACGCAGACACACACATACACGCGCGCTCGTAATAATAATAATAATTATCACCATCATCATCATCATCACAAAAATAAATAATCATTATGAGAAAAAGAAGAAGAAGAAGAAGAAGAAGATGATGATGATGATGATGATGATGAACAAGGAGAAGAAGTGAGAAGAACACGAATAATGTACATTAATACTGATTTATTTATATATTTATTTATCTATCTATTCATTATCATAATAGCCGGTAATAGCCGAGTGGATAAAGCGATGGACTTTCAGTCTGAGTGTCCCGGGTTCGAATCTCCCATGGCGCATGGTGGGTAAAGGGTGGAGATTTTTCCGATCTCCCAGGTCAACATACGTACAGACCTACTTTTGCCTGAACCCCCTCCGGGTGAAAACGCACGCAGAAGATCAAAAGCGCACGCTGAAGATCCTGTAATCCAAATTAGTGTCCGGTGGGTTGTGGAAATAAGAACATGCACAGCATGCACATCCCCGAAAACAGGGTATGGCTGCCTACATGGCGGGGTAAATAAACAAAACGGTCATACACGTAAAATGTTACATGTCTGTCTGAGTGTGTATGTGTGTGTGTCTGAAATCTGACTGAATGACACAGGAAACGAATGATGAGCGCCCAAGTTTAGCCGTCAGTACCCAGGTACGCAGCCAGTAGCGCAAATGATCCCTTGTTTTTAAAGCGCTTAGAGCTTAGTATGAGACAGAGGATAGGCGCTGTATCATTCATTCAGCATCATCATCATCGTCGTCGTCGTCGTAGTAGTAGTAGTAGTAGTAGTCGCAGTAAGAACAAGAAAAGGAAGAAGAACAACAACAACAAAACAAAGAAGAAGAAGAAGAACAACAACAACAACAACAAAAAACAAATAAAGAAGAAGAACAACAACAAAAGCAAAACAAAACAAAAACAAAGAAGAAGAAGAACAACAACAAAAACAAAGAACAACAACAACAAAAACAAAGAAGAAGAACAACAACAATAACAACAAAGAAGAAAAAGAACAACAACAAAAACACAGAAGAAGAAGAAGAGCAACAACAACAAAAACAAAGAAGAAGAACAACAAAGAAGACGAAACACAAAGTCGTCGTTCATCTCAATGCAATGACAACCCAGGACGCACTCTCTTTGCTGCACAGGATCCAGTTGGGGTAGTTGGTGTCCATGGTCTTCCACACGAACTGACCGCTCCCTGTGTCCATGGAGATGAGGACGGTGGTGGTGCTCCAGTCGGGCTGGCCCGTGGCCCAGGCCCCCCACTTGCACGGCCTGCCGTCCCTCCACGAGGGTTCGCCGCTTCCCATGTCGTACTCCACCCCGATCCACACGCCCTGGTCAGCCCTGAAGGAAAAAGAAAAAAAGGGGGGTTGGGGTAAGGGGTGGGTCCAATAAATAATCTATTTATGTCCGTGGGGTGGGACGGGTACTATTAGAGATTAACCTGAACTATCACATAACTGTCTTATAATAATAATAATAATAATATTTATATAGCGCTGAATCTTGTGCGGAGACAAATCTAAGCGCTTTCACACCAGTCATTCACACGCATGCATAACTCTAAAACTGAAGAAAACTGAAGACAAGGAAGAGGTAGGGCAGAGAAGCTATCTTGTGAAGAGGTGGGTTTTAAGGCCACTCTTGAAAGAGCTGAGTGCGGAGACCTGACGAAGCGAAAGAGGAAGTTCATTTCAAATACAAGGTCCAGAGACAGAGAAAGAACGGCGTCCATCAGTGGAGTGTTTGAATCTGGGTATGCGTAACAGAGGGGATCCGAAGCCGATCGTAGAGAGCGAGATGGAGTGTTAAGGGGAAGGCAGCCACAAAGATAGGAAGGCGCAGATTTGTGAATACATTTGTAACATAGAGTGCTGATCTTATACTTTATTCTGTGTGAGACAGGGAGCCAATGGAGATGTTGCAAAATAGGAGTGATGTGCTAAGATATTTTCTTTCTGAGGACGAGTCGAGCAACAGAGTTTTGTATGCGCTGAAGGGACTGAATGGACGAAGCAGGCAAACCAGACAAGTCATGGCGAGAGAGAATGAGAGAAACGACAAGTCTAGATGTTGCGTCGGTGGACAGATATTTCCGAATGGAACTGATGCGTCGCAATTGACAGTAGCAGGATTGACATGTCTGACTGATAAATTTTTGCATGGACAGTGTGTTGTTAAGGACAACGCCGAGGTTCCTGACTGAGCTGGAAAGAGGGATGGATGTACTGCCAAGTTTGATTGTGTCAGCTGTGATGGAAGAAAGCTTTTGTTTAGTTCTTATGATCATTGCTTCGGTTTTGTCTGCGTTCAATTGTAACTTATTTAGAGTCATCCAGTTTTGAATGTCCAGGAAGCATTCAGATGTTTCTTGCAAGAGCGAGGACAATTTTTCTGGGGTATCACTCTTCTGAAGTTGAGTGTCATCAGCACAGGAATGATGACTAACATTGTATATGCATATATATTCGTGTACCTATCAGAGAGGATATTGTTCAGCAGAATGTTGCCAAAGGACAACACTTTTGATGCCATGGGTTCTTTTCCAGTGCGCCATGTGCATGTTGCATACGGGACCTCGGTTATCGTATCATCTGAACGACCACACGGTCAATTTTGTTTCCCAATCAAACTTGCGAGAAAGGGCGAGAGCGGGATTCAAACCCATACTCCCACGGTCTCTGAACTGGCAGATGGTCGGACACACACACACACACACACACACACACACACACACACACACACACCAGGAAGAATGCCTTCCTATACCCCCCACCAATCCCACCACCACTCCATCACCCCACCACTCCAGAACTCACGGGACGCTCTGAGACTCCAGCAGCAGTTTGGCCATGGCCCACTTGTTGGCCGTGTCGATGACGGCCAGCCCATCATAGCCCTTGGTCCGGCACTTGTCGTCAGACTGCCACTGCGGCCACTCTTCCTTCACCAGGGTGTAGCGCACGAACGCTGCAAAAACACTGCAGTTTCAGTTCAGTTCACTTTCAGTTTCAGTCACCCAAGGAGGCGTCAATGCGTTCGGGCAAATCCTTGATTATACGCTACACCACATCTGCAAAATAAGCAGATGCCTGGCCTGACCAGCAGCGTTAACCCAACGCGTTTAGTAATAACAATAATAATGGTATCTATATAGCGCTGAATCTTGTGCATAGACAAATCAAAGCGCTTTCGCACCAGTCATTCACATGCATGCGTAATTCTAAAACTGGAGAAACTGAAAGACAAGGAAGAGGCAGGGAAGGGAGGCTATTTTGGGAAGAGGTGGGTTTTAAGGCCAGACTTGAAAGAGCTGAGTGTGGAGACTTGACGAAGCGAAAGAGGAAGTTCATTCCAATTGCAAGGTCCAGAGACAGAGAAAGAACGGCGGCCAACAGTCGAGAGTTTGAATCTGGGTATGCGTAAGTCAGGCCTTGAGTGCATGCACATATATATTTGTGTACCTATCAGAGGGGATTTCTTTTACAGCATTTTGCCAGAGGACAACACTCTCGTTAAAGATGGTTCGTTTTCAGTGTGCCCTGTGCATGCTGCACTTGCTGTTAAATCTCGGTTTATCGTCTCATCCGAATGACTAGACGCTCAGTTTGATTTTATCAGGTCAAACTTCGGAGAAAGGGCCACAGCGGGATTCGAATCCAGACCCTGACGGACTCTGTGCAAGAGGGTTTGTGGGCGCATCTGCCTAAAGCCTAATGACACAGCTGTCGATTTCTGGCAGAGAGAGGACATGGGCTCTCAAGGCAATGGCAGAAGCAGCAGAGAAAAGTTCCAGCTGGATCTGGTCGAGGAGGAATGAAAGTAAGCTTCATAAGGATTAAATTTTCCCTGCTCAAACTAGGCGTACGATGGCTCAGTGGTTAAAACGTCCCCCAGAAAAAGGTGTCTCAGTTCTGAAGTGGCGACCACCCTATAGGCGCGGGTTTGAACCTGCTGAGGACCAAGTGGAAAAAAAAGTAAAGGCGGCAATACAAGGGCATCCAGGAGTCATGACCTGGGTGCGGCAGGCCCCCTTACAGTGTACGGAGTTAAGGGCCGAAACACTTGACTGAGGGGGGCTTCTTCTCTGAAGACCTTGTACTGTCCAGCTCTCCCTAGAGTTTCTTATCACTGACAGATGAATGTCTTCACCATTCTGCCACCATCCTCCAAACACCGTACAATGATGAATGAATGAATGAATGAATGATGTGGATACTTATCACACAACGCCTATCCTAGGTCGGACACAAGCTCTAATAATTATGAGTGCTTTACAAACACGGGATCATTTGCACAGCAGGCTGCCTACCTGGTTAGAGCGGACTGACGGCTACCATTGGGCGCTCATCATTCGTTTCCTGTATCATTCAATCATATTTCGGGCACGCACACATACACATTCACACAGAGATGCAACATTTTACGTGTATGACCGTTTTGTTTATTTACCCTGCCATGTTGGCAGCCACCTGTTGTGTTGGTTTATCTATCTATTTACTTATTTGTTTGATTGATTGGTTGATTGATTTATCTATTCATTCATTTATTCTTTTATTAGTATGTGTTTATCTATTTTTTATTTTTTTATCTATATAGTTAGTGTTTTATTATTTTGTTCTTATTTGTTATTTTATTTCATTTTATTTTTATATTATTTTATGGTGTTTTTTTGTTTTTGTTTTTTTTCTCAAGGCCTGACTAAGCGCGTTGGGTTACGCTGCTGGTCAGGCATCTGCTTGGCAGATGTGGTGTAGCGTATATGGATTTGACCGAACGCAGTGACGCCTCCTTGAGCTACTGATTTGTTTGTTTGTTTATTTATCATTTTTATTATTGTTGTATTTTCTCTTTTTTCCCCATTAGCCGTTGAGCTTCAAACAACTGGCGGCTGTGGCTGTTGCAAGTTTTCTGCCCAGCGGATATCGAGACTGTGGGCGGGGGGGTTGGAGGGGGTGGGGGGGGCAGCATGTATGAGTTTGTGGGTTGGGATTGGGAGGTAGAGAATAACGTGTGTGTGTGTGTGTGTGTGTGTGTGTGTGTGTGTGTGTGTGTGTGTGTGTGTGTGTGTGTGTGTGTGAGAGAGAGAGAGAGAGAGAGAGAGAGAGAGAGAGTGTGTGTGTGTGTGTGTGTGTAATCACGTTTCAATGGACATCCTTTACTTATTCGTAACTTTCTCAGATTTAGATCACTGAACATTTTTTTTTTAAGTTTGCACATGTCGACGAGTGAACTTCTGTAGCTGCGTTTTGACAACAAACCAGTCTTGAGTCGTATATTGCGACAATATGTACCGGCGACAATATGTACCGACGACAATATGTGCCGACGACAATATGTACCGGCGACAATATGTGCCGACGACAACATATGCAGACGACAACATATGCAGACGACAAATGTGCCGACGACAATATGTGCCGGCGACAATATGTGCCGACGACAATATGTACCGGCGACAATATTTGCCGCAACAGTCGTCGTCGTCGTCGAGAGCTGACAGGCTTCAAACATG
>NC_134882.1:19758427-19765927 GCF_041734735.1 Babylonia areolata | reverse complement strand
GCAGGAATGCTGTCGATGAGAGCACCAACAAAGGCGTTTGTCTCGTCTTCCATTAAGGTTTCCTGTTCAGCTGGTTCAGATCCAGGAGCCCTTGACAGAGTGTCTGCGGTCAACAGGTTTTTTCCTGCAGTGTAGATCATGTTGTATGAAAACTGCATCAGGCGCATGCGGAACCTCTGTATCCTTGGGGTCAGTTCATCAAGCATCTTGGTTTTCAACAGTGACAACAGTGGTTTGTGGTCTGTTTCAACTGTGAATTTTGACAGTCCTAACAGGTAGTCTTGAAATTTTTCACAGTTCCAAGTCACTGCCAAGGCTTCTTTTTCCACTTGCGCGTACCTTTGTTCAGTTGGTGTGAGAGATCTTGAGGCGTAGAATACTGGCTTCCAGTCATTTTCTTCTTTCTGAAGTAGTACGCCACCTAATCCGTATGATGATGCGTCTACTGAGACTTTTGTTGGCTTGTCTGGACTGTAGTGTGCAAGCACCGGCGTTGAGCTCAGCTGCTTTTTCATTGTTTGGAAGGCTTTCTCTTGTGGCTCTTCCCAAATCCAATCCGTCTCTTTTTTTAGCAGATTTTGAGTGGCTTTGTTGTGTCAGCCAGGTGCGATGCAAATTTTCCAACATGGTTCACCATTCCCAGGAACCGGTGCAATTCTGATATGTTTGCTGGTCTTGGGAAGTTGGAAATGGCTTGCACTTTTTCCGGATCCATCTGGATTCCTTCCTTGGAGATCATGTGGCCCAGGAATTTCACTGAGTCCTGTGAGAACTTGCATTTCTCATTGAGTGTGACACCAGCTTCCTTCATCTTCTGTAGAACAAGCTTCAGTCGATCATCGTGTTCTTGCTGATTTCTCCCGAAGACAAGAACATCGTCGATGTCGCAGATGACTCCAGGTATTCCTTCGAGGATGCGTGTCATCTCTCGGTGAAATACCTCTGGCCCTGAGCTGATACCAATCGGCAGACGTTTGTAACAGTATCGCCCAAACGGTGTAATGAAGATAGTTAGCTCCTGACTGTCTGGGTGAAGTGGTATTTGGTGAAATCGACTGTTGCAGTCCACTTTAGTGAACACTGTGGCACCATCCAGTTGGGCTAGCAGTTCATCTGTTGTGGGTAGTGGAAAGTTCTCTCGACGCACTCTCTCATTGAGCTTTGTGAAGTCGATGCACAGTCGCACTTTCCCATTTGGTTTTGGTACTGCTACGATTGGTGCGCACCAGTCAGTGGGTGTCTCCACTGGGCGGATGATATCCTGTTCCTCCAATTTCTTCAGTTCTTCTTGAACTTTTTCTTTCCTGGGAAGGGGTAGTCTGCGGGGTGTTGAGATTGCAAATGGTTGAGCATTTTCTTGCGGTCTGATTGTGTAGACATTCTTCATTCTCCCTAGGCCTGTAAACAGCTCTGGGAATTCTTGCTTGTATTCATGGTCTTTGTCTACAGAGTTGACCCTTTCAATCAATTTCAGTGTTTCAATTGCAGGCCTCCCCAAAAGTGTCTCCTTCAGATCACCTACAACATGAGTTCTTGCTCTGATGATGTTTTACCTCCTGCTAAGGTAGCATGGACTCTGCCAGTCACGTTGATTTTGTTCTGTCCAGGCCCAAACAATTTCTCGTCAGTCTTCTGAATCAGTGGCGAGTTCTTCTTGAAGAACTTATCAGGTACTACTGTCACATCCGCACCAGTGTCTATTCTGAAATTTACAGAATGGCTATGTGTCTTGGTAGTAACCTGAACATCAGCATGCCTGTTCACAGCACCACACACTGCTGATTCTTCTGTGACTGTGCCAAGTATTTTGCCATTTTCATCTTCAAGATATTTCACATCCGCCATTGTTCTGCACATGACTGCATAATGACCTTTCCTGTTGCATTTTCTGCATTCTGCTTCCTTAGCTGGGCATTCTTGCCGACTATGTGATGGGTATTTTCCACATCTTATGCATTTTCTTGAAGAATTTTGCTGTTGACGTTTTTCACTCTGGTTTGAGTTCATGCTGTTTCCTTGTTTCTTTCTGAACAGGCGTTGCACTTGTGACAAATCTCCTTCACCTGACATTGACTGCAGCTGTTGTTTGGAACTTTCATATGCCCTTCCAATTGACATGCACTTATCTAATGTCAGTTGTTTGTCTTCTAAGAGTTTTTGTCTCAAACCTTCTTCTCTTACTCCTATAACCACTTGATCCCTGATAAGTCTTTCTTCACGTTTATCAAAGTTGCACGTTTTTGCCAGCTTTCTGAGTACTGCAATGTATGCTTCGATTGACTCTGATGTCTCCTGCTTTCTGAGGTGAAATTTATACGATTCAAAAGCTTCATGTGTGTCTCCCACAAAGAAATCTTGCAATTTTTCCATGACTGTTTTTAGATCGTTTTTGTCATTTTCCTCATCAAACTTGAGATTGTCAAATATTTCACATGCATCAGGTCCAAAAACAGCAAGAAAAACAGATACTTGGTACTCTTGGTCTTCTTCTCTGTTAAGTCTACTTGCAATGGCATAATTCTCGAATTGTCTCCTGAAACGCTTCCAGTTTTGTGACAAATTTCCTTCCAGGCACATTTTGTCTGGTGCTGGAACGTTTGCCGTAAACTGTCTCTGTTGCCCCCTTGGCTCGTTTCGTGACGTATTTTCCATCGTTTTCTTCTTTTCTGGATTCTTCTATTCTTCAGCAGCTTCTTCTCAGTATTATTCTTCGTATCAGCCTCCGTTTTCAGGATTCTTCTATTCTTCAGTTGCTTCTGACACCATGTGATGTCCGTGAGCGGCCAGAGCAGACTCCCAAGGTCTTTGTTGACGGTTGTCTTCGTAACTAAGTAACCCTGCGCATGCGCCAAGAAGGGGACATAACTCTACATATACCACTTATCAGCTTGACAGCAGTAAGCTCACTATCAGTCTCCATGGCCTGATCTTTTTCCCCTTCCCCTGAACCACACCACCGTGAACGCTAATACCATGACCTCAAACCCAGGCGAACTGTGGCCTCACCCTGTTTCTAGGTATGAGTAAATAAGGAAAAGGTGAACGGACCACACAGAACGTCATGACCAACCTCTGGCCAAGTGCAGTCAAACATGTAGAAACCACAGCAACAAGTAAAGGGTTGGTAACGCGTCCGCCTAGGGAGCGAGAGAATATGAGCGCACTGTTCGAATCCCACTTTCGCCAGCATTTTCTCCCCCCCCCCTCCCCTGCCTTCCCCCCCACACACCCTCTCCATTAGACTTTGAGTAGTGGTCTGGATCCTAGTCATTCGAATGAGACGATAAACCAATGTCCCGTGCGCAACATGCACTTAACGCACGTAAACGAACCTGCGGCAACAAAAAAGGTTGACCCTGGCAAAATTCTATAGAGAAATCCTCTTGACTGGAAAATAAATAAATCTGCTGGAAAAAATAAATGGGTGGCGCTTTCACAGTAACGACGCGCTCTCCCTGGGGAGAGCGACCCGAATTTCACACATGAATAATGGAGAAGGGGTTGGGTTTTTTTCGAGGCTGCATGAGAATAAGCTGCACCATAAAAACTTACGAAATAAAAAATATGAGAGAGAGACAGACAGACAGACACACACACAGACACACACACACACAAACACACACACACACACACACACACACACACACACACACACACACACACACACACACACACACACAGATTATTAAAGCGCCTGCGTGGTTGTACCTGCACTGTAGAAAATAAGTCATCATGTCAGTGACTGCCTGTGACAATTTGAAAAATTCAATGTATATATACACTCACGAATTCCACTGCGGCTAGCCATTCAAAAGAAACACAGAATCTCTCTTGATCGTAATATTAACACTTTTAGGACTGATGGATACATAATTATTACCATCGAGTCGCCAAGGTTCAGGCGTTCCTTTCAGTTTCCTTATTTTAGAAATGCCGTTTGGTTCCTAAACGTTATATATATATATATATATATATATATATATATATATATATATATATATATATATATATATATATAAACAGGGTTTTGGCTGAAACATGATATTATTCCCCAAAGCAAGTAAAGACATTGGACTAGGTATGTTATTGTTTCCATAACCCGTTATGTATTATTAATAGTAGTAGTAGTTCTTTTTTATGTATTTATCTATTATTTATTTATTTACTTATTTCTTTTTATTTTATTAATTAGTTTGTTTTGTTTTGTTAGTTTTGCTTTGTTTTGTTATTTTCTTTTTATTTTATTATTTTATTTCATTTATTTATTATTTTCATTTATTTTATTTTATTTTATTCATTTATTTTTCTTTTCGTTTTTTCTCAAGGCCTGACTAAGCGCGTTGGGTTACGCTGCTGGTCAGGCATCTGCTTGGCAGATGTGGTGTAGCGTATATGGATTTGTCCAAAAGCAGTGACGCCTCCTTGAGCTACTGATACTGATACTAACAAGAAGAGCAAGAACAAGAAGAAGGGAAAAAAGAAAAAGAAAGGAAAAAAAGAAAAAGAAAGAGAAAAAAAAAAGAAAGAAAGGAAAAGAAAAAAAGCACGAAAAAGCCAGACATTCGTTCAACTGTACATTAGAGCCCTCCATCAACAGAAAACAAACCGGGAAACGAAATAAAAATAGTGGAAAACTCCTCCGAGATATAGAGTAAACAAAAACAGAATGCTTCATTGCCTTCAAAAAAGACATTCATTTTCTGATGTATGTGACATACACAATCATGAAGGACAAACCGGACGTATACCACAGCGCTACCCGATCGATATCCATCCTGACAGATATACATACATATATATATATATATATATATATATATATATAGAGAGAGAGAGAGAGAGAGAGAGAGAGAGAGAGAGAGAGAAAAAGAGACAGACAGAGAGTAGACAGAGACAGAGAGAACCTTATCCAATCCCTAAACAAAATTAAGGGCTCACGGAATCCTTCCAGATCATTAAGCATCCAAAGAAATACCTAATCCAACTCCTCCACCCCTTCCTTCCCTCTCCCCCTTCCCTCCCTCCCTTCCACAACCCCCCAAAACAAACAAACACCAACCGATTCCCTATTTACTGCACACAGCTCAAGAAAAATCCATCTATTTTTACAGACACTCCAAGCAGAAAAACACCTTTAGCATGGGATATCCCGTTCACTGCAGTCACAGCAGATATCAAATCGATTTTACAGGCTCCATCCAATGCAGTATCGATCCTAAACATTATCAGACATAAATATTTTGGTCGAGATTTACTGTCAAAACATCATGTATTCAGTTATTCCTTGTAACAACAAACGAACAAAACAAAACAAAAACCCACCAGTTATTCTGATCAGAAAAATCTCGTCCCAGTCGGCAAGGCAATTCAATAAACATTCCTTTTACACATGTGCATTTTTCAGCATCCCGGGATTCACAAACTGTCAAAGAAAAAGTTATACTTACATTGAAAAAAAAAGTCTGCCGGTTGAATTAACACGTCTCATCTCTCTCTCTCTCTCTCTCTCTCTCTCTCTCTCTCTCTCTCTCTCCCGTCATGTCCCTTTCCTTCATTTAAAGTGGCTGTTCCAATATCTGGTTTTTCCCCGAACAATCGGTTAATCTTATTAACCCTTTTAGTGTATGTTTATTCATTACTGCTTTTTTCTACTTTGCACTTGAATATCATATCTTGTCTGTATCTGCTATCAGTTACTTCTTCTTCTTCTTCCTACTTCATGAGCTGCAACTCCCGCGTTCACTCGCATGTACACATGTGGGCTTTTACGTGTATGACCGTTTTTACCACGCCGTGTAGGCCGGCATACTCCGTTTTCGGGGGTGTGCACGCTGAGCATGTTCTTGTTTCCATAACCCACAGAACGCTGGCATGGATTACAGGATCGTTAACGTGAGCATTTATGCTGTCAATTACAATTGGTACGATCTCTTTGAAAATCCTGGGCCGCTCTGATTCCGCGCTCATCGAGGCGTACTTCCGATGGATGGTGTGTGTGCGTCATCCATATAGGAAGAGCTATAAATACCCAGATGCCTGCTGTGTGGCAACAGACACCAGTGTGTGTGTGTGTGTGTGTGTGTGTGTGTGTGTGTGTGTGTGTGTGTGTGTGTGTGTGTGTGTGTGTGAAAATGAGAGAGAGACAGTGTGTGTGTGCGTTTGTTGTGTGTGTGTGTGTGTGTGTGCGTGCGTGTGTGTGTGTGTGTGTGTGTGTGTGTGTGTATGTATGTATGTATGTATGTCTGTGTGTGAATTCTTTTTTAAACATTCATTCCGATTGAACAGAAATACTTGACTCACATGATGTATGGATACGCTGTCTCGGTGATGATGAAGACAAGAGTGAACAGGTTTAGGACTGATATGTTATCTACCACATAGACATATTCTAGTAAACCATACAGTATTTGAGTTGTATTAAAAAAATAAAACAAGAGAGGCAAGGCCTTCAAGACTCACTTGTGGAAAATTAAGTCCCCTAGCATTAATTACAGAGTAATTTCCCTTTTTTACTATCTGCACCAAACCGTTTGCAAATAAATAAAAATTCCATGCTTAGCAAAAGAAGTTCCTGTTTGAACAAAAAAATGACTGCTCTTGTTGTTGTGTCGAATATCAGATCAAAGTGCCAAGTTTAGAGAATACAAAAAAAATATAAATATAACAGTAAATGCAGTTTGCATATAATTAGGTTTCATTTTTTTTATTTTTTGCGCCCATCCCAGAGGTGCAATATTGTTTTAAACAAGATGACTGGAAAGAACTGAATTTTTCCTATTTTTATGCCTAATTTAGTGTCAACTGACAAAGTATTTGCAGAGAAAATGTCAATGTAAAACTTTACCACGGACACACACACACACACACACACACACACACACACACACACACACAACCGAGCACCGGGTTAAAACATAGACTCACTCTGTTTACACAAGTGAGTCAAAAAGGCGGGGGATTCTTACATCACCTTGGTTAAACTGAAGATGGAAAATTACAAAAGAAACTGGTTTTGAATTACTCTGGGGATTCACTGTCATTTTGGAATTGCAAAATAATTATCACGGTATTTGCAAAATAATTACAATGCCCTGGAAAATAGTAATATAAGATTATTTCATAGAAACTAAATTGCGTACTGGTTGTAACTGTGACAAGGATGTAGTTGGAGTTGGATTTCATTTTTTTTAATATGGAATGTCCAGCAGAACTTCGAAATGAGTTCAATCCGAAGAAATATTTGAATCAGAATTCAGCGTTTATTATTATTACTATTATTTTGTACAATTCGTTGACAGCAAACAGGACAGTGCGTTTGAAAGCGAAGAAATTCATCAAAGTGGGAAAGATTACAAGATCGTATGATCAATCGTGTGTATATATATATCTATATCTATCTATCTATATATATATATATATACATATATATACATATATATATGTATATATATATATATATATATATATATATATATATATATATATATATATATATATCGG
>NC_134882.1:19738427-19755927 GCF_041734735.1 Babylonia areolata | reverse complement strand
ATTACGGACCAAGTATTGTTCTAATGTCAAGTGCATATGCCTTAGTAACTTGAGAATTAAGCATTTAATTTTTGACTGTAGCTTGATGAAGCCTTATGTACTTTATGTAAAAGAAAGTGTGTCTTCACAAATGACCGAGAACGTTGATGTTTTTGACTTTTTGCATTCATTATCAGTTGTTTCGCTTGTCAGTTTAACGACTAAGGGCGGATATTTTTCCAATCTCCAAGGTCAACATATTGTACAGACCTGCTTGTGCCTAAACCCCATTAGTACGTATACGTTGGCAGAAGATCAAATATGCACTTTAAAGATCCTGTAATCCATGTCAGCGTTCGGTGGGTTATGGAAACAAGAACTTACCCAGCATGCACACCCCCGAAAACGGAGCATGGCTGCCTACATGGCGGGGTAAAAACGATCATGCACGTAAATGCCCAATCGTGTACACACGAGTGAAGGTGGGAGTTGCAGCCCACGAACGAAGAAGATTATTCATAAATTATGATTATCATTATCATTATTATCACAGAACCCAACCAACCACACTTGTTGCGTGTTATCATAACTCAAAACACGTCCCACAACTTCGCACAAGAACTTCAAAACCAAATACAATCAACGAACACTCCTGAGTAATCTGTTAAATCCTGTCCAGTTGATCCATTTAATCACAATCTACCATCGAGAACGTGATTCTCTCCACGTCACTATGTATTTGTTTATTTGTTCTTATTTACTTCTTCACTGGTTGTTTCTTTCTTCTTCTTCTTCTTCTTCTTCTTCTTCTTCTGTCATATGTCATGAACAGTGAGTCTGCCAATGGTCATGTTCATATCTACTGTCAAGCCTTTCAGCAGAATCCTAGTCACGGGTGCAAAAAAGAAGCGATGACCGTCAGTAGTAACTGTCACTGTTTGCAAACTGGAAAATATACACATTTCAGCATCACCGTGTTTGTGTAACGTTCACAAGCCGTCAATCTAAATCAAGCGAAAAATCATGTATTTATGACAGGCATTAAGTATGTTACAAGTTCCTTAGCATGTTGTTCCTCAGCTGTTTGCGAGTACGTACATGTGTAAAATGTTTATTTATTTATTTATTTTTAACATGAAAATTTCCAGTTGTGTTTGGAAAAGACAAGAAACCAACACCGATAACAGAAGAAATGTGTTTATATATATATATAATTGATAAGGGCGGGGAGGGTGTGTGGGTTTTTTTCCACGCTTTTTCACAAAGCAATTTCGAGAAGAGCGTGGCAGGGGAACGGCCATGTTTTCTCGCAACCCAACACTTTCTCAAAATGTACGAGAACGCGTGGGACTGTGAGAAAGCGTAGGCTGACACATTCCCCCCCCCCCACACACACACACACCCCACCACCCCACCCCAACCTTCCACCTCTGCTGACTTGCCCACCCCCCTTCTTCCAAGGTATGCCGTTCGTCAGCTGTGTGTAGGATGGCTCTCCTCGCTGGCGAGACGTAAAACCAAGACCCCCACCCCCTCCCCACCCCCCTTTAATGTTGTTGTTGTTGTTGCTTGCTTGTATGTGTGTGTAGCCCCCTCTACAGCCAACTGATGCAAAAGCTGATCATTTTCTGTTTGCCCGCCACGACCGCTAAAGTGTGGTGGTGGACCATGGATTCTGTGCTGTGTGTTATTGATGGGCGTTTCTGTTTGCACTGTGCGATCAGGCCGGTGGGAGTCCCCCCCCCCCCCCCCCCGGACGTTTTTTATTTTATTTTATTTATTTAAAAAAAAATTAAATCAGGAAGGTACGGTCGTTAATTCCGTGCCTTTTGAGAGATGTCCCGGCCTCCCTCCCCCTTCCCATCCTCACCAATCATTTTCATTCTGTTTCTGGTCCATCACCGGCACACGGCTTTTTTCTTTTCTTTTTTTTTCTAATACGCATGGCTGATTTGATCTTTTCAACCGTTGGATCGTAATCAACAGCACTGTCAGATGATGCCAGTCATGTTGTCATGGATGATGGAGATCGCTCGTTTCAAAAGGTCTGGATTTTTTCCCCTTACTTCTGTGGAAAGTGTTAGGTAATATCGTAATACCACCAAAGCTGCACCTTTATATATATATATATATATATATAATTAAACAGTAAAGAGTGGTAACTCTCTCCATTACACAAGGTACACAACTTCAAGTCAGTGATGCTTACGCTACCGATTCAGCGAGCACACAGGTAAATAAAAGGTACATTGGAACAAACCCAGACACTTCCTTAAAAAGGAAGCGCCGGGCCTGTCCTTATGCCAATCATCTGACATGTGCACACAGCAGCAAAGACAGAAGAAATGTGCAAACACAAATTAGCTTTTATTCAAGACTGGCATCCTGAATAAGCCACACACACACACACACACACACACACACACACACACACACATATATATATATATATATATATATATATATATATATATATATATATATGCTAGCAACTTTGTGTTTCAATTATTTGGTTTAGTATGATTGGTTGTAGTCCTCTTCTTTCATGCCTTTGAAAGACTATGAAGTCATCGATCTATCTGCACTAGTCCTGGTTTCTTGAAGGCAAAAATAACAAAATAATATGCAACGTTTTCGACTGTTGAGATTCTCTTCGTTTCTTTTTTTTCACACAAGCGCAGATCCAAGTACCGAGTCTGAAGAATTTCTTTGGCAGCCGCCTGAGCATTTTTCATCCTGCAACCTAAGGATGATATTTCCCCACCTCTCTTGCCACATCTGTTTTAGGTTTTAAGGTATTGGCGTTTATGTATTGCACCTGATCCCCACGATGAAAGCGAGACAACGTTTTGTTAAAATCCATAGAAGGGTTGTTTTGTTTTTCTATGTGGTGATGAAATGTATTCGTTAACCATGACAGAGCCTCTGATCAGGGAAGGGCAATGGATGTCCACCTGAGTTTGAGTCTGATGTCGCCCTATGGCCAAACAGCATACAGTTGGAGACTTTTTATTTTAACCCAACAGCCATTCATTCCCTTGGTATATTGTAACAAAGCCTTGGGATTGGGGATATTACTCAGGTTATCTCCTCTTACGGAAACAAAGTTAGATTTGGTATTTCTGATATTGCCAGCCATCGTTTAAGATACAGGTCCAATGGTGAACGTGAACAGATGTGTCGCTTGTGTCAAAAGGGAAAAGAAGATGAGATCCATTTTTTGTTTTGTTGTCCTGCCTATTAGACCTTAGACTACAGTTAATTGAACCCAAATATTATAACAGCCCTTGTAGTTTAGATTGATTCCTATATTTCAATGTACATGTGTCACACCTCTTCAGTAAGGGGCTATGGCTTTTATTTGAATAAAACATTTTGTTTCGTTTCGTTTCCTCTTACGGAAGCGGGTTGGGGGTTGGGGGATGAGGTGTGTCCACCCACTGTCTCCCCTCTCCCACTTCCCCACACGCTGAGGCATGCTTTGTCTCACGCTAATGGGTCTGGGTTCGAATCCCGCTCTCACCCTTTCTCCGAGTTTTGACTGGAAAAATCGAACTGAGCGTCTAGTCAATCGGATGAGACGATAAACCGAGGTCCCGTGTGCAGCACGCACTTGGCGTACTGTAAAAGAACCCATGGCAACTTGAGTGTTGTCCTCTTGCAAAATTCTGTAGACGAAATTCACTCTGATAGGTACACAAATATATACATATATATGCATGCACTCAAGGCCTGACTAAGTGTGTTGGGCTGTACTGCTGGTCAGGCATTTGCACAGCAAATGTGGTGTAGCGTGTATGGATTTGTCCGAACGCAATGACGCCTCCTTGAGAAACTGAAACTGAAACTAACGTTAATTGCGCATGGCCCGTGAGAGAGGCAGTTCTCTAAGAAATCTGAGCCTTATCAATGAGCTGTATTTAAGAATTTAAAATAAAATAAATAAAATAAAATAAAAACCAAAATCCCCAACCAGACTGGATATGTATGGCT
The DNA here is from genome assembly GCF_041734735.1 of Babylonia areolata. Classification (NCBI taxonomy): domain Eukaryota; kingdom Metazoa; phylum Mollusca; class Gastropoda; order Neogastropoda; family Buccinidae; genus Babylonia; species Babylonia areolata. Next base: position 19,751,955 of record NC_134882.1, on the reverse strand, counting down.
TAAACTACAAGGTTCACAAAAAGTAAAGGACCACTTCAGAACGTGCCCGATGTTCCTCTTAACCCTTTCACCGCCAAGCTCGCATTTATGCACAGGCGTGGTAGAGGACCCATGTCACTGAAAGTTGACCATTCATTGGTCTGTTATCCATGAACCTACTGCTCTTAATGTTCGGTGGTAGGATAGGCCATATTTTCTATACATCGCAGGGGGAATCCCCAGCTATTCTTAGCCATTGTCTTTTCTGTGTTTACACCACAAGGGAATTCTGTACTCTAAACTGACTGGCGGTAAAAGGGTTAACGGTATGCGAACATGATACTCAATTTCCGACAAACAGCAGTGTATATGTGACCAATGAAATGAGCACCACTCCTAACTTGAGGAGCTTTCTTCCACATGCACTTCAGTTGTTGTTTTTTTGTTGTTGTTGTTGTTTTAAATACATTCTTCTTCACGGCCATATTTTCTAAATCACTTGATAACTGTCATTTTTCACTCAAAGATCGTTTTGTTTTTCAAACACATTCGAGCTTTTCATTGTGTACGTGTGGATTAAAACAGCAGTTTGTGTGTTCAGTTGGAAGTGTAGAATAGTAAATCATATGCAGCATGCATGATCTAAAACATTTCAGATTTTTTTAATTTTTTTTTTAACACATTTTTATTTTAAAGAACATACCAGATTTTATGAACTGGTCCTGAGGGGCGCAACAGCTGAGTGGTTAAAGCGTTGGTCTTTCCATCTGAGGGGTCCGGGTTCGAATCCCGGTCAATGCGCCCGGTGGGTAAGGAGTGGAGATTTCCCCTCCCCCTCACCTTCCCACCCACACACACGCACGCACGCACACACGCACGCACGCACACACGCACGCACGCACGCACACACCCACCCACCCACACACACACACACACACACACACACAAGCGCGCGCGCACACACACACACACACACACACACACACACAATTACCATTATCGAAATGACCAGTTGTGAAGATCGGAGAAAGTCAAAAATAGTGAAAGCAGTTCAGAGATAAACACAGGGAAGTGAAGAAAGAGAAAAAAAAGAACAGACAGGACAAAAAGGACAAACAGCGACTGAAAAACAAAACAAACACACACACACAAATAATAAACAAGAGACACACACCACACCTACACCCCCCCACCCCCCACAAATTTTTTAAAGAAAGAAAAAAAAAAAACAGGGCATTTCTAACACATTATTTTCAGAAGAGAGAATAATTACTGTTCATACTAAAACAGATTACGGGTCAAAAGTTAGAGATACCACAGCCTTTCACGGCCACCGGAACAGTGAATTTACATCCACCGAGTCTCTGGCTGGACACAGGGCTGCAGGAGACCAGCCTTCTCGTTCCGCCCTGTTAATGAATTAAATCGACCTTCCCATTCACACCTGGCTCTCCCAGTGAGGAACATCGGAGTGAAGCGCCTCTTCCAACGACACAACGCCTTTGCCGAAAACAGGGGGGCTCAAACCCCCCGACAGCTGGTGAACTACTGGATCAGAAGTCCAGCGCGAATCCAGTTGTCACGACACCTCTCTTCTTTAATAACTGGGAGAGCCGTGGGGAGGATGGTAGAACACAAGGGGAATGACAACAAAAGGTAAAAGAAAGAGAAAAGACTGGGTCATAGCAAGAACTCGGGGACAAAACGATTTTGGACCATGTGTTGTGTTCACACCCTAATGCTGTGCTTCCTCTTCACAGAGGGATTTATAGCAAAACACACAGCATGCCCACCAGCAATAAAACAAGAGAGGCAAGGCCTTCAAGACTCACTTGTGATACACTTTAAAAATTTTTTTTTAAATCCAAGCTTTTTATGTATTGAGTATAATTTCAAAATGTAATGTTTAAGATGAGAAAGATCAGTTTAAAGCAAATTAAATCCCCTAGCATTAATTACAGAGTAATTTCCCTTTTTTACTATCTGCACCAAAACGTTTGCAAAAAATTTCCATGCTTAGCAAAAGAAGTTCCTGTTTGAACAAAAATGATAATAATGACTGCTCTTGTTGTTGGGTCAGAATATCGGATCAAAGTGCCAAGTTCAGAGAATACAAAAATATAAATATACCAGTAAATGCAGTTTGCATATAATTAGGCTTCATTTTTTATTTTTTTGTGCCCATCCCAGAGGTGCAATATTGTTTTAAACAAGATGACTGGAAAGAACTGAATTTTTCCTATTTTTATGCCTAATTTGGTGTCAACTGACAAAGTAGTTGCAGAGAAAATGTCAATGTTAAAGTTTACCACGGACACACACACACACACACACACACACACACACACACACACACAGACAACCGAACACCGGGTTAAAACATAGACTCACTTTGTTTACACAAGTGAGTCAAAAAAGGAAAAAGAAAGAGGAAAGACTGGGTCATAGCAAGAACTCGGGGACAAAACGATTTTGGACCATGTGTTGTGTTCACACCCTAATACTGTGCTTCCTCTTCACAGAGGGATTTATAGCAAAACACACAGCATGCCCACCAGCAATAAAATAAAATGATTTTTTTAAACGCTCCACCGGTCAGACCAAGGAGTAAAACGGGCTAATATCTGCATGATACTATCTCGGAATGGACAGATCGATATCTGTTGTGTTTTCCCCCTCTGTGGACACAATCTTGTTTGTCAGATCAATGACTGAAGGAAGATCCGGCGTTGAGATATCACTTGTTTGCTTTTTTCTGAGCTGTTCGATCTTGAAGGGAAGACAGGGCTTGCTTCTGGATCTTCGTGGTCTACACCGATCTAGGATAGATCCAAACGGGAGCTGCCGTGGGGAAGTGGTTAGCGTCGCGGACTGACGGCTAGAAGGACGCGGGTTCAAGCCCCAGCAAAGGTGTGTTGTTGTTGTTTTTCTCTCTCTCTCTCGGCCCGTGGCCGTCTCCAACCCAGACTTGAGTGTGCTATATGGACTCGAATGAGGAGACTGGGTCCACACTGACCACACTGTCGAGGGCAGACTACTTCATGGATACGTCTTTGAGAGTGTTATTGCAGAACTTCCCTCTGACCAACGCTGCAAGTGTCTGTATTTCTTTGCCTCGAAGTATGAGTGCATCTTGATCAAAAAGTCCTAAACCAAAATGAACCCCTATAGCAACATCTACATCACCGAATCATCATTCAATATCAACAAATATAGAAAACAAAATGTTCCAAAATTATATCCCCCCTTCCCCCCCGCACGCCCCACCCCATTCACACACACACACACACACACACACACACACACACACACACACACACACACACACACAAGAAAAACAAAACAGAATCAATTGCGATGACTGTCAGAAAACACTCGCCAACGATGTATTTCATTGCATGGTGCATGGGTATTAGATGACCGTTTCCTTCTTTGTTCATGATGTTCTTTTGTTGTGTCGATTAATCCTTAAGGATTTCATGACAATAAATTAAATCGAGTCGAGTCACAATTAATCCGAATAAAAATAGAAAAGATGATTTTTTTTTTAAGTAAAAAAAAAAAAAAAAAAATGGGAGCAACCGTGCCATGAAGGATGCAGTGAAACAGAAATTCATTACAGGAGACAAAAGTTCCGGCTCCACTCTCTGAATGGCTGACCGACAGACGAACTCATCGACGGATAGACAGACTAATCTAGCGGACCAGTCAAACGGATTTTCATGAAAACTCGTTTCCTGTCACAGTACAGAAAGCTCCCCCGGGCAATAGATGACGGGTGCAATAGCCGAGTGGTTAAAGCGCTGGACTTTCAATCTGAGGGTCCCGGGTTCGAATCTCGGTGCACCTGGTGGGTAAAGGGTGCAGAATTTTCCTATCTCCCAGGTCAACACATGTGCAGACTTGCTAGTGCCTGAACCCCCTTCGTGTGTATACCCACGCAGAAGATCAAATACGCACGTTAAAGATCCTGTAATCCATGTCAGCGTTCGGTGGGTTATGGAAACAAGAATATACCCAGCATGCACACCCCCGAAAACGGAGTATGGCTGTCTACATGGCGGGGTAAATAAAAACGGTCATACACGTAACCTGTTACATGTTTGTCTGAGTGTGTATGCGTGTGCGTCTGAAATGTGATTGAATGACACAGGAAACGAATGATGAGCGCTCAGTGGCAGCCGTCAGTCGGCTCTACCCAGGTAGGCAGCCTGTGGTGCAAATGTATGTAAAGCGCTTAGAGCTTGGTCTCTGACCGAGGATAGGCGCTATATAAGTATCCACATCAATCAATCAATATACCCGCTGGCCATTTCAACATCGCCACTGATATATATATATATATATATATATATGTATGTGTGTGTGTGTGTGTGTGTGTGTGTGTGTGTGTGTGTGTGTGTGTGTGTGTGTGTGTGTGTGTGTGTGTGTTTGCGTTTATGCGTAACTCAGCACCACTCAGAGAATTCATTTCTATAATTGTTCAATGAGAATTTGGCCCCAAGGGAAGAGTTAAAAAATGCAGATGTTTTAACAGACAGATGTTAGTTCCCTGAAACTCAGCACTGTGAGGCAAGTGTTTCTCTCTCTCTGTCTCTCTCTCTCTCTCTCTCTCTCTCTCTCTCTCTCTCTCTCTCTCCCCCCTCCCCTGTACCCATTATTTGAATGCATTCTAGTACTATAATACTTGCCAGATCCGAAAAAAACATTCAGGCAGGAATCAGCCTTCAATTCTGACCAGTTGAATTTCACGGCCGGGGGTCATTCCTGGCTTGTCTACACAGGCCATGGGTTTAATCATGGCTAGCTAGATTTCGCCCGGGATAAAAACAACAACTAGGGTAGGAATAGGCTGCAAACAAAACAGGAAAACAAAAACAAAAACAAAACACGTGTCCATTTTGTGAACACCACAGGGGAAAAGAAATTCATTTTGTGTTGCAATGCACTACATTCTTTCTGAATGATAAACTTTTAAATTTGCATTTTTTTTCTTAGTTTTTGCATGTGAAAGCACGTCAGTTGCTGATACAAGCGTTTGGCTGTATATCGTCAAAACGAAGCAGTCAAAATACGTGTTTTACATTTCCACAGGGAATGTATTGGTTTGTTCACATTCACCAGTTTATAACCATCCAGCCACTGGCACTGATCAATGGCCGATTCGATGAAACAACTCAACGTGTTCGTTCTTTCTCTCTCTCTCCCTCTCTCTGAATCCCTGTGTGTGTGTGTGTGTGTGTGTGTGTGTGTGTGTGTGTGTGTGTGTGTGTGTGTGTACGTGTGTGCGTGTGTGTGTGTGTGTGTGTGTGTGTGTGTGTGTGTGTGTGTGTGTGTGCGTGTGTGCGCGCGCGCACGTGACCCTGAAAAAACACTGTTTAAAACTGTGAGCGTGATGAAAAACGTCAAGTGACGTACCATCAGAATCAATGGATCAATCCACTTCATGTTTTATCAACCACACACAGAAAATTGCTACCGAACGTGTTGACAGAACGAACGAACAAAAGGGTGGGGTTTTTTTTCTCACCAGGCATAGTAACATCGATGTGTTTTGTTCAATTAAGTCCTGCAGAACAAAAAAACAACAACAAAAAACAAAAAAACAAAAAAACAAAAAATTGAGGACGGGGGTGGGGGGGGGGGGGGGGGAGAAAAAAACGTGAAAATGAAAGAAAGCGAGCAGGAAGCTAGACAAACACAAAGAATGAGAAAAAGAGACGGGGGAGAGAGAGGGGGGGTGGGGGAGGCAAGGGGGGGGGGGGGGGGGGGGGGATGGAACAAAACATGACGAACACAAAGACTGACCGACTGTACCTTTCCGTTTTATTTTTTAATGAAGTCCCCACCCCAACCCCATCCTCCCGACCCAAACTATTAACCCCCAAAGAATTAGAAACCTGCTCACCTGACTACTGGGTGGGAAAAATGAAAGGTGTGTGTGTGTGTGTGTGTGTGTGTGTGTGTGTGTGTGTGTGTGTGTGTGTGTGTGTGTGTGTGTGTGTAATGCTATAAAAACAAGGCGGGCTAAATATTTACCGATGTAAGAGAGAGAGAGAAAGAATATCTATCTATCTATCTATCTATCTTTCTATCTATCTATCTATATATATATGTGTGTGTGTGTGTGTGTGTGTGTGTGTGTGTGTGTGTGTGTGTGTGTGTGTGTGTGTGTGTTTTAACTTCCATCAATTTGCAACTTTAACTCACTCAGTACGGCCAGTCCTCTCTTCTCCTCTACACAGATCCCTCGGATGTCCAGTGGGTGTCTGAATGACCCAACCTTTAGCTTCCGTCGTCAGAATTGTGGTATTCTTTGTCACCATTCACGTCTTCAGTATAAGAGCTTTCCGCTTGCAATATTTTGATGATGGTAATTGGGGTGAAATGCTGTTAACGTCGTCTCTTTCGCCGTTCGTATGGAGAGAGTTAAAACCAGACCACAAGTGCATTAATGCCATACGTACCGCAGTTTCTCATGCTGCGAGTTCAATATGCGTTTCAAACCCAAACCCAAGTAGGAGAATGCTCCAATCAATAAAATTGTGTCAATCAATAAAATTGTGTTAATGATTTCGACTCAGACCTCGGCAAGACACAGATCCAGCTGGATCTTCAACTTCTCCAACGGGATGAAACAAGGCTGCGTTCTTGCTCCCACGCTGTTTTCCATCTTCCTCAGCATGATGCCAGAACAGGCCACTCGGGACTTGGATCAAGCAGAAGGGGTCGACTTCATCCGCCTCCGCACGGATGGAAACCTTTCTTAACCTGCATCGGCTGCAAGCTCGCACCAAGACCTTGTAGAGAGTGATCCGAGAGCTTTTGTTTGCCGGTGCTGCTGCTCTGGTGACGCACACTGAAAGGGGGGGGGGGGGGGGGAGGGGGGGGGCGGGGGGGGGGGGGGGGTCTTGCAGCGTGTCGCTTTGAAGAAGCTGCTGACCTCGTCGGTCATGATATCAGTCTGAAGAAAACTGAAGTCACTCATCAGTCCGCCCCCACCCACACCCCCCAACAGGGGCAGAACCCATCAAGCATAGCCATAAAGCAGACACAACTGAACATCGTCCAGTAGTTCTGCTGTATCAGGAGCATGATCTCCACTGACGCCGGAACTGACAGGAAAGTGAGCGACAGACTGTCCGAGGTCAACATGGCCTTTGGAAGGCTCCACAAGAGAGGGTGGGACAAACACCACCTCAAAACAGATGGTTGGACAACCACCATCTCAAAACAGATGGTGGGACAACCACCACCTCAAAACAGATGGTGGGACAACCACCACCTCAGAACAGATGGTGGGACAACCACCACCTCAAAACAGATGGTGGGACAACCATCACCTCAGAACAGATGGTGGGACAACCACCACCTCAAAACAGAGAGTGGGACAACCACCACCTCAAAACAGAGTGGGACAACCACCACATCAAAACAGATGGTTGGACAACTACCACCTCAAAACAGATGGTGGGACAACCATCACCTCAAAACAGAGAGTGGGACAACCACCACCTCAAAACAGAGAGTGGGACAGCCACCACCTCAAAACAGAGAGTGAGACAACCACCACCACTCAACAGATGGTGGGACAACCACCACCTCAAAACAGATGGTGGGCCAACCGCCACCTCAAAATAGATGGTGGGCCAACCGCCACCTCAAAACAGATGGTGGGACAACCACCACCTCAGAACAGATGGTGGGACAACCACCACCTCAAAACAGAGAGTGGGACAGCCACCACCTCAAAACAGATGGTGGGACAACCACCACCTCAAAACAGATGGTTGGACAGCCACCACCTCAAAATAGAGTGGGACAACCACCACCTCAAAACAGAGAGTGGGACAACCACCACCTCAAAACAGAGAGTGGGACAACCACCACCTCAAAACAGATGGTTGGACAGCCACCACCTCAAAATAGAGTGGGACAACCACCACCTCAAAACAGAGAGTGGGACAGCCATCACCTCAAAACAGATGGTGGGACAACCGCCACCTCAAAACAGATGGTGGGACAACCACCACCTCAAAACAGAGAGTGGGACAGCCATCACCTCAAAACAGATGGTGGGACAGCCACCACCTCAAAACAGAGTGGGACAACCACCACCTCAAAACAGAGTGGGACAGCCATCACCTCAAAACAGAGAGTGAGACAACCACCACCTCAAAACAGAGTGGGACAACCACCACCTCAAAACAGATGGTGGGACAACCATCACCTCAAAACAGAGAGTGAGACAACCACCACCTCAAAACAGAGTGGGACAACCACCACCTCAAAACAGATGGTGGGACAACCACCACCTCAAAACAGATGGTGGGACAACCACCACCTCAAAACAGAGAGTGAGACAGCCACCACCTCAAAACAGAGTGGGACAACCACCACCTCAAAACAGATGGTGGGACAACCATCACATCAAAACAGATGGTGGGACAACCACCACCTCAAAACAGAGTGGGACAACCACCACCTCAAAACAGAGAGTGGGCCAACCACCACCTCAAAACAGATAGTGGGACAACCACCACCTCAAAACAGAGAGTGGGACAACCACCACCTCAAAACAGATAGTGGGACAACCACCACCTCAAAACAGAGAGTGGGCCAACCACCAGCTCAAAACAGAGAGTGGGCCAACCACCAGCTCAAAACAGAGAGTGGGCCAACCACCACCTAAAAACAGAGAGTGGGACAACCACCACCTCAAAACAGAGAGTGGGACAACCACCACCTCAAAACAGAGAGTGGGACAACCACCACCTCAAAACAGAGAGTGGGCTAACCACCACCTCAAAACAGAGAGTGGGACAACCACCACCTCAAAACAGAGAATGGAACAACCGCCACCTCAAAACAGATGGTGGGACAACCACCACCTCAAAACAGAGTGGGACAACCACCACCTCAAAACAGATGGTGGGACAACCACCACCTCAAAACAGAGTGGGACAACCGCCACCTCAAAACAGATAGTGGGACAACCACCACCTCAAAACAGAGTGGGACAACCACCACCTCAGAACAGATGGTGGGACAACCACCACCTCAAAACAGAGAGTGGGGCAACCACCACCTCAAAACAGAGAGTGGGCCAACCATCACCTCAAAACAGATGGTGGGACAAACACCACCTCAGAACAGATGGTGGGACAACCACCACCTCAAAACAGAGAGTGGGGCAACCACCACCTCAAAACAGAGAGTGGGACAACCACCACCTCAAAACAGAGAGTGGGACAACCACCATCTCAAAACAGATGGTTGGACAACCACCACCTCAAAATAGAGTGGGACAACCACCACCTCAAAACAGAGAGTGGGCTAACCACCACCTCAAAACAGAGAGTGGGACAACCACCACCTCAAAACAGAGAATGGAACAACCGCCACCTCAAAACAGATGGTGGGACAACCACCACCTCAAAACAGAGTGGGACAACCACCACCTCAAAACAGATGGTGGGACAACCACCACCTCAAAACAGAGTGGGACAACCGCCACCTCAAAACAGATAGTGGGACAACCACCACCTCAAAACAGAGTGGGACATCCACCACCTCAAAACAGACAGTGGGCCAACCACCACCTCAAAACAGAGAGTGAGACAACCACCACCTCAAAACAGAGAGTGGGCCAATCACCACCTCAAAACAGATGGTGGGGCAACCATCACCTCAAAACAGATGGTGGGACAACCACCACCTCAAAACAGAGGGTGGGACAACCACCACCTCAAAACAGAGATTGGAACAACCACCACCTCAAAACAGAGAGTGGGACAACCACCATCTCAAAACAGATGGTGGGACAACTACCACCTCAAAACAGATGGTGGGGCAACCACCACCTCAAAACAGATGGTGGGACAACCACCACCTCAAAACAGAGAGTGGGACAACCAACACCTCAAAACAGATTGTGGGGCAACCACCACCTCAAAACAGATGGTGGGGCAACCACTACTCAAAACAGATGGTGGGACAACCACTATCTCAAAACAGATGGTGGGGCAACCATCACCTCAAAAGAGATGGTGGGACAACCACCACCTCAAAACAGATAGTGGGACAACCACCACCTCAAAACAGATGGTGGGACAACCACCACCTCATAACAGAGTGGGACAACCACCACCTCAAAACAGAGAGTGGGACAACCATCACCTCAAAACAGATGGTGGGACAACCACCACCTCAAAACAGATGGTGGGACAACCACCACCTCAAAACAGATGGTGGGACAACCACCACCTCAGAACAGATGGTGGGACAACCACCACCTCAAAACAGATGGTGGGACAACCATCACCTCAGAACAGATGGTGGGACAACCACCACCTCAGAACAGATGGTGGGACAACCACCACCTCAAAACAGATGGTGGGCCAACCACCACCTCAAAACTGCTGCTGCTGCTGCTGCTACTACTACTACTAATGATATAATTTGATTTATAAAGTGCCTTTCCATGGAAAACATGCTCAATTGCGTTGTACAACGTAGAGACCGATGTTAAAAAAAACCCCACTTATTTCAACATTGCTGGGCTGGACGTTCCTCCAGAACAGGAAGACCACCAATTAGAGGACCCTCACAACGTCCAAAACCAATGCCCACCTGTGGACTGGGTTACCCAGGCCGTTGGCTGATGTGCCTGGCGTCACACCATCCGCTTTTAGTATCCATAATTCCTTTGATGGGTTCTTTTTTCTCGACAAATACACCGAGTTCTGAATTCCATTCACTGAGCCGCGAGCCCCTTCAAAGCAAGCATGTCTGTCTGAGTGTGTATGTGTGCGTGCCTGAAATCTGATCGAATGACTCAGGAAACGAATGATGAGCGCCCCAATGGCAGCCGTCAGTCGGATCTACTCGGGTAAGGCAGCCTGTTGCGCAAATGACCCCGAGTTTGTAAAGCGCTTATAGCTTGGTCTCCGACCGAGGATAGGCGCGAAACAAGTATCCATATCAATCATCAGTATCCATATCAATCATCAGTATCCGTATCATTCAGCAGTATCCATATTAATCATCAGTATCTATATCAATCATCAGTATCCATATCATTCATCAGTATCCATATCATTCATCAGTATCCATATCAATCATCAGTATCCATATCAATCATCAGTATCCATATCAATCATCAGTATCCATATCAATCATCAGTATCCATATCATTCATCAGTATCCATATCAATCATCAGTATCCATATCATTCATCAGTATCCATATCATTCATCAGTATCCATATCAATCATCAGTATCCGTATCAATCATCAGTATCCGTATCAATCATCAGTATCCATATTAATCATCAGTATCCATGTTAATCATCAGTATACATATCATTCATCAGTATCCGTATCAATTATCAGTATCCATATTAATCATCAGTATCCGTATCAATTATCAGTATACATATCATTCATCAGTATCCGTATCAATCATCAGTATACATATCATTCATCAGTATCCGTATCAATCATCAGTATCCATATCAATCATCAGTATCCATATCAATCATCAGTATCCATATCAATCATCAGTATCCATATCAATCATCAGTATCCATATCATTCATCAGTATCCGTATCAATCATCAGTATTCGTATCATTCATCAGTATCCGTATCAATCATCAGTATCCATATCATTCATCAGTATCCATATCAATCAGTATCCATATCAATCATCAGTATCCATATCATTCATCAGTATCCATATCAATCAGTATCCATATCAATCATCAGTATCCATATCATTCAGCAGTATCCATATTAATCATCAGTATCCATATCAATCATTATTCATTCCAGCTGTCGTGCCAGCCTGGATGAGAAGAGGACATTGCAGGAAAAAAAACCCAACAGGGCCCAAACAGATACTACCACAGATCAGACATTTCCCTGCAGCCGCTACAGAACAATTTCCCGATCTCAAAGTCATCGCTGACCAATCTTTAGGCAATAATCATCATGGATTTGTCACAACATTATGTGAAACTGTTTAGTTTGTATGAACAATACTACCAGGCCTTCAGAATGACCAAACTTTTTTTTTCTTCGTTCGTTTATTTATTTATAGTCTGTTCATGTAAGATGATGATATTAGACTGAAAATAAATTATATTATTATTATTATTTGGATTATTATCATTTCTATCATAATGATAATTCTTCTTCTTCTTCTTCTTCTTCTTCTTCTTCTTCTTCTTCTTCTTCTTCTTCTTCTTCTTCTTCTTCTTCTTCTTCTTCTTCTTCTTCTTCTCCTCCTCCTCCTCCTCCTCCTTTGTTTATTTTGTTCCTGTTTGTCTGCACGAACACACTAAACACTGGACATGTCAACTGGGTGCTTCCTTTTGTTGCTCTGTATACAAAAAGAAACGCACATTTAGGAAAACTTAAAGAGAATCCGAAGCAGGAAGATCGATACCCAAAACCCTTTACTGACTGTCAAAGGGACAAGGTGGATTGTTTTTCCGCGTGTTCATTGATTTTGAGATCGATAAGTTGGAGTAGTTTGTGTGTGTGTGTGTGTGTGTGTGTGTGTGTGTGTGTGTGTGTGTGTGTGTGTGTGTGTGTGTGTGTGTGTTGGGAGATAAGGAAACCAATTCTTCATTTTTAACTATTGATGTCAACCCTTGCTGGTCCGCCTTTGTAACAATCAATATTATGTTGTGGCCGTTTGAGTGAAACACACTCGCACACGCGAATGCGCGCGTTCATGTGAGCACATGCATAAACACTGCGTACACGCACGCACAAAAACACAACACACACTCTGTCTCTTTCTCTCTCTCTCTCTCTCTCTCTCTGACGCGTATTCATAGAGACACACAGACAAACACAGAGAAAGAGGAACATGGAAGCAACTCACGCAGACAACAGACAAACACAGACACGGAGGAAGAGGGAAAACAATTATGGAAAAAAAAAAAAAAAACTCTTACACAAACACCGATATATCTATTTCGATTTCCAACCCCCATTTTCCTGGCTTCCCCCAGCTCTCCATTCATCCCCCTTCCCCCTCCTCCCCTGAACTATAATAGTCAAACGTAAAAAAAATGAAATAAAATAAATGAATATTCTAACAAAAAGTCAACAGTCACAGCATGTTGGACGGAACATCAAACTACAGTCCTCCTCCACAAAAAAAAAAAAAAAAAAAAGAACCGCAATGCTGGCTTCTTTAATAATTCAACCCTGCCTCATACAGAAATCATTAGACACTGCTCTCCCTGTCCGATACAAACGCACCTGGGTTACGTTCTACAGAGTTCACACACACACAGACACACACACACACACACACACACACACAGAAAAAAAAGGGGGGTCCACTTGGTCCACAGTTTTCTTCTTGAGGGCATGGTGAAATGCCAGTTAGTTTCTGGCACACAGCGATATATGCAGCCAATTTAATGAGCGCCACTACTACATACGTACTAGAGGTGTTGTCTTGCACATGCACTTCCATGGTCTTTTTTTTTTATCTTTTCTTTTTACAATGAAAAACCACAATGATCGTTT
>NC_134882.1:19723427-19728427 GCF_041734735.1 Babylonia areolata | reverse complement strand
GGTATGGTATGGTATGGTATGGCATGCTGTTTGGTATGGTATGGTATGGTATGGTATGGTATGCTGTTTGGTATGGTATGGTATGGTATGGTATGGTATGGTATGGTATGGCATGCTGTTTGGTATGGTATGGTATGGTATGGTATGGTATGGTATGGTATGGTATGGCATGCTGTTTGGTATGGTATGGTATGGTATGGTATGGTATGGTATGGTATGGTATGCTGTTTGGTATGGTATGGTATGGTGTTTGGTATGGTATGGTATGGTATGGTATGGTATGCTGTTTGGTATGGTATGGTATGGTATGGCATGCTGTTTGGTATGGTATGGTATGCTGTTTGGTATGGTATGGTATGGTATGGTATGGTATGGTATGGCATGGCATGGCATGGCATGGCATGGTACGGTATGCTGTTTGGTATGGTATGGTATGGTATGGTATGCTGTTTGGTATGGTATGGTATGGTATGGTATGGTATGCTGTTTGGTATGGTATGGTATGGTATGGTATGCTGCTTGGTATGGAATGGTATGGTATGGTGTTTGGTATGGTATGGTATGGTATGGTGTGGTGTGGTGTGGTGTGGTGTAGTGTGGTGTAGTGTGGTGTGGTGTGGCATCGTATCGTATGGTATGGTTACAATGGGGATTGTATGGTGTGGTATGGTATGGTAGCGTAGGGTAGGGAAAGGTAGGAAATGCTGGATAATGTAAAATATTGTTTAGCGTTATGCGATAAACTACGGTATGGTCAGCTGAATGCGTCATTGTGGAACATGAAGAGCCAGGGCAGTAATAACGGAGAATACGGTACGAGCAAAGACTTCCTTTGCGCCCCCACCCCCCTCCAACTCCCATTCCCTATTCTCCAACCCACCCCCACCCCCATCCCCACGTCGCGCTACCCCTTTTTTTCACTACAGCATTTTTTCCATCAAGGTCAACAAAAGTTCAACTTGCTCATTGAAAAGAAATCGAGAATGACCCTAAAAATACCATGAAAACATATAAGTCCAGGTGCTGGGTTGGAGTTTGGAGGTGGGGGTGGGGGTAGGGGTGGGGGGAATAAAAGGAAATCATTTTCAAAGCACAGCACTGCACGACATGACACACTGCAGCACAGCAAGATGGTTGGTTTGCAATCTGACAGAATGCGCACGTGCAATTTGCAAATCCAGTCATCTTAAGATAGCTGGGACGTTGATAAGCCACGAGGGTTAGGCTTGAGCCAGTCCCTCTACTACTACTACTACTACTACTCCTGCTACTGCTTCCACCACCACAACTATAACAAGTAAAAATGCGTACCTGCACACGCTGTCGGTTCGTTGGCTCTCTGAAGTTTAACACACATGGACGTCCACATTGCAGTCTCAGTTGCTGAACAAATGTATCACACTGCATTGGTATCACACTACACGTGTCATACGGGTGTCACTTCGAACTTTCCAACTCCAACTCGACACGAATGTAAGCAGCTTATTGTCAGTTTGAAGCACACCCTTCCTTTAGTTGTCTGACATACTGTTTAAGCTGCCCCCCACCCCTTGGAATGAAACAGGTACTTCAGTTCAGTTGTGCTTGCTTTCACGAAGTGGAAGGTCACGTGAACTGGTCAGCCGCATTCATTGGTTGGAAAGGCAAAGGCGTGTTTTGAAGCACGAAGAAGGTCAACATTGAAACACGGGTTTGTGAGAACAGTGTTGGCTGAGGATGGGACACGCAGAACACGCTGGTTTGGAGTTGTTTCTATGGATAAAACTCAATGTTTTGCTTGAAATAAGGCATGATTAACGCTAACGAAGCACGTGTTGTGTGCGTAAGTGTGTGTGTGTGTGTGTGTGTGTGTGTGTGTGTGATTTCTCCCCAGCGCAAGTCGAGACGGTGGCAGCACTTTAACGTCACAAAAAAGGAGCTCCCACCATCTACTTCAGGTAAGACAGTCTGTTTCATTCTAATTAATACATCAATTTTTGTTGCCCCGTCTTCAAACTTTCCACACTGACGCTATTTCGACGACAACGTTCGTCCAGGTGCATACACCCCGTTTCGGCATGATGTCGTGTCTTTGGGAAAGGCAGCATACTCCGAATTTCCTCACACCACCCAGTTGTGAACGGATGCCGGACAGGTTAAAAAACGGCGGAAGGAGAGGATTGGGCCCCGCCTTCCTATGCCAAGCCTCAGACACGAAATCATTGCCCCGATGGACCGTAAAAGGCTATGGAACCTTTTTCCTTTAACTCACTCAGTACGGCCAGTCCTCTCTTCTCCTCTACACATAGCCCTCGGATGTCCTGTGGGTGTCTGAATGACCCAACCTTTAGCTTCCGTCGTCAGAATTATGGTATTCTTTGTCAACATTCACCTCTTCAGTATAAGAGCCTTCCGTTTGCAATATTTTGATGATGGTAATTGGGGTGAAACGCTGTTAACGTCGTCTCTTTCGCCGTTCGTATGGAGAGAGTTAACTTACTATTAACTCTGTGGTCCACGCCACTGTTCCTGTTGCTTTGTTCTTGTGTCCAGATCGGTGGCGGCTGGCTGCGGATGATCTCTCTCACATGAGCAGCTCTTCCGTTAAACACACAGGGGCTGACGGTCAGTTTGTATGTTTTGTTGTTGTTGTGTGGTTTTTTCGCTGGAAATGTTACTCATATTAACGTTTGGGGGGCCGGAGTGGTGGCAGCCATACATGAAACTTGTGGATAATCATAGCTTTAAAACGTTTCGAATGACATACCATTAAACATTCTAATGCACTAGAATGTCACAAAATCGATTATTGTACTGTCACAAATGGGGATTTTTGATACAGTTATTTACGCGTCATATATTAATATCAGTATTGTCTGTCGTTTCGCTTTTTTTCTTTTTTTTTTCTTTTTCCTCGGTCGCATGAAAACCCACGAAGCACATTTTCAGTGCTGACACATGGGGCTTTTTTCAATGGCCGGAGAAAATCTGGCAGTGGGGGATAAATCACATCTACACACATACACGCACAAGCACACGAGCGCGCAAACACACACACACACACACACACACACACACACACACACACACACACACACACACACACACACACACACACACACCCTGCACAATTTTCTGTTTTCCTTGAAATGGGCAATTTATTTGTAGTAATTAGATGTCATGCATTTGCTTACGTTTGTCTGCTTTGGGATAACGGTTAGTTTGTTTCTTTTCGGTCGTTTTGTCAGCCTACCTCAGTCCGTTTGTCAGTCGCACGTGTGTGTGTGTGTGTGTGTGTGTGTGTGTGTGTGTGTGTGTGTGTGTGTACGCTTATAGTTGACTTCATCAAGTTTTTGTGCCTTGTACATATTATTATTAGTAGTAGTATTTCTTTTTTATGTATTATCTTTTTTCTTTTCTTTTTTTTTCCTTTTTTTTTCTCAAGGCCTGACTAAGCGCGTTGGGTTACGCTGCTGGTCAGGCATCTGCTTGGCAGATGTGGTGTAGCGTATATGGATATGTCCGAACGCAGTGACGCCTCCTTGAGCTACTGAAACTGAAAGTGTGTGTGTGTGTGTGTGTGTGTGTGTGTGTGTGTGAAAGTCAGAGGTGAATATTGCACTTAGGTACTCAAATCTATATCCATTCTCTTTTGTAAACAAGTATTGTTCCTGTTTTTCTTCTGCAGTGCAATCAAGTGCGTGGATTATGTGCCTTTTTTGAAGATATATATTCATAATGATTTATGCCGGTGTTGGCTTTTTCCCTGGTGTCATTGCAGACTTGCTGCGTCAAAAGGCTGACACCATCTCGAATAAAACAAATCCTGCGTGCGTGCAATTTTTCATCGAACACTTTAAAGGTAAATGTCTGTTTCTCTCTGTCTTACTGTGTTTGTCTTTCTGTCTGCCTTGTACCCACGAGCTTTGTAATCCGTGTCAAAAGTGGCTCATCTTAGCATCCCCGAAGAACTACATGTGTTTTGTTCTTCTTTTTTTTTTCTTTCTTTTTTTTGTTCTTTTGTTTTGATTTGTTTTGTGTTTTTTGTTGTTGTTTTGTTTTGTTTTTGTTGTTGTTGTTGTTGTTTGATTTAATAAGGCTGGTTATGATACCTGTAAACGATGTTATGGAGAAAAATTCTGGTTTGAAATTCCATGATACTACTGAGTTAAACACTTCCTTCCATCATAATATCTGTCCACCGACGCAACATCTAGACTTGTCGTTTCTCTCATTCTCTCTCGCCTTTACTACTGTAACTCTCTATTGTCTGGTTTGCCTGCTTCATCCATTCAGTCCCTTCAGCGCATACAAAACTCTGCTGCCCGGCTCGTCATCAGGAAAAAAAAAAGATCTGAGCACATAACTCCTATTTTGCAACATCTCCATTGGCTCCCTGTCTCATACAGAATAAAGTATAAGATCGGCACTCTATGTTATAAATGTATTTACAAATCTGCCCCTTCCTATCTTTGTGGCTGCCTTCAGCTCTACACTCCATCTCGCTCTCTACGATCGACTTCGGATCCACTGTTTACACATACCCTGATTCAAACACTCCGGTGTTGGACACCGTTCTTTCTCTGTCTCTGGACCTTGTATTTGGAATGAACTTCCTCTTTCGCTTCGTCAGGTCTCCGCACTCAGCTCTTTCAAGTGTGGCCTTAAAACCCACCTCTTCACAAGATAGCCTCCCTCCCCTACCTCTTCCTTGTCTTCAGTTTCTTCAGTTTTAGAGTTATGCATGCGTGTGAATGACTGGTGTAAAAGCGCTTAGATTTGTCTCTGCACAAGATTCAGCGCTATATAAATATTATTATTATTATTATCATTATCATATATCCCAGTATCAGCCCGATCCGTCAAATACAGACGTTTCACTATTGAGGGATGGAGGATTACAAACATATGAACAAAAAGGAACATAATAAATATGAAAAAAACAGAAACCAATAACACTCATGTGTCGAATGCAACGTATAACTTAGGCGCGCTCCGGTATCTCTCTCGGTAAATTATCA
>NC_134882.1:19708427-19718427 GCF_041734735.1 Babylonia areolata | reverse complement strand
GAACAAAGCAGATACTATTACAAGTCTTCAGGATGGAATGCTAACATTGCGAACTACTGTAACATGACCTGGAGTAATGATATCAGCAGGCATTGTTACACGACTTCACGATAGAAAACTATCAGCATTCTGCCACTGTTACACGACTTCACAAAAGAAAACTATCAGCATATTGTTCTCACAGGACCTCTTGATGGAAAGCTGGTGGTACAAAATATGAAACAACCTCATGATAGAATGCAAACATTTACATGACATCGTAATATAATAACAGCATAGAGGTGGTTCTTTTTTCTGTCTTTTTTTCTTTTCTTTTCTTTTTTACTTGGTGTCAGCACATATTGCTGGGCTATATACAGAATACGTCTTACGTTAAGTTCGTCCGCACGAAACTGACTCAAAACTACGTTGTGAAAATGATACAGAAATGTTAGTGAAAACCACAGCCATAGTGTGTTCTAATCCAGCACAGGTCGGTCAAACTATAAACGACGAAAAATAATAATACTCATTATATAAACAAAGACGTACAAGAAGCGAAATCTACGTAATTCAAAGAAAAGGTGTTTTAAGGTTATGTTGTCCACAGTGAACAATCGTCAATGTTATCTTAACAAGGATTAACTAAGAGCAATCAAAACCAGGTAAGTCAAATGAAATCATTGAACAATTCATTTTTTATAATGACTTCTCTCTGTACCACATGTATATAAAAACAGGACAAAAATGCTCAGTTTATACATCTTTAAGTAAAAAAAAACAAAAAAAAAAAAAACCGGTCATATTATTTTTCAAAAATAAAACATAATAGTAAAAAAAATATGTATTTATAAATGATTGTAAAAAACGGGTCAGTTATCTGGAACTGTAGTAAATTCAGAGCAATGACAAAATGAAAATGGCGGCTTTTGCCAACAAAAACCAAAAAGGAATGTTTTAAGTTTCAATTTAACAGTCACATTATGTTCATTTAGCAGCTAATAATATAATGTCATACATAAGTTTGGTATCATTTTATGAAAGGAAGCATAGGGTGCAGCATTGTCAGGTAATTCCAGTCCTAAACGGAGCTTTAAAGCACACAATCATTCATCATGAAAATGGCAAACATGACATAAGCTTTATTATGATATTTATTACTGACTCAACATAGAACATCACACACAGAAATATGAGTTACGCTGGAAATATATATCAGCGAGTGTATCCAAAGATAAACATGATCGTGAAAGCCAATGACATGATACATCAGCAAATGTAAGTTTAAGATGAATAAAAAAAATAATTTTAAATTTTTTTTTTTAAACATGAGTCCACGGTAGGGCTCTGTGAAAAGGAGAAAGACATGCGATATTTAACTCGACCACCGTGCACTGTCAATAATCATTTTTCTTGTGAGTGCACTGTAAATCCTTTTGTTATGATGGATACCTCCTTTGCCTCCTTTCTTTCTCCCTCATGTTTTTTTATAACAAATATTTGTCTCTTGTTTTTTCTTGTACGGATTTCCCATATCTCACAAGGGAGTCCCATCAAGGTCGCTCCGCTCATCTTCTGATGGTAGAGTCTTTTGTGTTGATAAATTCAGCAAAGAGAAACACGAAAGGTGAACTTTTAGTTCCTTTGCTGCACATTACTGGGATTCTCCCTGACGCAGTGTCACCGTCCTTTGCTCAGACTCTGTGAAACAAATCTTGAAATATTACTTCTCCAGCAGCCTCTTCATAGTTAAAGCACTTTGTTCCGCATGATTATTCTTTTCGGATCCTTCTGTCTCTTCCATGTGTGTGTTTGTGTGTTTGTGTGTGTACATGCGTGTGAGTGAGTGAGTGAGTACATGTGTGTGTGTGTGTGTGTGTGTGTGTGCGTGCGCACGTGTGAGCGAATAATTGTGTGTGTGTGTGTGTGAGCGCGCACGCTTATGTGTTCTTGTGTGATTTGTGTCTTTGCGACGTGTTACTGTAAAGCTCTTCGAGAGGTCTGAAAGTGCTGTGTAAATGAACCACTATCAGTAGCAGTGGTAGCAACAGGAGTAGTAGTAGTAGTAGTATCACCATCATAATCAGCATCATCATCATCGTCATCATGATCACCATCGTTATTGTCTATCTCTACCCGCGTGCCCGCATGTTCTGCACGGCAGGTGTAGTGCCGACCAAGACAGGTGCGACAGTATGGCCACCAAGCCGGACTGTGCTCGGGTGGAGTCAGGCTACCTGTCTGGAACCTCCTCCTCCTGCCGCTTCTGCTGCAACGCCCACAACTGCAACAGTCCTCCTGCCCTCGTGCCTGACCCGGCCACCCGCTTCCCGACACCCTGATCTTTCTAACGTGACGGGTGGTGGGTTGATGGCAGCGACTACGACTGTCTTTGATTTGATCATCAGAAATAAACAAAACAAAATATTTTTTTTTTAAAGAAGTATTTTTTTCATTGCTTGTTTGGTCAGAAATATTGACAAAAGTCGCGAATAAATACGTAGATAAAAAGTTCTTTGTGCTTACTGCTTGTTGGTCAGTAATACAGATACATATAAATAGATTTTTTTCATTGCTTGTTTGGTCGGAATCGCAGACAAAAATCGCAAATAAATACGTAAGCAGATATAGAAACATCTTTTTGCTTACTGCTTTTTTGTATTTGTCTTCTTTTGATCACAAGAGATTTCTCTGTGTGAAATTCGGGCTGCTCTCCCCAGGGGGAGCGCGTCGCTACACTACAGCGCCACCCATTTTTCCGTATTTTTTCCTGCGTGCAATTTTATTTGCTTTTTCTATCGAAGTGGATTTTTCTACAGAATTTTGCCAGGAACAACCTTTTTTGTTGCCGTGGGTTCTTTTACGTGCGCTAAGTGCATGCTGCATAGGGGAGCTCGGTTTATCGTCTCATCCGAATGACTAGCGTCCAGACCACCACTCAAGGTCTAGTGGAAGGGGAGAAAATATCGGCGGCTGAGCCGTGATTCGAACCAGTGCGCTCAGATTCTCTCGCTTCCTAGGCGGACACGTTACCTTGTTGGTCAGTATTACAGAGACATATGAATAAATAAATAAAAGTCCTTTTGCTCATTGCCCGTTTCGTCACTAATGCACATAAAAAAACGGAATTTTTTTTTTTTTTTAGGTTTTTCCCCCTTGTAACTTGCTTCATCACTAATGTAGAATAAAAACCGTGAACAGATAAATTTAAAAAAACCAAAAACCAAAAAACCCGTCTTTTTGCTCTTTGTTTGTTTGGTCACTAATACAGAAAACATATTCGTGAGTTTATAAACAAACAAATGAATAAATAAAATAAATAAAAAGAGCAACATCCTTTTGCTCATTTATTGCTTGATCACTGAAATAAAAAAAAAGAAGAAATTATTTACAATTCATTTTCTTATTGTAAAAAAAAAAAAAAATCTTAATGTCGTGTGTGTGTGTGTGTTGTGGCTGTCTGTCTGTATTTGTGTATGCGTGTGTGCGCGCGCACGCGCAGATGTCACTACTGATTGCTTAATTTTTTTTAGCATTTTCAACGTCACCTCGTAAAGTAAGACGCTTCACTTGGTAGAAAATAGATAGCTCCAAGAAAATTTGCGCTTTTCCTTCTCCCTACCATCTCTATGTCTTTATCGTTCACACACACACACACACACACACACACACACACAGAGACTCACACACACAATTCGAATTGATATGCGCTTGAGTCACTAGAACAAAGCTTCCTCGCTGAATGGTTAAAGCATTGGACTTTCACTCCGAGGGTCCCGGGTTCAAATCTCGGTGGCGCCTGGTGGGTAAAGGATGGAGATTTTTCCGATCTCCCAGTCAACATATGTGCAGATCTGCCAGTGCCTGAACCCCCTTCGTGTGTATACGCACACAAAAGATCAAATACGCACGTTAAAGATCCTGTAATCCACGTCAGCATTCGGTGGGTTATGGAAACAAGAACATACCCAGCATGCACACCCCTGAAAACGGAGTACGGCTACCTACATGGCGGGGTAAATAAATAAAACGGTCATACACGTAAAATGTAACATGTTTGTCTGAGTGTGTATGACACAGGAAACAAATGATGAGCGCCCAAAGGCGGCCGTCAGTCGGCTCTACCCAGGTAGGCAGCCTGTTGTGTAAATGACCCCGTGTTTGTAAAGCGCTTAGAGCTTGGTCTCCGACCGAGGATAGGCGCTATATAAGTATCCATATCGATCAATCAATCAAAAACCTTTACGGTTTATTTTTGGGTTTTTTGCTTTTTGTTTTTTGTTGTTTTTTGTTTTTATCCAAACATCTGTAGTTGGCTGAATCCGTTGATCTCCAAGAGTGTTTAGAAACAGGGGATAGTCAGGAAAGAGTGTCAATAGGGTGGAGATCAGTGTGTGATTGATTAATATTGTTCACATCGAAAAGCACTGTTGTCATATCTAATCAAAACGTTGCATAGAAACTGCTTGGATATTTGTACGTGATCCTCTAGACATTTCGTGTATTCTTCTCTTAGGTTTTTGTCTGAGTCTTTATACATGCGCATATTAAGATCTGTCATCTCCTCTTTCTTTCTGTCTGGGTTAAATGCTAATCAGGCGCAGTCTTCGATCTTCAGTTTCAGTTTCAAGGAGTATTCATATCCGGTATTCAGGAATACAAAAGCCTCCCCCGGGTCAACAAACCTGAAGGCAGTTTACCCTTACTACCTGCCAAGGGTGACTGCCCACGAAGCATGTTTTTGTTGAGGGAAAACAGGCGTGCCATGCGGATAGCACGTGTTATGCGAACTCTCTCGACAGTGCTCTGAACTATGGTGTGTTGAGAAGGGAAATTGAGAGTAAGTGCAGAAGGGAATCACCGGGAGTTTTCATTTTGGATAATGGGTCAGCTGCCTGAGCCAACAGGCGTGTCTTTAATACGAAGATAACTTAAGGGAGAGACGCTCACTCAGTCTGGCTCCGCGACTAAGCCATTATTGTCGTTAGTAGGGGGCTTAGTAGGTGGTGTCCTAAGTACGTTAAAACAGAACAGGCACCACTGAACACCACCGAAGTGACTCAGCAGCAGTGCAGGGTCTCCTCTGGTGTGTGGCCTCCAGGCGACCTAACATCGATGGTTCCCTGTGGACTGCCGACGCTGGAACTGCGACGGACGAACCCGGGTGTGGCCGTGTATGGGGGAATCTAAATGAGCGGCGTGGGAGTAATGCCACTGAAACGGCGCAGATGATGGGGCAGCAAAAAAAAAAAAAAAAAGATAACTTAACGTTAAACAGTACCCGCGGGTCCCTACTAATCAAAGGTAACTTGCCTGAATCGCTAAAGCCTGTGGACAGATCCACGAATAATAACCCCCATCTGCTTCAGAAAGAAACAAAACAGTCCACTTCAAACCTTTTTAAACAAACCAACAAAAATTATCGACTGTCACGGAAAGTGATCAAGACAGCAGCTGTTACCAGTGTCGTGTTGCATCGCTGCGGTGTTTCTAATCTTCATTATGATCCCCGTCCCCAAGACTGGCAGTGTGTATGGCCATACTGGAGTTTGGTTCGCTGCCAGAGAGAGTTATTGGTGTGTCTTCAGGGGCGATGTCAACGTCTCTCTCTTTCTCAGTAGTACAGGTGGGACTGTTAATGCCGTGAGTGTGTGGGTCTGCTGCAGCTTCTTCACTTGCGTTCTGAGATATAAACAAAATTACGTTCTGAGACAGCTGAAGTGTTGCTTGAGAAAAAAAAAAACGGTCTCAGTGAAAAGAGAGAAAAAAACCCGGTCTCAGTGAAAAGAGAAAAAAAACAAAAAAACGGTCTCAGTGAAAACAGTTAACGTGTTGACACCATATTTACTGTGCTGTTTGAGATGTAGAGGTGTGTAAGGAATCGTGTTAATGTTGGTTGGTTTGGGTGTTGCTTTTGTGTTTGCTTTTTGTTTGTCTGGATACAGATAGTTAAAAAGTGTAGTGTCCTGAACTGAGCGGCCACTATCATACGATTAGAAAACTGTGTGAGGAGAGTGTCGATATCTGTTGCTTTGTTTCTTTTTGAAGTGGCTGGAGATAGCTAAAAAAAAAAAAAAAAAAGAAAAAAAAAAGAGTTGTGTCATGAATGGAGAGCGGCCACTGTGATATGATGTGCAGTGATGTCATGCCATGTCATGTCATGTCCTGTGATATGTCATGACTTGTGATCAATGCTATTTTGTATGATGTCATGACTTGTGATCAATGCTATTTTGTATGATGTCATGACTTGTGATCAATGCTATTTTGTATGATGTCATGTCGTGTGATCAATGCTATTTTGTATGATGTCATGTTGTGTGATCAATGCCATTTTGTATGATGTCATGTTGTGTGATCAATGCTATTTTGTATGATATCATGTCGTGTGATCAATGCTATTTTGTATGATGTCATGTCGTGTGTTCAATGCTATTTTGTATGATGTCATGTTGTGTGATCAATGCTATTTTGTATGATGTCATGTCGTGTGATCAATGCTGTTTTGTATGATGTCATTTTGTGTGATCAATGTTATTTTGTATGATGTCATGTCGTGTGATCAATGCTATTTTGTATGATGTCATGTCGTGTGATCAATGCTATTTTGTATGATGTCATGTTGTGTCATCTATGCTATTTTGCATGATGTCATGTCGTGTGATCAATGCTATTTTGTATGATGTCATGTCGTGTGATCAATGCAATTTTGTATGATGTCATGTCGTGTGTTGCAATGCCATTTTGTATGATGTCATGTCGTGTGTTGCAATGCCATTTTGTATGATGTCATGTCGTGTGTTGCAATGTCATGTGATATGTCATATCACATGGTGCAGTATCAAGTCACGCAATTGTATTATTATTGTATTACTCTTTTTTTGTCACAACAGATTTCTCTGTGTGAAATTCGGGCTGCTCTCCCCAGGGAGAGCGTGTCGCTACACTGAGAGCGCCACCCTTTTTTTTTGTATTTCCAGCCTGCATTTTTATTTGTTTTCTTATCGAAGTGGATTTTTCTACAGATTTTTGCCAGGGACAATCCTTTAGCTGCCATGGGTTTTTTACGTGCACCAAGTACATGCTGCACACGGGACCTCGGTTTATTGTCTCATCTGAATGACTAGCGTCCAGACCACCACTCAAGGTCGAGTGGGAGGGGGGGGGGAGAAAATACCGGTGACTATGGGATTCGAACCAGTGCGCTCAGATTCTCTCGCTTCCAACACGGACGTGATACCCACTAGGCCACCATTCCACTGGATGTCATGTAATGTCATACAGCGCCATGTGATGTGATGTGATGTCGCGTGGTGCAATGTCATGTCGAGTGGTGCAATGTCATGTCGAGTGGTAGGATGTCATAACATGTGATGCAATGCAATGTCACGTCACGCAATATCACGTGGTGTCATGTCATGTGATCAGTGTCATGTGATGTGATGTCGCGTGGGTGCAATGTCATGTCGAGTGGTATGCCATAACATGCAATGCAATGTCACTGTCACGCAATACCATGTGGTGTCATGGCATGTGGTACAGCGTCATGTGATGTGATGTGATGTGGTGTCATCCCTGCACACCGACCTGCCGCAGTTCCAGCAGATCCACAGCCTCCTGCACCCTGCCCGCCAGCACCCGGGGGTCGTTCAGCAGGTGGAGCAGCTCCGTGTTGTCCAGGCCCAGGAGCATGCCTGTCACCTTGGGCGCCACGTCGGGCCTCAGCCTCTCCACGTGCACGTACAGCAGGTCACCCAGCATCTGGGGGGAAAGACAGATTTGGATTCGGATACGGATTCGGATTCGGATGATTTATTCATATAGGCCATTGCCCCTCATGAAGGGGTGCAGTATACAACATTATTAAACATGCAAGTGCACAAGGCGAAACAATCATCAAAGGAATTATGATATCATTATTGATCTTAACTTAAATGCTTTATATATGTAAATGGACAAATTCTTTACAATGCTTTCTTTATTAGATGCCATCAAAAGACTTAGCCGAAACTGATTTGGAAACTTAAAATACTTTCGTGGAATATACTGTTCTCTTAATTTACTTAAAGCAGGACAACATAAAATAAAGTGTAACTCATCTTCAACACCACTTCTACACAGGGGGCAATTCAACTCATCCATAGTATGCTTTCTGTACCGATAATAATGTTGAGCAATTTCTGAAAATCTAAATCTTGCCATTATGAATTTTAAATGTTTGTCTAAGCTAATTTGCAAGTACGTTTTCACTTCATGATTAGTACAAAATGTTCTGTACATTTCAAACCGGTCGCTGTCTTCCTTATGTGAGTTCCATTCCTGCCACCTGCAAACAATCAATCGTTCTTTAAATTCAATGAGAAACTGTTTAATTTCCTGGACACCTTGATTCATCCATACATATCCAAAACCATATTGGTATAATTTACATCGAATATTTGACGCCCAATTTCTTTTACCTTTTTCATCTAAATCATGTAACATCCTATAGGCTTTACGTGGCAGTCTATGATTATCCATTCTCGTTAACTTCAACCAGTACCGAATACAACGTATCGTAGAATTTATATAAATTGGATATCTATTAGTTTCGCCATATACAAGATCATTGGGCGTTCGCATTTCAATCCCCAGAAACTTTTTTAAACCAAATAAGTGTACTTTTTCAATATGGCATGCTGAAGTATCAAGGCCCCAAAGTTCTGGGGGGAAAGACAGAGAGAGAGAGAGGGTGGGGAGAGGGAGAGGGAGAGAGAGACAGAGGGTGGGGAGAGGGGGAGAGAGGGCGGAGGGGAGAGGGAGAGAAAGGGGGGGGGAAGAGAGAGAGAGAGAGAGAGAGAGAACTCAGGAATGTTTTATTGCAGAAGGCCTTCTGACCCATTACAATGTCAAGACAGAAAGATGTACGACCTTCAAGACTCATGTGTGACACCTACTTCAAACCAACAAAGTAATCATGAAGAAGACGAAGAAGAAGACAAAGAAGAAAAGACCCTTCAAAGTGGATACTTTTGTTGACGGACACACACACACACACACACACACACACACACACACACACACACACACACACACACAGTGACCTGGACCTTACGCCTCTAAGTTAGTTGCTGTGCTTGTACTGGCGACCTGTGCATGCCTGTGACAGGAGTGGCTGAAGTCTTTTTGTTATTAATGAAGTTGTTTGATACGAGGTTCAGCACTGTTCATATACCACCATCATCATCATGAACCTACAAATTTGATAGATTTTACAATCACTTTTAAAACCCCAAAGAGTGCCCACAAGACAGGTAGAGCACAAATCAGTTTTCAGAATATATAAAAGTACAAGTGTCCCCGGTCTTCTCTCTGGCTATGGAAATCGGAGCTTAATTCCCCAAAGCGCTATTCCGACCCGACTACCGTTGCTTTTTCGCACAAGCGAATGTGCACATGCTTTTTGAATATGTTTGTCGCTTATAAGTGAACCAGACATAATAATAACAATACAGACTGATGTTTACACCTCCCGGACAGGGGGCTCTTAGTTTAGGCCATAATTAAAGTTGTACATACATATATAATGCGTGCATTCAAGTACGACATCGCATACATAAACAAGTGTGCACATACTGAAACACACAAAACAAAACACACACACTTACACAAAGCAAAAAGAATCTCGGACCATATTTCGTTGCTGTTGTGTGTTGTTTTTTCTCTCGGTGGCGTGAATTTCACAGTATACCAACCAACCTGCTTCTGCACTGGCGGAGGAAAGAGATCGAGCAGATCGGCGTTGAGGGGCCCTTTAAGCAGGTGCGCCTGCAGTGTGGCCACCGCCTCCCCCACGCCGTGACTCAGTAGCTGCGGCCACTGCAGCATCTGAAGCAGCTGACTGCTGTCCCTCTCCATCAGCAGGCCTGTGATCTGAACCGCCAGCTTGGGGTAGGCTGGCTGGATCAGAGAGAACAGGCGTTCTCCCAGCATCTGGAACATACATATGTGTACATGCGTGTACACCATTACACAGCCACTG
>NC_134882.1:19573427-19703427 GCF_041734735.1 Babylonia areolata | reverse complement strand
ACCAAGCCATTTTCAATTTATGTAGGCTAAATATTCATGCCTTCAGAATTGGATTCTGACACAGCATACTTTTATCATACATGCAGACGGCGAAAGAAAACGCCCCAAACAAGATCTCTTTAACGTGAAACAACCGTTCATTAAACTTACGTCATCTCACATGCCACATAGCAAGGCAAGATATCCGGTGATTTCACAAAACGACTTATTAAAATCAACCACAGTGTGTGACAAACAACGACCGAACCTGTTTGTGTATCGCAGCAGGAAAGAGGTCGAGCAGATCGGCGTTGAGGGGCCCTTTAAGCAGGTGCG
Organism: Babylonia areolata; assembly: GCF_041734735.1. Taxonomy (NCBI): domain Eukaryota; kingdom Metazoa; phylum Mollusca; class Gastropoda; order Neogastropoda; family Buccinidae; genus Babylonia; species Babylonia areolata. Next base: position 19,703,112 of record NC_134882.1, on the reverse strand, counting down.
CCTGCAGTGTGGCCACCGCCTCCCCCACGCCGTGACTCAGTAGCTGCGGCCACTGCAGCATCTGAAGCAGCTGACTGCTGTCCCTCTCCATCAGCAGGCCTGTGATCTGAACCGCCAGCTTGGGGTAGGCTGGCTGGATCAGAGAGAACAGGCGTTCTCCCAGCATCTGGAACATACATAGAACTAAGACGTGGGAATGGTGGCTGGTGTGCAGACTTACCCGTTAACCCTTTCACTGCTGATGACGACGATGCCTCTTCAGTGAAGGGCTGAAACATGAGACACTGAGTTTACAGATCAGGGTGTGTCACCTTTATTTATTTGAAATTCTTCCTCGTTTTGTGTAGCAAAATCAGCACAAAAAGATTAGAGGAAAAAAGTAGTATCTGTAAAAAATAGTAATTGCTCTAAGAATTCGTGCTGTTCTGATTTCAACAAGGCTCCTGAGTCAAGGGGTGATGTGCTCCTGTGGCGGTTGTGGCTTTGGAGGAAAAAGTCATGGACTGAATGCAACAGGTCGATCTGGCTTCCTCGCTGATCGCCGACAGTCGGGATCCAAGTATTTGGTTATTTCCCACATACACACATGTACCATTCATTGGTTATCTCCCATATACAAGTATGTACCATTGGTAACATGTATTTGGTTATTTCCCACATACACACATGTACCATTCATTGGTTATCTCCCATATACAAGTATGTACCATTGGTAACATGTATTTGGTTATTTCCCACATACACACATGTACCATTCTTTTGTTATCTCCCATTAACAAGTATGTTGTATTTGGTTATTTCCCACACACACACATGTACCATTTATTGGTTATTTCCCACCTACACATATGTACCACTAGTAACATCTATTTGGTTATCTCACACCTACACATATGTACTACTAGTAACAAGTACTTGACTATCTCCCATACACACATGTACCACTGGCAACAAGCACTTGGTTATCTCCCATATACATACATGCATCATTCATAACAGTTTAAACATCTGGTCTGATTTGCATCTGCTGTTGTCTGAAATCTTTGCACAGGACCAACGGCGATTGACTTTTCCTTTTTGTTGTTTCTTTGTCTTTCTGGTGTTTGTTTGTTTTTGTTGTTGTGTGTGTGTGTGTGTGTGTGTGTGTGTGTGTGTTTGCACATTCTTTTCTGTTGTGGTGTTGTTGCTTTTTCTTTCTTCCAGAACCGCCCATCACTAAATTACTGTCCAACCAACAAACCAAAACTGAAAAGTTGACTATCCTTTCAACAAACCAGCAGCCCAGCCAGACTACCATGGCAACAGCTAACTAAGCAGTAATAACAAGAACAAAACACAACACACACACACACACACACACACACACACACACACACACACACACACACAACCAACCTGTTTCTGTTGTTGTTGCTGCTGCTGCAGCAGTGCTGCTTCCTGTTGTGCCGCGGTCCACTGCTGCTGCACTCTCTGGGCCTGAAGCAGGGACACAGCCTCGCCCACCTTGGACTTGAGGGTGTCCGTGTTGCCCATCATGGTCACGATCTCTCTGGGGTCCTGGTGCTTCAACAGAAGGATGTGGCTGACCTCGCTGCCCAGGCCCGGGCACAGACGCTCCACCACGGCCACTAGCTGCTCTCTGAGATCCTGAAGTAAGCAGAATACGTGATGGTGGTGAAATTTGTAAAATAAAAAAAACTCCTCGCCTTATCAGGTGGTGTCAGTGTGCGCACCACCGCCTGTTGGCTGAATGAATAGGAGGAGGAAATCTGTTTAAAGTCCCGTCAAATATACACTACTGGTCTTCTTCTTCTTCTTCTTCGTTCGTGGGCTGCGTCTCCCACGTTCACTCGTATACACGAGTGGGCTTTTACGTGTGTGACCGTTCTTACCCCTGCTAATTAGGCAGTCATACTCCATCTGCGGGGGGTAGCCTACTAGTGATTGTAGACATCTGGTTAGAATATTCATTTTCACATTTGAAAATTGTCCTTTAAAAGCGAATAGATAAAAATGTGGGAGAGACGGGAACGAGCTGTATGGTGAGTTGATGGAAACGGGATAGATGGACGGTGCTCAAAGAGAATTAGGGTGGAGGCTGTGAGTAACGTAATTACATCCACACACAGGGACATAAACCAGAAATACCCTGGGGATGAGGTATTTCCGTTCAGGTCTTTACGTTAGGAATTACGCGTTTACGTGATTATTCTCCTTTTCTTCTTTCTTATATATTGATGTAATACCTCAGCAAAGGATTAAACAGAGACTGGGATGTACCTAACTATGAGTACATACAATGAAACAAGAAGTAGATTTACATTTTATTCTCCTCCTACATATCTGGTCCGCTGAAGAAGAATTATAGGTTCGAATCCTGTCAATGCTGAACTAATAAATTAAATGATTCACCGACCTCTTTCTGTAGCTCTGGAGGAAGGGCGGGCAATGGAACATCATCATCATTCGTAGACTGCTTGTCCAATGCCTTCGGTGTGTTTTCCAGAGTATCCCCAAGCAGTGCCAGAGTATCCGCAACATCTTCGGTCTGCAGTTGTTCCCACGAGACGTTCTCCACGTTGGTCGATGGCTGAATTCCTCGAGTGTCCATGGTCAGCAGAAAACTATCTGGAATGTTACAGGTCAAGGACTGGTGGCCAGAAAGATCTTGTTTCGTGAGCGGTCTTCCCGAAACCCGTTGCTTCAGAACGTTTTCAGCTGGCCCCTGCTTTCCCAGACCATCCGCTGAAGAAGGCTGTTCTTCCTGTTTCTGAGCGTGTCCGGATCCAACGTTTCCAGTCAGTGACTGTGTTGTCGAGTCATCAAACAGTGTCCTTTCTCCTGAGAGATTCTTTGCACGGGATTGCTTCGGCACATCACTCTCAGATGGACAGCACTTTCTCGGATACGTGATATCAGTCAGGAACTCTGTTTCCAGACCGTTCTTGTTCAACGATCGTAAACCTGGGGTTGTTTCCATCGACTGTGTTTCCGCAGCACCCCCAGTCTGGGAACGTTCTGGAACAGCATCGATCACCGTCTGTTTTTCAACACCACTGTCTGTCAGTAAGTGGTCGTCTGGAACATCTCCAGTCGGCAGCTTCGTTCCCGGAAAATCACCTGTCACCAGAGGATTTCCCAGTCCGTCACTCATCACTGGCCGTGTTCCGGAAACAGCTCCAGTTGGTGATTCTTTTCCGGCGGCGTTCTTCCATGGTAATCCTGCTCCTGAAACATCCACGGTCTGCGACGGTTCATTACCCGTCAACGACACAGCTTCTAGAAGAACTTCTTCAGTTCGATCCTCCGTTCCCAAAGCATCCTCACTTGACTCTTGCGGCGCCAGTCCGTGTTCAGACACCGGCCCTTTCTCTGTGGTCAGTGAGAGGACCATAGATATATCCCGAGGCTGTGCTCCCGATGGACAAGACTGTGTTCTGGAGGGATTCCCAGATGGCGGCCGAGTTCCTTTGGGATCCCCACTTGTCAGTGTTTCTTTTCCATTCGTCAGAGATTTCTTCCCCGGAACGCGAATCGGTGAAATCTCCTCTTTCTCCTTCTGAAGAGCGCCATGCTGCACAGCCCAAAACAAAGCCCAAGCCTCTTCCGCTCTGTCTTTCAGCAGATGGTGGTCCTCCAGCAGCCGAAGCAGCTCCAGGTTATCGAGTTCCAGCAGCATGCCCGTGATCTTCCCGGCGAATTCGGGGTACAGGCGCTGCACCTTGGGGAACAGGCGCTCTCCCAGAATCTGGAGCAAAAGAGGCACAACTGTTGGTTCAGAAGAGGGAGCCACGATGGGCAGAATGAGAGCAAGAAAGGAAAAGGAGGGAGGGAGGGAGAGAGAGAAAAAAAAAGCGTGTGTGTGTGTGTGTGTGTGTGTGTGTGTGTGTGTGTGTGTGCGCGTGTTGTTTTAATTCTATTTCAAGCCTTGGTCTGATTAAATTCATCCAGTAAATTAAACTACCCTTCCTTCTCGTAGGGTCTCATACGCCACAATCATAAATAATCCCCCACATCGTCCCTCAGTGTGAGACGTTGGTTCACTGGTTCATTACGTTTCTGCCTAAGGAGAGAATTTTTATCAAAGGTGACTCAGTGGGTTTGAAAATAATAAATCAGTTGTTGAGAATAAGAGGGGAACAAAGTGGAGGGGGGGGGGGCAGAAGAATTCACACGTTTCTGTTCGTCAGAGAGAGAGAGAGAGAGAGAGAGAGAGAGAGATTGGCTCAGTACGTTTCTGACTAAATGAGAATCTTTATGAAGGACCATTGTGTGTGTTTTAAAATAAAATAAGTGTTCTCTCAGGTGGAAAGAAAAGAGGAGGAAGGAACTCACCTGTTTATGTTCGTGAGCACCGAACACCTCCGTGGTCAGAGGCTCTTGATCATGAAGAACGTTGACGGCCTCGTCCACCCGGCTCCTCAGCATCTCGGGTGAGCCCAGAAGCCTCAGCAGCTCCTTGTTGTCCAGCTCCAACAGCATCCCTGTGATCTTCTTCGTCAGACCCGGGTACATCTGCTGGATCTGCGGGTACAGACGCTCCCCGATCATCTGTGGACAAGAACGGTGCTGGGGTAATCGCCCCTTTGTATCCTGGCATGTGATGATAGTCAGTCGTTTTCGACTATGATAATCAGAACAGCAGAGGAGGTAACTGCTGCCCCGACTGTCTGGGCTAGAATTTGATTACAGTGGAGAGTGTCTTGCCCAAGTTACATCCCCACTCTCTCGGCCAAGAGGGTTTTAGGACAGTCAGCACACACACACACACACACACACACACACACACACACACACACGATGTAAAAAAGCAATTGTTGCTTATTCAATTTACCATCATGAAATAAAATCTTGACTTGACTTGACTTGACTTGACTTGACACACACACACACACACACCTGCTTGTGCTCTTCAGGTGAGACAGCTGCCAGCTTTGTCCAGCTGGTCCTCTCATGGACCGGGGAGACGGGTGACCCAGCAGCAGCAACAGGAGAAGGGGTGGAGCTCAGATGGGTTTGCACGGGCGTTGTGATGCCTGGCTCCGGAACGGGCACTTGGGCCAGCACAAGCTGGTTGTTGGGCAGCCTCACCCACACCTGCAAGAAAGACGAAGAGGGAGGTAGGCGTTACACACATACACGCAGACACAGACAGACATGCTCACACACACACACACACACACACAAACGCTAGTTTCACTGGCCTGACATTCCCACAGCGGCGCACACACACACACACACACACCTGCTTCTGTTCTTCAGCGGTGCACACACACACACTCACAATCACACACACACACACAACACACACACACACACAGAGAACAAACAACACACACACAACACACACACACACACACAGACACACACACACACACACACACACACACCTGCTTCTGTTCTTCAGGGACGCAAACACACACACACACACACACAACACACACACACACACACACACACACACGCACACACACAACATTAACACAATACAACACAACACACACACACAACATTAACACAACACAAAGCAGCACACACACACACACACACACACATAACACACACACACACACACACACACACAACACACAAACACACACAGAAGACATCACAACACACAAACACATATACCAAACAACACACACATATAACAAACAACAAACACACACACACACACACACACACACACACACACACACACACACAACATTAACACAACACATACACACAACATTTACACAACACAACACAAAACAGGACACACACAAACACACATCACACACACACACACACACACACACACACACACACACACACAACACGCACGCACGCACGCACACACGCACCTGTTTCTGTTCTTCAGGTGAGACAGCTGCCAGCTTACCGTCTCTGAAGTCAAGGGAGCAGGTGATGCAGCAGGTGACACAGCAGCAGTTGCGGTGGAGGCAGCAGCGACAGGGGGGTGAGTGGAGGAGCTCAGATGGGTGTGCACGGGCGCCGCGATGCCTAGCGCTGGAGCGGGCACTTGGGCCAGCACAAGCTGGTTGTTGGGCAGCCTCACCCACATCTGGAAGAAAGACACTGAGGGAGGCTGGCGTTACACACAGACAGACAGACAGAGAGAGACAGACACACAGAGACACGGACATACCCATAGACACACACTCAGGCAGACAGAGACACAGACACAGACAGACACACACAAGAAAAACACACACACACACACACACACACACACACACACACACACACACACACACAGACACACACACGCACTCAAGTTCGTGATGGCCGATTGGTCATCTTTCAGAAGGGAACCACACACACACACACACACACAGACACACACACACACACACTCGCTCGTCTTATATCACTCTTAAAGAAAAGACGTGAAATCAAAGAACACACACACACACACACACACACACACACACACACAATCCCCACATTATTCATATACATGCAACACAAATACACATGCATAACTCACATATAGGTATATGTATCCATTGAAAAAAAAACTGTTGTTATACAATATACTGCACCCACTTAAAAACGATGAACAAAATATAAAATGTATATGCGATAAGCAAATAACCGTAAGCCATCTACTCATTCATTGTCCGAGCATAAGACAGTTAATTCCAAAGATGTAGTTGATGACTTTTCTTCCAATATTTCATTAGCCACCGAAAAGATTTTGAATGATTATTCATTGCTTAGAATGTTTTCAGAAATTTTAAACTCCAGTCCAGCTGGTATCCTCCTTTGATGTATTATAAGTAATGTTGTTATCTATATTTACATTGTTGTAGGTTAATACTTGCTGATATGCATATACATATTCTCCTTCCCATGACATCTCATTCAATACACACCACAATCTCTTTAGACTTTTTCTTATAATATACTTTTCCTCTGATACATAACATGAACACTTTTTTACACTAATATTGACATGCATTCCCTTTCCTTTTTCCACTACTTTACTCCTTTCCGTCTAAAAACACTTATAGTGAATAGACGTTAAACTGAAGATAACACACACACACACACACACACACACACACACACACACACACCTGCTTGTGCTCTTCAGGTGAGACAGCTGCCAGCTTTGCCCAGCTGGTCCTCTCATGGACCGGGGAGACAGGTGACCCAGCAGCAGCGGGAACAGCAGCAACAGGAGAAGGGGTGGACCTCAGATGGGTTTGCACGGGCGTTGTGATGCCTGGCTCCGGAACGGGCACTTGGGCCAGCACAAGCTGGTTGTTGGGCAGCCTCACCCACACCTGCAAGAAAGACGAAGAGGGAGGTAGGCGTTACACACATACACGCAGACACAGACAGACATGCTCACACACACACACACACACACACACACACACACCTACCTGCTTCTGTTCTTCAGCGGTGCACACACACACACACACTCACAATCACACACACACACACAACACACACACACACACACACACACAGAGAACGAACAACACACACACAACAAACACACACACACACACACACACACACACACACACACACCTGCTTCTGTTCTTCAGGGACGCAAACACACACACACACACACACACACACACACACACACAGAGAACAAACAACACACACACAACACACACACACACACACAAACACACACACACACCTGCTTCTGTTCTTCAGGGACGCAAACACACACACACACACACACACACACACACACACACACACACACACACACGCACACACACAACATTAACACAATACAACACAACACACACACACAACATTAACACAACACAACACAAAGCAGCACACACACACACACACATAACACACACACACACACAACACACAAACACACACACACACAGAAGACATCACAACATACAAACACATATACCAAACAACACACACATATAACAAACAACAAACACACACACACACAACACACACACACACACACACACACACACACACACACAACATTAACACAACACATACACACAACATTTACACAACACAACACAAAACAGGACACACACAAACACACATCACACACACACACACACACACACACACACACACACACAACACGCACGCACGCACACACGCACCTGTTTCTGTTCTTCAGGTGAGACAGCTGCCAGCTTTGCCCAGCTCACCGTCTCTGAAGTCAAGGGAGCAGGTGATGCAGCAGGTGACACAGCAGCAGTTGCGGTGGAGGCAGCAGCGACACGGGGGTGAGTGGAGGAGCTCAGATGGGTGTGCACGGGCGCCGCGATGCCTGGCGCTGGAGCGGGCACTTGGGCCAGCACAAGCTGGTTGTTGGGCAGCCTCACCCACATCTGGAAGAAAGACACTGAGGGAGGCTGGCGTTACACACAGACAGACAGACAGAGAGAGACAGACACACAGAGACACGGACATACCCATAGACACACACTCAGGCAGACAGAGACACACAGAGACACAGACACAGACACACACACACACAAGACACACACACAGACACACACACAGACACACACACGCACTCAAGTTCGTGATGGCCGATTGGTCATCTTTCAGAAGGGAACCACACACACACACACTCGCTCGTCTTATATCACTCTTAAAGAAAAGACGTGAAATCAAAGAACACACACACACACACACACACACACACACACACACACACACACACACACACACACACACACAACCCCCACATTATTCATATACATGCAACACAAATACACATGCATAACTCACATAGGTATATGTATCCATTTTAAAAAAAAACGTTGTTATACAATATACTGCACCCACTTAAAAACGATCAAGAGGATTTATGTGAATCACACACACACACACACACACACACACACACACACACACACACACACACACAAGCGCGCGCGCGCGCGCACGCACACAGATTCTTACACACAACGAGACAGAAAGAAACTACAATTCCTTTGAAATGTGACGTCAATACTCATCTCTTCTCTAAGCAACAGGTTTCGTTGCGGTGTTAAAATATATTAAGCGTGTATGCATGTGTTCACATATGCATACATGTACGAATGTGTGTGTGTGTGTGTGTGTGTATGTGTGTGTGCCCGTGTAGTTTTGTATTCAGTCTATGTATGTTTGACTGTATGTGTGTGGGTACGTATTGTCTGTGTGCAGTTTACTAGGTGCATTCTAGCGCTCGTGCATTACTGATGCAATGTGTTTCGTATAATATTATGTGTTTTGTAAAGCATATTGAACAGTTTTCTATATAGAGTATCCATTATCCATTATAAGTATCCATCATCATTAGTATTATTAGTATTGTGATTTATTATTATTATTATTATTATTATTATTATTATCATCATCAATCATCATTAGTAGTACTAGTAGTTGTAGTAGTTGTAGTTGTTATTGTTGTAGCAGCAGTAGCAGAAGTAGTGTTATATAGTATGTCATCATAACGTCATCATCATCAGTATCATCACCATCACTATCATCATCGTTGTCGTCGTCGTCATCGTCATTTATCATCATCATCAGCTCTGTTTACCAGCTGAGGAGTCGGCACGGAGGGAGCCAAAGTCGCGGGGGTGGCGGTGACGGGCGATGGGTCAGCCTTCACAAAGGGACGACCTGCAAGCCTCGACACCGCCTCCTGCTGAGCCAGTACGGTCCATCTGACAGGCGGGGTCACCTCTGCAAGGGATCCGTCAGGGGATGAAGCTGTTGTAGCTGTTCGTGTCTCACCTGCGGATGTTTTCTGAAGAAGACACCCAACACGTTGGAAACAGCGCGCGTGCACACACGCACACACACATCAACACACACACACACGCGCGCACACACACACACATCAGTACACGCACGTACGCACACACATCAGCACAACACACACGCGCACGCACGCACACACACACACACACACATTACAAGCACATGCAACAAGCCCATGCACATAATTATGCTGTGTCATCATTTTTAATCCACCTCTCTCTCTCTCTCTCTCTCTCCATATGTCAGTGTGTGTGATGTGTGTGTGTGTGTGTGTGTGTGTGTGTGTGTGTGTGTGAATGTTAGCATATGGTTACGTCCGTGTAGTGTGTGTGTGTGTGTGTGTCTACTGTACGTGTGAGTGTGTGTGTGTGTGTGTGTGACTGTGTCTGTGTGTCTGTATGTGTGAGTGTGTGTGTGTGTGTGTGTGAGTGTGTGTGTGTGTGTGTGTGTGTGTGTGTGTGTTAGCATATGGTTACGTCCGTGTAGTATGTGTGTGTGTCTGTATGTGCGAGTGTGTGCGATTGTGTGTGTGATGTGTGTGCATGCGTGTTTGTGTATGTATGGAAGTTTGTGTGAGTGTGTGGACATGCGTGCATGCTGCTTGCTTGTGTGCTTGTGTGTGTCAGCATGTGCGTGTCATTTGAGCATGTGGATTTTTTTCCTTGAGCAGATGGATGGAAAGGACTTCGTTTCAGATCATGACGCAAATCTCGGTGCTGAGACTGACAGCAATCTTATTTCAAAGACCATTAATATAGTTTATATATATATATTATATTATATATATGATCTGAAGAGAAAATTCGTAAATCTCTCTCTTTCTCTTTCACACACACACACACACACACACACACACACACACACACACCATTGACATGGGCCGTAAGCCAAATCAATAAACCGGGTCATTCAATTTTATTAGTTTTTCACACACTCTCTCTCTCTAACATGAGAAAAAGATGCGTCAGAGCCCTGACATTAAAATACTCTCTCTCTCTCTCTCTCTCTCTCTCTCTCTCTCTCTCTCTCTCTCTCTCTCTCTCTCTCAGTGAGTCAGTCAATACCAATTTCGTCTCACCTGTTGAGACACAATCTGCTCGGTGAAGACTGGATTTTTAGCGCCTAGTTGATCAGTTCCAATGCTGGCAGCCCCATTCTCCAACCGCATTTCGGAAGGCAAAAGGGCCAAAAACTCAGCATCTCCGGCCTTCAACTTACACCACTGGCTGGGAACTGAGCTCACGTCTGCCGATTTCTGTTCGAAATGTCGTCTGCTTTCGTGTTCCTGCGCCACGGTCAGGGCCCGGAACTCTGCAGTCAGTTCTGTCAGGGTGAGTTGAGAGGGTGTTTTCCCTTTGAATCTCAGGCCTCTGTCTTCGAAACGGTCTCTCTGGCGCGAAAACCCTTCCCCGAAACATTGCGTCGTGGAATCTCCGGGATCCTTCTTATCCGTGGGACTTTTTCGCGGGGTTTCACAGGCCGAGTTACCGTGTCCTTTTCTGACGTACTCGCTGCTGTGGCAAAGATCCTGACCCGCGGAGAGCAGTTTTCGTCTTCTGACGTTCCTGAACAGAATCTCCACCAGTCGGCACAGATTTGGCGTCGGCAGCGGTGGATTGTTTGGATATGAACCGACCTCCATGACTGACCATATGCAACATAGATTATAGATTTACTTTCACCTCTCACTCCTCCCCTCTCTCTGAAGGAAAACAGTCGAAAGCCTGTGGGTTAATTATCCGGCTCTTTCGACTGAATCGGACGGTCCTCCCACGCCACCTCTCAGTTTCGCTCTCACTCATGAAAAGCGGCCGATGTTAGGCCTACATGTCGGCTGTCAATTTACAAAGATCCCCACATCCGTCCGTCGACACTAGTGTAGTAAAATTCGTTTGTTCCTGGAAAAGAAGACAATAAAGGCAAATATAATCTTCAGTAGTGCTACACAGTCCGTAGCAGCATCATGTACAGTATGTGTGTGTGCGTGTTTGTGCCACAGTGTGTGTGTGTGTGTGTGTGTGTGTGTGTGTGTGTGTGTGTGATGTTAAAATGCCGGTGGGCTTCATACTTTCACTTACGGCTCCGACGGCGTAACGGCTACTTATGTTGTTGTTGTTCAGTGTTTGTTGTTGTTGTTGTTGTTTTCGTTCATTTCTTTTTCGAGCAGTGAATTTCTGAACCTATGTACAGACAATAAACCATTACAGTGTTCATTTTCGACGAAAACATACTTAGAGTAGCTGTGATGTCAGCAACTCTTCTTCATTCTAACTGGCTCGGCTCATCTGATTATCTCACAACACCCCTCTGTGTAGCACTGATGGTCTGTAGTGTTATACCCACCCTATTTTTACAGCAGTGTTTATACGGCCCCGATACTTTATCAGTGTAAATTGCCAACCCGCTTGTTGACAAACATACGTACCGCGCTTTAATGAAAACGTATGCTGTTCTTCATTCCGTTCGTCCAACAATGAACATTGCGTTGAGATAATGCTAAGCGGGCTATGTATACTCTGTGAACAATATCCTCCTCAATGGAAAACAGATACCAGAGCTTCAGAATATCGATTTGAACTGACCTTCAATCTCTCAGATGAATCAATCGATGTCTGGTTTTGAGTGCTAGTGTCTGTGTCAGTGGCCATCCGTGTTAGGTTTTACTTCCTGTCCCGCAAACAACAGTCGCGCCAGTGCGCCGGCGATCACTCAGAGTGCGGGCGCGCGGCGCCGCCGTCTCGATTGACGTCAGCTGTTGTCTGCCTATGTCAAGGACGTTTTGAAATCTGACTCGAATCACGAACGCATTTCCTTGTCAAGCCAGAAAGAACCAACTGTCAGCTCGAAAAACAACAATTCAGTGTACATTGCTTTCCTGATTTTCGTTGATGTGTGACGGGTATGGCCATAACAAAACCATTTCATCTTCCAAACCCAAACCCAACCCCCCAACCCCCTATGCACTGCCCCCTCCCCCCACCTGCGCGTTTCGTTCTGCCTTTTTCAGACAAGTCTAAACAGAATTCATTTTCGGACACAGCTGCAGCGAGTGGCACAGTGCGTGCTTATTGGCACGGCGCAAATTCTGCAGCAGAGCGCGGCTGCATGCAACAGCAGAACTGGCCCGCGCGAGGCGTGGTGTGAGTGTGCGTGTGTGTGTGAACATCGATTTAGTGTTCTCGGAAGAAGCGGAAGAATGCTGTCTACTTTCGGTTCTGCATCTCTCTCTCTCTCTCTCTCTCTCTCTCTCTCTCCGCTCCCTGTGTGTGTGTGTGTGTGTGTGTGTGTGTGTGTGTGTGTGTGTGTGTGCGCGCGCGCGCGTGTGTTACTAAGACGGTGGAAGGGAATACCGTATGTGACCGCACATAACTAGACTCTAAAAGAAAGTCTAAACACACACCCCCACATAAGTCCATCTTCACAGCTGAACTCATAGCAATTCTAATGGTGTTAAATTTCATGATATCCTTTCCGAAAACTATATTTCAGATTCTATTTTGTGTTGATTCTAAATCAGTTCTTCACGCTATTGAACTTATAAAAGAAACGGTTAGGTATGAACTCATTATTGAAATTAACCATTTGATTCACGAACTCTTACTAAGAGGCTCTCACATAACCTTTTGCTGGATTCCTTCTCATTGCGGTTTTTACTATAATGAAAAAGTTGACATTTTGGCTAAAAAAGGAGCTAGAAGCTCCACGAAGGAGTTAGATTTAAATATTTCGCTTTCACTACAGGAATGTTACACCATGGTAGAAAAAGTCCAACGGTCAAAATTTCAGTTTGAGGAAAAACTCACCAATAACTCGGAGTTACATAAGAACATACAGAAAATGTATGGTTTCATGGGAAAACACTACCATAATGATTTTCATAAGAGGCAAATTATTTCTCTAATCTGCAGATGGAAAATGAATTGTTTTAGGACAAAATATGTCAGTAATGTTTTTTGCATCTGTGGTGCTCACATAACTGCCGATCATATACCAACTTACGATATGTTAAAGTCTCAAATCCCTAAACTGAAATCATCTTCAGTGTTGACGATCTTCAGCAGTCCATTGCTAAAGCATGACTTTTTCAACTCCTTGTTAAATAGTCCAGTTGGTTCGCTGCTATAGTTGTTAGTTTTTCATTAGAAATATGTTATATTGTTATGGGTTTTTTTTGGGTTTTTTTTTTTTTAAACAAAACTTCAGTCAATCATTTTCTATATGTAACACACACACACACACACACACACACACACACACACACACACACACACACACACACACACACACACTTTCACATACTCGCATGCGTGTACAGTAATCCCCCCAATCTCCTCCTCCCACTCGATTTTTTTTTCCTGCCCTCGTCTAATATCACTTACAGTGAAAAGACGTTAAACTAAAGAACGAACGGACACAAGTTTACACAAATCATTTGTATCGCTCATCTCTGACTTTGATAAGTCACCACATCACGTTTTCGGTCTATCATCTCAAAGATCCTTTGTTCCAAAGCCGCGATTTTCAAATCATTTAAGCATTCCTGGTCCCACATTGCATGACACACGTGGGCGAAAGTGTTCTGTGTCAACAAGATATACACTGACACGTCCCACAGTCCGTTTTTGACAGACAAATACGTTTCACAACGAAACGTAGTTTTTAAATTAAAGTATGATAGTCAGTCGTGCCCGACTATGACCATCAGAACAGCAGAGGAGGCAACTGCTGTCCCAAATATCTGGACTAGAATTTGATTATTGTGGTGAGTGTCTTGCCCAAGTTACATCCCCACTCTCTCAGCCAAGTGTGTTTTACGACAGTCGGCATTGGGATGGTTACCAAAGGCCAACTACCCCCCCCCCCCCCCCCCACCCCCCCGCCCCCCAAAGGATACAGCACTAAGAGTCAGTGCAGTCTTGCCTCCTAGTTTAGTCATAGTCCTTCACAAAAGACTAAACTTTACTGTAAATAACTTCCCACTGCAATAGAAAAACAATTGATCATACAGCTCTCACTTTGCTGTTGGCCCAAATGTAAGCTTATGTCAATGTGTGATACAAACTGAGTTTTAGAGCAGAATAACGATAAACGTTTTACAGTTTCAACAATCACTGCTCCTTTCATCCCGTAAACGAGAGGACATATTGACTGACCAAAGCACTGCTATGGCTATCAAACCAGCCGCGGAAAAGACACGAACTTATTCACAATATTATGAGCTGGCTGGCTGAAAAGCAGGTGGAGCTGAAAATCAGTTGACGAAACTGATTCACAAAGTTAGCGGCCGAAAATTCAGTCCGGCAACAGATGACAACAGAGACAATGTAGGATTTACACTCACATGAGGACATAACACCCAGTTAGGACTGTGGGGAGGGGGGACAGGGGGGGGGAGGGGGAGGGGGCGGAGGGGGGGGAGGGGAGGAGCGTATGTTCTGTTGATTTCGTGTTTCATCACACAGTTTTGAAATCGATGGCTTTTCATACTTCAGGGGGGATTATCGATTTCTGCTCATTCTGCAGCGTTCCTGTTATTTGTTGTTGGTGTTGTTTTTATTTTTCTTTCTTTTATTCATTTAAAAACATATCGCTGTTAATACTGTATTGTGCTGTGTTGTATTGCATTGTATTGTATTGTATACAGTGTATTGTATTGCAATACTTTTCATCACGACATATATATCTTTGTGTGAAATTCGGGCAGCTCTCCCCTTGGAGAGCGCATACGTCGCCACAGTCCAGCGCCACCCTTTTTCCTTTTTTTTTTTTCTTCTTTCTCTTTTTTTCCACCTGCAAACGTGTTTCGTTTTCTTTCACAGTGGATTTACCCCCACAGAATTTTGCCAGGGACAATCTTCTTTTTTTCTTTTTTTTCCTCCTTCGTGCGCTAAATGCAGTATGCAACGCGGGACCTCGGTTTATCGTCTCACCCGAAAGACTAGCACCCAGACATCCACTCAAGGAAGAACAAAAACAAACCCAGTCCGTATGTGAGGATCGAACCCGTGGACAACTGGTTTCCCGGTGGGGCGCATTACCACTGAACAATCGCTTCCACCTTTCGTTTCTTGTCACATGATGCACCAGAGCCCAGGCTTAAAAGCGCGTCGCATTGGTGTGGGTTGTATACACCTCAGGGTATGGCCTTCACTGATACTCGACTGACACAACGGTCTGTTGCATTACCTTTACGTTGGAACAAAAACGCAGTTGACGACTGAATTGGCTCCGCTGCCGGGCTGCTGGAGATAGCGACAAAGCTGGCAATTTGCATTGGTGATATGCGAAGCTCTGGCTTTTGTGGCTGCGTGCAAGGGTTGAGTGTGGGTTATTGTGTCAAGCTGACCACACACACACACAGGCACACAGGCACACACACACACACACACACACACACACACACTGAATTACGAAGCTGACAATCAAACACTGACAAATAACATTTTATGTTGGTACTCCCTGACGATATATTGAATTATCAAGAGAGGAATCGTTGAGAAAGACAGGGACACAGAGAGAGATGGGGAGAGACAGACAGACAGACAGAGAGAGACAAACAGAGACAGACGGAGAGAGATAGCTGGAGAGAGAGAGGGAGGAGGACACACACAGACAGATAGAGACAGAGAGGCAAAGAGCTAGCGGCTGACAGGCTCACAACATAATCATATCTAAATAATTATTTCGAGTATTCATCTTTGATTCCGCCCTCTTTCTACCCTGTTTCCCCTCTGGCATTCAGCTCTCCAGTCTCACGATTTTTATGATGCGTATTCAGCTTACAACCAGTCCTTGTCACTTAAACCTTACTTGACTAATGTCAAATGTATAAATATATAAATATCAATAACAAATGATAAAATGATGTTAACTTACTTTTTCCACATGCCTTGATTCAGTAAATGAAAAGTTGTATGCTTTTTCTTGTATGGGTGATTCATTCCATAATTGCTATTGATTACAATGATATAGTTATGGAATGCTGGGTATTGGTCTTGGTTATGACTTCCATATGTTATTGTTAATGTTGACTGTATTCAGATTAAAAAAATCTTTTTATGTTTTTTTTTTGGGGGGGGTTTGTTTGTTTTTTTCTTTTCCATCTATTCTGAATTGTCATATTAAATTTATGTACAAAATAAAACGGTGGTCGACCCAAGAAAGTCCGGGAAAACACGGAAAAAAGAAGAAAAAAAAGAAGGTAGGATTGGTAATTACTCGAATGTTGTTGGGCAGTGGTGTTTAAATTAGTCTTGGACTGAGTTCCACTGGCTTTAAACAGATGCTTGGGGTATTGACTTTTGTGTTTTTCGTGTTGGATTAATGGGAATGTTTTTTACAGTTGGTGGTGCATTCCTTGTTGTAATCTTATGCATTGTGATTCCTTTGTTATACTCAAACCTACGGATCAGTGGGAGAATAATCCAGAAACGAAGTCTCCTGAAGGAGTGCCAGCTTCAGCCCCCGTTGATGAAAATTCAGTAAAAGCTTCACGGTGTTCGCATTGGCGGAGGAGTAAAAAAAAAAAAAAAAAAAAAAAAAAAAAAAAAGTATAAATATGCGCCGTGTTTTTTCGCGGTTTAGAATTGGAATGTCCAACTTGCGCTCACACTTTTTGCAGTTTAACTATGATGGGCAAAGTAGGAATTGTCCTTTTTGTGATGACACTCCGGAAACCGAAATGCATTTTCTTTTGGTCTGCCCTAAGTACTGTTCCCTGCGTTCTCAGTTTATTCCTGTTAAATTTCACAAACATCCAAGTGCATTTAAGATGTCCATGTTGTTATCTTGTGCGAGTGAGAGATTGGGTGTTAGTATATGCAAGTTTGTATTCAAAGCATTTTCGATACGAGCAAATGCTCTAGAATCGTTATCGATGCCCATGTAGTTCAATGGTTGTCCTAATATTCATTTTCCTGTATTAATTCTGTTTGTCCTTGCAAACTCCATTGTTATGGATCTGTGGTCTGACAATTAAAATATTTCGACTTCGACTTCGACTACCCTGTTTCCCCAACTCACCATTCATCCCACCCCCTCCACACCTACCTGTGAAACGATGACATTCAATTGTGGAGGATTGTTTTACCAAAATGTCTACAATCACCAGTGTGTGTGTGACGGGACATTAAACAAAATTCCACTCCAGTCCACTCCAGGCTCACAACGCTTCTCTCATCATTGGCCACATTTACATTTATTCATCAATTTATCATTATTGTTATTCATATTATCGGTATCATTCTCTGTTTGTTTGTTTTTCTATAGTTTATCATGTCATTTCTCCCATCTATCTATCTATTTATTTTATCTTATTTTTTTTTTTTTTTTTTTTTTTTTTTTTTTGCTGCCCCATCATCTGCACCGTTTCAGTGGCATTACTCCCACGCCGCTCATTTAGATTCCCCCATACACAGCCACACCCGGGTTCATCCGTCGCAGTTCCAGCGTCGGCAGTCCACAGGGAACCATCGATGTTAGGTCGCCAGGAGGCCACACACCAGAGGAGACCCTGCACTGCTGCTGAGTCACTTCGGTGGTGTTCAGTGGTGCCTGTTCTGTTTTAACGTACTTAGGACACCACCTACTAAGCCCCCTACTAACGACAATAATGGCTTAGTCGCGGAGCCAGACTGAGTGAGCGTCCCTCCCAGAGTGGAGACCGCCACCACGTCCCTCAAACAACAGTCCCCCATGAATCTGCCGACACTGACGACATTGACAGGACTCACCCCAAGCACGGAAGTGGAGGGGTATCGAAACTGAGGTCACCGTGAGAGCAGGGCATGAAAGGCCACAGACTTTGAGACTATTTTGTTTATATTGATGACGATGAAGGAGCAGGAGGATGACGATGATGATGACGATGTTGCTATAGAGGTCCATTTTGGTTTGGGACTGCGTGACAAGGCTGTACTCTACGCTTCCTGTCATAATGATATCCCGGCGTTAACCAGGCCCAAGAGATACAGACACTTGCAGTGTTGGTCAGGTAATTAGAGCAACACACCCAAAGACGCATCCTTGAAGCGGATGACACTCGACTGTGTGGTCCCAGTCTCCCCATTTAAGCCCACAGCACACTCAACTCTGGGTAGGAGCCGGCCACGGGCCGAAAAACCCACCTCCGCTGGGATTCGAACCCGCGTCCTCCCAGCCGTCAGTCCGCGACGCTAACCACTTCGCCACGGCGGCTGGTTATTTTTCATTTTTGTTTTTATTTACTATTTATCAAATCATTAACTTAATTGCGTATCTATTTATCTATTTTTGTGGCTTATTTTACTTCATTTCTTCCCCCCCCCCCCCAACCCCCCCAGGCCTGACTAAACGTGTTGGGTTACGCTGCTGGTCAGGCATCTGCTTAGCAGATGTGCTGCAGCATATGGGGATTTGTCCGAACGCAGTGACGCCTCTTTGAATTAACTGAACTGACCAAATGACTCGATCCTGGATTCTGTGGTCAGCAGATTCGCCCAGGCACCTCAGATCTGACTCCCGGGCCGGGCCAGATTGCATGAAGTGATCTTTACAGAGCTAAGTTTACTGAGAGCTAAGAATGTCCCTTTAGTATATTTGTATTTGTATTTCTTTTTATCACAACAGATTTCTCTGTGTGAAATTTGGGCTGCTCTCCCCAGGGAGAGCGCGTCGCTACACAACAGCGCCACCCTTTTTTTGTTTTGTTTTTGTTTTGTTTTGTTTTATGTTTGTTTGTTTTTGTTTTGTTTTTGTTTTTTTTCTGCGTGCAGTTTTATTTGTTTTTTTCCTATCGAGGTGGATTTTTCTACAGAATTTTGCCAGGAACAACCCTTTTGTTGCCGTGGGTTTTTTTTACGTGCGCTAAGTGCATGCTGCACACGGGATCTCGGTTTATTGTCTCATCCGAATGACTAGTGTCCAGACCACCACTCAAGGTCTAGTGGAGGGGAAAAAAATATCGGCGGCTGAGCCGTGATTCGAACCAGCGCGCTCAGATTCTCTCGCTTCCTAGGCGGACGCGTTACCTGTAGGCCATCACTCCACTCCCATCTTAGGCTGACCTGCCCTCAAGCTCTGCAGAGTGGTATGGAATTAACCGTGAAGTTAGGAACATTCTTATCGCTAAGCGCAAACTTAGCGCTGCAAAGTTCGCTCGTGCAACCCAACCCACTGGTCCTCAGCTGGCTCGCACCTCACGCCCTGGCGCCCACTGATCTAAATATAGGTCACTGCCTGGCACGTGCGCTAAGTGAGGCAGCAACACGGGATCTCGGTTTATCGTCTTCACCCGAATGACTAGCGTCCAGACCACCACTCAAAGTCTAGTGGAGAGGGAGAGAAAATTCTGGCGACTGTGGGACTGGAACTAGGCGGACGCGTTACCTCTAGGCCATCACTCCACTCCCAAGTTAGGCTGTCCCTCAAGCTCTGCAGAGTGGTCATAGGCGTCCAAGCCATGTATTCTTTAGATCAGTGTGTCCAAGCCCACGGACTAACGAATAACGTCAGGCTTTCTTGACCTAAAGGGGGGACAAGGCAGTGCAAAAGAGACCAAAATGATGATTTTTCATGATTTGGGTTTTTTGATGGATTTTGATTCTTGAACATCTCTTCTATCATATGCATTTTTTTTCCCCACTGTAAAGATGTTTTTAACAATGAAAAAAAATTGCTTGCTGAATCACTTTATTTTGTTCAGTTTCGACGCAAGTCGTCATGTTTCTGGCCTTGACAACATACTTTGGACTTGCTCAATGATGAGTAAACCTACAACCATGAGACTTTGCATGATTATTTTATAACGTGTTATTGAAGTTTTGTCTTATGTATGAAAATATTCTCTGGGTTTTAATTCATAGCGGTTCTCATCTTTTTACCCATTGTAAATTTTGAAGATTTCACAAAACCCAAACTTTCAAAAATTCATTTAAAAAAATACGATGATTGAAAAATCAACACAGTCTCATGTGAAAATGAAGATGTCATTGTGTATCAAGTCCACATAACAACAAATGATTGCATGCACCACATGGACCACAAACCCGATTTCTTTGATACATTGTTTGGCGGCCATTTTGATTTGGTTCCATAGCAACGGGTATTCACAGAAATCTAAGATAACCTTTTTTTGTGATCCACAAGTGATGATACACCTAGCAGACAAAAAAAAAAAAGAGAGAGAGATAGTTGGAGAGAAAAAAAAAGTCGTTATTTGACTGTAGAAAAAGTCCTGAAGAGCGGTCACAGGCGTCCAAGGTTACGGACGTTCGAATAACGTCAGGCTCTTTTGACCTAAAGTGATAAGAAACTCTAGGAAGAGCTGGACAGTACAAGGTCTTCAGAGAAAAAGCCATTGGTCATAGGCGTCCAAACCTATCGATTTATATTTAAGGCTGTCCAGCCCTTGATCTCCGCAGTCCGTGTTCCAGTTCTCTGTACAAGACCCAAGGCCCGATCTACTTGTGTGTTGTTGTTTTTTGTTTTGTTTTTTGTTTTTTGTTTTTTTGTGGGTTGGGCGGTTGTTTGTTGTCGTTGTTGTTGTTGTTTTCCAGTGGGTCGCCTACCTCTACTTCCCAGCCAGCAGACCTCCGATACCCGAACGTCACTCACGTGCGTTCGTTTGCACAGCTCTGATTGGTTGGTTGACAGCATAAGCCACACCTACTACTCTGCCAACCGCTGTTCTAATGAAGTGGCACCACCAGTGAGTTAGTTGTTGGAGTAGTATGACTGTTGGTGACAAAGCGGGCAGTTTGTTTGTTTGTATTTGTTTCGGCGAAATGGCATTTGTGTGACTGGTTTGTCTTCTACAGATCGTTCAAAATGAAGGTAAGCTTTGGAGGAAGTCATTATACAGACAATTGATTACTTAACAGAGACAGAGAGGGAGGGGTGGCGATATGATGAAATAGAATACAGTATCACAAACGTTATTTGGTTATAGGCCAATGCCAATGTGGGCTTGTTGCTCTCTCTTTCTTTCTCTCTCTCTCTTTGCACCTCTCTCTCCCCCCCTCTCTCTCTTTGCACACCTCTCTCTCTCTCTCTCTTTCCTTTCTTGCTCTCATTCTGTCCATCGTGGCTTCCTCTTCTGAACCTGATTCAAATGATCCCAGGGGCTGTTGAATTGTTCCTCATGTTATTTGCAGATGATGTATTTCTTTTGTCTGACACGGCCATAGGACTTCAAAATCAGCTGAACGTATTCAAATAAGAAGCAGATAGATTATTTTTCAAAGTTGATCTCGAGAAAACAAATGTAGTGGTGTTAAGAAAAGGTGGTTACCTATCTAGACATGAAAGATGGCACTATGACACTGACGAAGTGAAGGTAACTAATGCTTATAAATATCTCGGTATGATTTTTACAACTAAGCTGAGTTTGACAAGGACAGCAGCAGAGATCTGTGGAAAGGGGAAGAAGGGGGTTATATAAATATTAAGATGTTTACGTAAATTAGGTACGACAGATTCATACATATTTTGAAAACTTTTTGATACTCAAATAGAACCAATGACAACATACGGCGCCGAAATCTGGGGACTTTCTGATATCAAAGATTTAGAAAAAGTACGTACATTAGCGATTAAACGTTTCTTAAATGTTCCATTACATGCTTCAGATACTGCATTATATGAAGAAATTGGTAGATACCCATTATATATATTAAATCTTTTGTGAAATTTTTGAAATATTGCTTAAAATTGATGTGGCTACCCACATCGAGATTATGTAAGCAGGCGTATGAAATGTTACTAAATGAACATGAGAGAGGGAAGGAAAACTGGGTATATCTTGTAAAGAAGACATACGCTGTAAATGGATTTGGGATTGTGTGGATGTGAAGAAGGATTTGTTTCAGAATTCAAAGATAGGCGAACTGCGTCATATAAACAAAACTGGCACTGTAAAATGGAAAGCATTGAGAAATATAGATGGTTTTAGACTTTTAAAAGTTTATTTCAAACAGAAAAATATATCACAATCGTGACCAGCAAATGGCATCGAACAAGTCTCGCCAGATTTAGATCGAGAACGCCTGGGTTAAATGCTTATAAAAAAATTTTAAAAAAATGGTTTCAAACTGTGCCCTCGTTACTCTCCCCTTGTCCGATGTGCGGTCATTTAAGGGAGGACGAGATACATTTTTTGTTTAGTTGAAAAGCTTATGATGATTTTCGAGAAAAATGTGTTGTATTCAAAACAAATTTAGCAAAGAATGAAGATATTTTTTGGAATGCTTAATCTAAATCAGGAAACTTCATTACAGTCACTTGCAAATTTCATTGCCGAAGCGAATAACATGAGACGAACAAAACAACAATAGAATAGTCTCAGGTGTTGTTCATTGTGAAAATTGAAATCTGTGTTGACATTTTCATATGGAAAATACTTATGTTATACATTTATATATTCTTTTTTTTTCTTTTTTTTTTTTTTTTGTTTGTTTGTTTTTTGTTTTTGTTTTTATCTACATCACATTACTTTGAATGGATGGTCGAACTGCATTTAGTTGTACAAATCGATTGATTTCGTTTCGGATTTTTAAAAAAAATCAATATGATTACTATTGATATATGTTGTTATTTGTATCATGAACCCCAATGTCATTAGGCCTGTAAAGCTATTGACATTAAAGCATTAAAGTGTTCAGTGTTCTTTCTCTCTCTCTTCTGCATTTTTTTTTCGGGGCTTCCAACCTCTTCTTTTTCCCCACGCGTTTCTTTTTCTTTTTTTTTTAATCCTTTTTTTTATCTGAAGCCTCCATCCTACTATTATTCCCACATGTTTCTTCCCCCCCCCCCCCCCCCCCCCCCCCCCCCCCCCGGCCCCCACCCCCTCCCAATTGAGTTTTATATTTACCTTTCGTAGGCCATGTTGGCCCACACACACCTTAACTCATCGCCAGCCTACCTTACTGGGTTTTCCCCCTTTTGTCTGGGGAAGCTTTTGGCCCGGTGTGTTTTGTCTTGAGGCGTGCGTTTTTAGTGTGTTTGCCAGCGTGTTGGCGTGCGTTTTTAGTGTGTTTGCCAAGGTGTTCGATGTTCTAGTGTTCTGCTGTATACATTCTGATCATGTATGGCAAGTGATCACATTTGACTAGGCTCATCATTGCTCCAGTGTGAGTTGTTGTGTTAAATATTTAAGCCTTTCTGTTGTCCGTCTTTTCTCTCTCTCTCTCTCTCTCTCTCTCTCTCTCTCTCTCTCTATCTATCTATCATCTCTTTCTCTCAAAGAGAGAGCTCGCAAGAGTCACATGCGCATTGACATATTGTTCACACTATGTGATTCATTATGTAATATTTTTGTTAGATGCCCACTCCTTTGTTATGGGCCGGAGGCCTAACAATAAACCATTGTCTTGTCTTCCTTGTTCCTGACATTCTCCAAGCTGTATTTAAAATAAGTAACATTGCTGTTAGAAAAGCATTAATACGCTTCAGGTTAGGTGTTTCTCCCTTAAAAACTCTTAGATGTCGCTTCATTGTCCGATCACCTGAGAGTATGTTTTGTCCATTTTGTAAAATTGCTCCAGAATCTGAAATTCACTTTTTACCTCACTTGTGTAAACAAAGTGAATATGTTTTAACCCGGTGTTCGGTTGTCTGTCTGTGTGTGTGTGTGTGTGTGTGTGTGTGTGTGTGTGTGTGTGTGTGTGTGTGTGTGCGTGCGTGTGTGTGTGTGTGTGTGTGTGTGTGTCCGTGGTAAACTTTAACATTGACATTTTCTCTGCAAATACTTTGTCAGCTGACACCAAATTAGGTATAAAAATAGGAAAAATTCAGTTCTTTCCAGTCATCTTGTTTAAAACAATATTGCACCTCTGGGATGGGCACAAAAAAAATTTAAAAAATGAAGCCTAATTATATGCAAACTGCATTTACTGTTATGTTTATATTTTTTGTATTCTCTAAACTTGGCACTTTGATCTGATATTCCGACCCAACAACAAGAGCAGTCATTATTATCATTTTTTTGTTCAAACAGCAACTTCTTTTGCTGAGCATGGAAGTTTTATTTATTTTGCAAACGTTTTGGTGCAGGTAGTAAAAAAGGGAAATTACTCTGTAATTAATGCTAGGGGACCTAATTTGCTTTAAACTGATCTTTCTCATCTTAAACATTACATTTTGAAATTATACTCAATACATAAAAAGCTTGGATTATTTTTTTTAAGTGTATCACAAGTGAGTCTTGAAGGCTTTGCCTCTCTTGTTACTTTTCAGTTCAAACTATCGCGACATCAGGGAAGAGTATTTACCCCGTAATTTTTTCTCCCGACCATCAGCGTTTTATATGACACTTTGGATGGCCAGTGACAAACACTGTAAAGTGGTTGAATGGTATATTTTTGAGGCTTTAAAAAAGAGGCATTTGGATTTAGAGAAAGTGTACAACAGTTAACTTAACAAATTATGACAAATTAAAACGTGCTTAACCTTAAATACCTCCCTAACCGAATAATTATCAATTGCACTGCTACATATGTATGTGTATGTCTGTACCATTGTTTGTATGTTTTACTGATATGTATTCAATGTGTTGTTTACCTAAGTTTGGTGTTTGCTTTTGATGCACATTATTTTTACATATCCTCGTCCCTTTGACATGGGCATATGGCCTAGTGCATTAAATCATCTGAGTTCTGAGTTCTCTGTCTCTCTCTCTGTTCCTCCGTCCCCCCTCTCCCTCCCTCCCCCACATCTCTCTCTCCCTCTCCCCATGCCCCCCCCTCCCCTCCCTCTCTCTCTTTTAACCCATCCCATAACCACAAAAAAGTGGCTTGTCATCTCTTTAACAGTTAAACAGTGAACAATTCTTGTATTCCCTTTCAGTGCCTGCATTTCTTTACATGCCAGGGGTTTTAGGTGACCTAGTGTATGCGTGTTTGTATGTAACAGATATATATATATATATATATATATATGTATGTATGTATGTATGTATTATTGTTTCATAACTGGATCTCCGGAGCGTACGCGCTAATGGTTGCAGTTACAATATCGCGTGAGTATGCCGTTTTTTGTTGTTGTTTTTTCCACCACAGTCGAGGTAGCGATGGTGGTGAATGTAATGCTTTTTTTTTCTTTCTTTTTTAATTATATGACAGTATATGATATTGCGTGGCATTGCATTACATCACTTTGCATTTAATCTTTATTGCATCGTGACATGCATCCGAAACGATTTGTAAGTTGATCGTCATTCTCTCCCCGCTTCGAAAGCAGCTAAGCAGTCCTTCCTTTGGAATCCCGGAGAGGTGGGGCGGGGGGAAGGGAGAGGGAGGGCGGCGGGGGGGTGGGGTGGGGGGGGTCTCTAAGTATAATTAGTATAATTAGTATCCCCAGCTTCTAGAAATTCCGAGATAGAAATTCCCCCCTTTTCTATCGCTATCTTTGTTTCTGTTTTTTTGTTGTTGTTTTTTTCTTTTTTTTTGGGGGGGGGGGGGTTCAAGGAAGCCATGACTTTTTCTTGTCTTATTCTGGAATTGATATCTGTGCACTCTTATTATGTTTTGTTGTTGTTTTTTTTGTTTTTTTTGTTTTGTTTGTTTTTTTGTTGTGTTGTTGTTGTTTGTTTTTTGGGGGAGGGCAAATTGTGGTTTTGTATGCCTGATATGATTTTGTTAAGTTTGTTTAATTATGTCTTGTTCAGTGTTTTTTTTTGTTTGTTTGTTTTTTTGTTTTTTTAATCCTCTGTTTAAAAAATTGACGGAATGATCAGGGTCAATGGAATGCTCTTTATTTATGTGCGTATATGAATGACTGAGCGTACTTGAGCCCAGTTTTATTTCCCGGGGTCGTTTTTGTTTTCCCCACAGATTCTAACTGATCGACATTTTTCACCCCTTTTTTTATCTTCTTTTTTTTCTTTTTTTTTATCGTTTTTTTTTTTGTTTTTGTTTTTTTGTTTAGCCCTGTGTGATCATGTGGTTTTTAAGCAACAAAAAAAAAAGAGGAAATAAATGAAAAAGAAAAAAAAAAGTGTTTTACCACGAAGCCTACACACTCCACTTATAGTATCAATGACAGTGGCGAGGGATAATCTGGAAAGACAGCAATGCTTGTGAAAACAGCAGCAGGTTATAAGGAACGGAGGCCGCAGCAGCAGAATCTGGTTAAGCCAACGTTAGGACTTCCGATCCTGTGTTCATCAGTGATCGGAGTTCGGTTCCGTGTTTCAGCACGGTTTTGTATCGCATTGTATTGTATTGCGTACCTCTTTTTTTTTCACATCATATTTCTCTGTGTGAAATTCGGGCTGCTCTCCCTAGGGATAGCGCGTCGCTACACCTAGAGCGCCACCCTTTTTTTTTTATTTTCCTGCACTTTTTTATCTTTAATTCGTTTTCCTATCGAAGTCGATTTTAATACATAATTTTGCCAGGGACAACCCTTTTGTTGCTGTGGGTTCTTTTACATGCGCTAAGTGCATGCTGCACACGGGACCTCCGATTATCGTCTTATCCGAGTGACTAGCGTCCAGACCATCACTCAGTGTCTAGTGGAGGGGGATAAAATACTGGCGGCTATGGGATTCGAACCAGTGCGCCCAGATAAGATTCTCTCGCGTTCTAGGCGGTATGCATCACATCTTGGCCAACACTCGACTCATTGAGAAAAGCATTTCACTCCGATTTGCCTCACCTGGCTACCTGACTTCAGTTGGGGAAGGTTGAAACGGCCGGAAGGAGAACAGTTCGTCTGGCATTTCTATGCCGAGCCCTCGACACAATGGATGATTTTTTTTTTTTTTTATGCCTGGCATTGCCTGGGTTTCACTTCAGCAAATCTTGTGTTTTCCCTCCACAGTCCGCCAGGCCCTTTGCCAGTCCCCCATGATAACGTCAGGCAAGGAGTTCGTTCTGGCGTTCCCGATCCCCGAAGACATGGATGTTGAAAACCATCGGCTTCTGTTCGTCTCCAACCCTTCTTCTTCGTCTGCCGCCACTGTAACTGTGGCTGTTCCCAAGGAGCAGAACGCTGCAGGACTGAAGAACATCAGTGACCATCAGGTCCGTCCTGTCAGCTCCGTAGTGATGTCATACGGGATGAAGGACGACGTCATCCACGTCTGCAGTGACGTAAGTGTTGTGAGGATGTGTATGTGGCAGAGTCAGTTTCGTGTTTCTAAACAAATGACATTTTGTGTGTAACAGCATCGAAAGCAATATTGACGACGACGACGGTGATGATGATGATGATGGTGACTGCAAGGCAGAAAAAAAAAGATTGAAATTCATGACCGTTTTCAGATCCTCGGGAAGCAAGAGAAATGTATTTTCCATATTATCATAATGATAATAATTATGGTGATGATCATTATGATGATAATGTGGAGGCTTATTATACAGCGTGGTTCCCCGCTTTCAAGAGCAGGCTCACTGCGTTTTACAGTAAACAAAACAAAAATAAAAACAAAAAAATGTAACATTTTGAAATATAATAATAATGATAATCATAATAATCATAGTGAGATAAAACAATTCACCACCCACATATTCACAGCACAAAAAATGGCGCATCATACACACACACACACACACACACACACACGCGCGCACACGCACACACACACGCACGCACGCACACACAACACACACACACGCGCGCGCGCCTGTTTTGGGTAGGTTGGTGGTGGCAGGCGTGTGTATGTTGGCGATAGGTGGCATTTGGTGGATGCATTTTGATTGTTTGTTTGTTGTTTTTGTTATATTGTTTTCCAAATCTGGCCGTGACAAATTAATGCGAAGGCCAGCACATCCAAATTTAGCACTGCCTAAGTTTACCATCTAACATGAGTTATATTGTGTATTTAACGTTTTGAGTCAACTGAACTCTCTCTCATTGTTTCGAAGTTTTCTACCGCGTTTCAAGCCATAAGACTGTCCTAAGCTCCAATAGATAGACATGTTTGTTCGCACTGTCCTTCACTGACTGAGCGGTATACCTTCTACACAGCAAGACATCGTGGTGCAGATCGTGGTTCTGTCTGAGGAGAACGGCACCACGCCCACGTCCAGTGCCGCCACCCTGATCTACCCGACCAGCACCCTGCATAAAAAATACTGGGTGTCCAGCACGTGCAACAGCTCGCGCTGCTTCATCACCATCGTTGCTGCAGAGGAGGGAGAAACGACTGTGAATGTAACGGTCCGAGTGGAACCACAAGGACACTCGGTCTTCTTTGAAGGAACGCGGTACCAAAACAATTCTGTCATCAACCATGAGATTCAGCAGTTTCAGGTACAGAGCATGGAGAGATAAAGACAGAGACACAGAGAGAGAGAGAGAGGGGGGGTGGTGAGGGTGAGGGGGCGAGGGGGGGTGAGGGGGACGGGAGCGGGGCGAATGGAGGAAGAGAAAGAAGATAACAACAACAATAATAATAATATGGTGCTCTATACCTTGCTGTCGGAGCAGGCCCATCATCATTTGACTGGAAACAGTTCAAAACAAACAAACACCCCCACCCCCCACCCCTCCACCCAACCACAACAACCACACCTCCAGACCAGTCACTCATTCTTTTCCTTCCAATCTTGTCACACACACACACACACACACACACACACACACACACACCAAAACACACACACACACACACACACACACAAAAAAAGTGCTCCGAACGAATATGTTCTGCACTTTAAAAGACCACGTTTCTGTAGCTAATTTTATGATGTTAAACCGTCATATCTTAAGTCTGACTGTCTCCAGAGCACATTCGAGTTAACTCATTCCTTCCGATCTTTTCTTGTCCCCTCTGACAGGTGATGAGGCTGCAGTGCGAAGATCCACAGTGCGACCTGTCCGGTACAAGAGTCCAGTCCTCCAAACCCGTTGCAGTTTTCGTGGGAGCCATCTTCAACAGAACAGGCTTTGCGGAAGAAGTGATGCAATATGAACAAATCCCTCCGATTCTGTACTGCCACGATACAAACCATAAAAACCAAAGATGTCTACCTACCGATAAGAACTACACGTACATTCTGGCACCACTTTGGAAGGACGAGATCGTGGAGGAGGTGAAATTTGTTGTGCGCTATGAGGACATTCTGCGTCTTGATGCAAGGCATTGGTATCTGTCTGCACCCACCAGTACCAATAAAGACAAAGGGGTATGATGATGCTGACGATAATGATAATAATAAAAAGAAGGATGATGATAATGACAAACAACAGGCGGGCGCGTACATGTCTGTCTGCTGCAGAACTCTGTGTATGTGTGTGTGTGTGTGTGTGTGTTTAGTGCGCGTGCGCTGTATGTTTTCTTGTATTAGTTTTAATTTTTACAGATTTTTTGTGGATATGTTCGTATTTATTTGTCAGTGCAACGAAACGTTAGCCTGAGAATATATAAGTTATGTTTGAATTGACTTCTGCCTTCTTTCGTCGCTCTCTCTCTCTCTCTCTCTCTCTCTCTCTCTCTCTCTCTCTCTCTCTCTCTCTCTCTCCTTTCCTTCATTTCTCCCCATCTTTTCAGGACTGGATGAAAAAATATTTTATGTTTATTTCGTTACCCTCAGTAAGTAAAATAAACAAATTAACTAATTTATCAACTCTCTCTATCTCTGTCTCTCAATCTGTCCCATCTGCCCTGTATTCAGCGGAAGGTTCACCGTTTCACCATCACCGGAAGCGACACGGAAGTGCAGACACTGACGGCCTACAGACGAATCATCCTGATGCAGACCACGCGGTTCAGCGCTCTGATGCCCTTGCCGGTCAACTTCTGGGCGTCCTCGTGTTTCCTGGCTCTGCCTGAAGACAACCGACTGACGGAGGACATGGAGGTGGAGGTGGTGATTTTGCTGAGCTCGTGGGCGGAGGACTGCCTCCACACGACCGATGATGGTGTTCTTCTGGAGACACTGCAGAAGGCGATGAATGTGACTAGACAGTGGGCACAGGTGGGTGAAGGTGGTCCCCAGAGTGTTAGAGTGAAGGGCGGTGTGATGAGTGCGTTGAGTGGCACCTTCAGAATGGAAGGGACTGAACAGAAGCATGCACGTGCCTATGCCTGGTGTTCAGCATGCACACCGCCGTGCATAATCTGTAGGCTTGCTGCGTATACGCAGACAATCACGTGCACTCCTGGACGAGCACGTACGCACATGCACGCGTACATAAACTCGCGCTGAAACGAGCGATCAGTAGCATACGTGTATTCGCACAAAAACATGCACGCATGCACATACACACATGCACGCGTGCATGCGCAAATTGATGTATGAAGTTAACTGAAATACTTATTTGAAAAAACAATCGTGCTTGTACTTATGGAAGAGGTGTTTTTGTTTTTTCATATGCCAACACCAATCTAAGAAACAGTGTGTTGTCTTTATTTAGGATTTCACTCTTTCCCCTTGTTGCTGTTGTGTTCATGTCTGCTGCTGCTGATGTCGTTGACGTTGTTGGCTGCCTTTTGACTCACTTGTGTAATCAAAGTGAGTCTGTGTTATTACCCGGTGTTCGGGTGTGTGTGTGTGTGTGTGTGTGTGTGTGTGTGTGCGCGCGCGCGCGCGCGTGCGTGTGTGTGTGTGTGTGTGCGTGCGTGTGTGTGCGTGCGTGTGTGTCTGTGTTTGTGTGTGTGTCTGTGTCTGTGATTAACTTTAACATTGCCATTTTCTCTGGAAATACTTCGTCTGCCAATACCAAATTTGGATTGAACATAGTAGGGAAAAAATCTTCACAGTCATACCAATAGTAGGTTGTAAGTCTTCCAGTTCAAGCTGTATTTCTGGATCATTAACGGTTTATTTCGTTGATGCTTGATCCGGAATCCAAAAGTACCGTATTACCGCATCCCAGTTGCAGGAACGTAGGCTATATTTGGTATATTTACCTCGATACAGTAACATATTAAATTGCACTATAAAAAAAAAATGCAACAACATAGCTTCAAAAATCAAATTTGATTGTGTGACGTCAGATGCGCTGTGGCGTTGTGGATAAGACTATTTTCCTCCTAACAGAACATGCTTGGTTCGATCCCGCTAACATGACAGGGTTTTTTTTGTGTTGTAGTTGTTTGTTTGGTTGGTTGGTTTAGGTGTGGGTTTTTTTGTTTTTTTTCCCCAAGCTTATTAATACTTAACACAGAACGCTTTTTTATCTTTTTTTTTTTTTTTCATTCTCGTGATTGCTTTGCTGTATACAGCGCCTATCACAGGTGAGTCTTGAAGGACTTGCCCCTCTTCTTCTTCTTGTTGTTATTGTTGTTGAGGACCGAACGTTGATGTCCTCAGGTGGGCCAGCCTGCCGTGGTGAGGGCCCACGTGGACAGGGGCACCAGGGCGGTGATCCACAGCAGGTGCGGGCCCATCAGTGCTTACCTGTCGGCCTGGAGCCTTCAGCATGGCTGGACGATGGCTTTGGGCTCCGTCCGGTCGATGGTAATACGACAATAATAAAAGATGACTATGTTGATGATAACGATAATAATAATAATAATGACTTTTTATATAGCACCCGATATTAGCGTCAAGGAGGACACACACGCATTCAAACTACTTTGTATATATACGATACCAACGCATCTACTCATTTACACACACATACACGCACATACATACATACATCAGCAGGTGCGGGCCCATCAGTGCTTACCTGTCGGCCTGGAGCCTTCAGCATAGCTGGACTATGGCTTTGCGCTCCCTCAAACAGACTTCAGTGGTAATATAATAATGATGATGATAATGAAAACGATGATGATGATGATGATAATAATAGTAATAATAATGATAATGATGATGATGATAAGGAGGAGGAGGATAGCAATCATTGATTTCATAAAGCACATGGCCTTATCTTCAAACTACATAAAATACGTACAGTCTCTAAATGCCTTCGAGGCTAGGCGTTGGACTTCTGATCCAGATTTCAGCAGTGGACAGAATTCGATGCCCCGTTTCAGCATCATGCTGTGTCCTGGTGAAAGTCGCTTTGCTCCGAGCGTCCTCACTCCACACACGTGTGAATGGGTAGATCTACCTGACTTCAGTCCTGAAGGGAAGGTGAAAAGCGGGGGCGGGGAGGAGAGGATTAGGTCCCGCCTTCCACTGCTCAGCCCTAAGCATAGTAATTATGAATTCTTTGCTCCTGTTACCGTAAAAGGAAACGGGGTGTTGAGCCTTTACCCATAACTTATATGACAACAAACTTACACACACACACACACACACACACACACACACACACACACACACACACACACACACACACACACACACACACACACACACACACACACACACACACACACACACACACAAAAGATTGCAATAATGAAAAGGGAAATCACGAATGATGTTTACAAAATAATATTGCTGAAACGACAATCATGTAGTGCTCGTAGCATTGCTGAAATAGGCAGGTTTTGATGGCAAGCTTGAGAAATGAAACAGATGTGGAGTGCCTGACATGAGAAGGGAGATAATTCTAAAGCTGAGGGCCACAGAAACCATGGAGCTTTTGTGGTTGAAGCGACCCTCACGGAGAATGCCGTTGGCAGAACGGATTGAGCGAGAACGGGAAAATGGATCAGACAGATGAACGGGAGTAGTCCCTGTTACGATGATGAAACAAATCCACGCAAATTTGTGTTTTATTCTCTCTGAGACTGGGAGCTAACGGAGTTTCTTCAGAGGCGGAGTGTAAGGCTCAGGGTGTCGTGGTCTGAAGTTAACACGTGTTCCTAAATTTAGAACTTTCTGCAGCGGATGGAG
Organism: Babylonia areolata; assembly: GCF_041734735.1. NCBI lineage: Eukaryota > Metazoa > Mollusca > Gastropoda > Neogastropoda > Buccinidae > Babylonia > Babylonia areolata. Next base: position 19,669,621 of record NC_134882.1, on the reverse strand, counting down.
GACAGGTTCAGGACAGCCAGCTTGAAGACAGTTGCAGCAATCCACTGCCGCCTGGACAGGAAGCAAGAAGTTATCATGTCTTTGTGGGATCTTCGGTTATGAATTTTCTGACTGAACGAATAAGTTTTCAGTTCAAAATTTCAAAACCTGACGAGGCTTATGAGATATGTTGTTTCACTGACCGACTGGAGTTCACAGCAAAGTTCCTTACACTGTCAGACAAGCAGATATCACAAGAACCTACGGTGAAGGCAGAAAACAGTAATACCTCAGTTTTGCCATCATTGAGCATGAGCATGTAGTCATCTTCACCCTCTGTATGCGACATCACATCAGAAACAGAATATATATATTATATATATATATATATATATATATCTGTCTCTCTATTTCTCTCTCTCTCTCTCTCTCTCTATATATATATATATATAGAGAGAGAGAGAGAGAGAGATCTGTGTCTGTGTGTGTCTCTGTGTGTGTATACTGGAGAGAGAGAGAGAGAGAGAGAGAGAGAGAGAGAGAGAGAGAGAGAGAGAGATTCTTTACAGACGTACTCACTTCATGTCCTCCAGATGAATACCACAAGCGCCTCAAGCTCCACGTCAACTGACTGCACCAAAGTTCAACAAACAAAAACCTTAACCTTCAAGCACACTATCCAGTTAGCAGTACAGCCACAACCCATGCTGAAGACTCTGACTACTCACACAGCCACCACCGAGACCCACGTGACTGACCCGACCACTAACAAGCTCCTGAGCTCCCATCCAGTCACAAGTTCACCAACAACGGCAAGAACAGACGAAGTCACCACTGACAGCAGCACCACAGTCCAACAAACAGCAAACACCACTTCCGAGCAGAGCGACACAGTGTCTCACTCTGAGCACACTGCCCAACCAGTGACACACCCACTGCCCACTCAACTCTCCACTGGACAGTCCCTAAACACCATAAACCCAGCCACAAAGTCAACCAGTGAGAGTGCCTTAACTGCTGAAACAGCCACCAAGAGTACGTTAGCCGCTGAGCCATCTACGGCGGGCACTCTCCAAACTCAGTTATCCACTGACAGTTCCACCACCACTGTGACAACCAGGCTGGAGACACTGACAACTCACATGGCTACCACAGAGACCCACGTGACTGACCCAACCGCTACGAACCTTCTGAGTCCTCAACCAGTCACTGGGGAGCCCATGACTGCTCAGCCAGTCACAACGAAGCTTGTCTCTGATCCTTCAACCGTGACAACTCCTCAGACTGCAGAACCTGGAACGTCACCAACTGCTCATCAGGTCACGGCAGAAGTGACAATTCAATCGGAATCCACCGAATCCCCAGCGACCAAAAAGAAGCCTTTCCTCTGTCCTTGCAGTGCGAAAGTCAGAGCCAATCAAAAGTATTTAGCGGCCACTATTCCACAGTCCGGCCCTGAACGAAAAGCATTCAAAGAGGCCATCCGCCAGGAGATCCACAAAGCCCTGGCTGTGAACAAGACCACCCTGTCCAGAACCCGAAGGTCCAAGCTCTCTGAAGGCGACGTGAAGATAGCTTACGGCATTGGGATAGGTCTGGTATTGCTCACGATGCTTCAGCTGCTGCATTCTGCCTACAACATGCAAAAATGTGGGGTGTGCGGAAAGCGGGTGAGGCGTGGGAAAATAGAACCGCTTGAGAAGCGAGACGACAGGGGCAGGCACAGGAAACGCAGCAAGGTGCCCCGGATTGAGGAGATCGTTTGATCGCACCTCAGCAGGTCAACTTCGTTCATAAGTGTCTGGTTTTTAGTCCAAGATGAATCACTTCAGCTTTGTTTCTTTCGCATGCTTGAGTTTTGTGGCATTGCACCGCTGTTTGTTTAAAAATTCCATCTCACTGAGAAGGCAAGTGCTTTCTCTCTCCGCCTGTCTGACTTGTCATGTGCACACATTAGCATGTGTCAAACATTGACACTGACTGTGTGTCTTTATCTATCATGAGCACACATTCTCTCTCACCCTCCATCCTACTCTCTCCCTCATACCTGTATATTTTCAAGAAAATGTGATGGGACTGCGGCACAAAGGCAACATGGATTGTCTGTTGTTGGAGGTTCATGTGCTTTTTCTCTTCGGTTGAGGCATTCGCAATGATAGGTTCTGTGCTTGTTGTTCGGGAACTTGATGCCTTCAAGTTGTGTCAGTGTTGAAAGGTCTGCACTTTTGTCGGGTTCTGGCATGCTCACAGTGTTTCAGCCTTCGAGTGACCTTGTTTTCTTTGATAATAGCGTTTAACTCACTCAGTACGGCCAGTCCTCTCTTCTCCTCTACACAGACCCCTCGGATGTCCAGTGGGTGTCTGAATGACCCAACCTTTAGCTTCCGTCGTCAGAATTGTGGTATTCTTTGTCAACATTCACATCTTCAGTATAAGAGCCTTCCGCTTGCAATATTTTGATGATGGTAATTGGGGTCAAACGCTGTTAACGTCGTCTCTTTCGCCGTTCGTATGGAGAGAGTTAATGTTCTTGTGGTCATCGTTAACAACGCTTCAGGAGACAGACGTCGACCCAGGCCTCCTATAAGACGGATGTGGATGAAAAGGGCGCCACGCGATTTCGCTCTGTCGTTCCAACACGGTGGCTCCAAAAGTTTGACCCCAGCTGAAGAAGAAGTGGAACAGTTCCGTGCCGGAGAGGGTCGGTCAACCGGTGCGGCCCAGTCTTTCCCTCGCCCCTCGAGAATCGACCTGGGGCAGAATCTCTTGCAGTCGGAGCAATCACATGTACACGCTGGTGCATGTGCTTTGACGGAGTTGCTGCAGACTCGGAATCGTTCGCCGGATCGTTCCAGTGCGGCTTCATCGCCGGATCGTTCCAGTGCGGCTTCATCGCCGGATTTCATGACTCCGATTACCAACGAAAACAGCAGCAGTTATGCGATCTCCTCTGACAGTGACGTGGTGGAGAATTTCAACGGGTTTGGCCTGGAAGACTTCGAAGAGCTGGTAAACCGCACGTGTTTTTTTGACACTGATGACTGGGTTCCCACTGTCATGAGCAACGCGGAGAACTTTGCTGATGCCTGTCATTTCCGTAGACGTTATAATTTCGACGAGGATGAGAGTGAAGATGATGATAGTTTGCCTTGAATATTTTCAATGTATATGTTACACTGGTGTTATAGTGTGCCAGCAGTGTCACCCCCCACCACCCTCACTCTGTCCCCCTTCCCTCCCCATCCCTTCACCCCCTCCACCCTCTCTTCTTATCTCCCTTTCTGCTCCATCCAAAGTCCAGTCTTTGAGGTCCCTCTTTCCACCCTCCCTCCTCACCCTTACTCCCTAGTCAGCGCCTTTGGTCCGCGACACCGCGTCACCAGTCCCAGTTGTAGGAACACGTGCAGTTGTGCGAGGTCTGCCGCAATCCCCGTGCTGATTGGAACATCCCGTGTGGCGGCCTGTCTTTCAAGTCGTTCCCCATCTCCCCTTCCATGAACGCAGCTGACGTAGATGGCGGGACTTCGGAACGTAAACTAGGGAAAATTTATGCTAATGCGAATTTTGATCAAGCCGGCTAACATGCCGAGAGTTGTATTGTCCTGTCTCCCCAATCTCTTTGTGACGTAAACGGGTGAACTTGTCATCATAGAATGTGTATAGACAAGTGGGTTGAATTGTAGCGAATCAGATCATTCTGTTGAATTGGACGAATTGGGATTAAGCAGTAAATCTGTCAGTCATTCACATAGCGTCATTAGGACAAGCAAAGATTGGTTATTTCAGTTCAGCTAGTTGGGGGAGTGAGTGTTGTAGCTTGCATAGTATGTTGTGGGAAGGGATAAAACCAGTCAACACACTCAGTTCTAAGCTGTCTCCCAGAAGAACGGACTGACACAGGCTGACTGACTGATCAGTGATGTGAGGAACAAGGAAATCCTTGTTGGGCTGTGAGTACACAACTTGTAATGGTTTTATGCTATGTTGATAACTTAGTTTTGTTGGGAACAATGTTTTGTGTCAGTGAACAGCCAGTTTAAGTTGATCTTGTGGCTTGTGGAAAGAAAAGGGGTTAATGTGTGAAAGCTACCCACTGAGAGAAGTACTGGCCTAAGTCTTTTGAGTCCCCCCTCCCCCTTCTATTTGGTTACAGATATCTTGTTCTGTATTTTTGATGTATTACTTGTTTTGTATATAGTAGGTGGTGTTGGTTCAGTGTGAACTGAACAGATCTATAGGATAACACATTGTCAGTGTGTGCTGAGGGTTTTTCATGTGTGTGTGTGTGCACATTGGGGCAACAGCAAGTGTTGTGGAACACATGTTTGATTTGTTGGTAGTTGTGGTAACATGTGTAGGAGTTGTGCTTTGTGTTAGTGGTTTACTTTGTTCAGACAAAGTGGGAAAGCATATTTTAATGTGATTAATGAGTTGGTAAACTATGAGAGCATTGAGGGTCAGTGCTATGTTGTTGCACATTGTTGTTTACCAGAGATATGTTGGAACTAATTATTTCCATACATGTACTTGTGTCAGTTGGACACTTTGTGAAGGCAAAGAGATTTTGTTTGGAAATGGTAACACACAGTTTAATTGAATGATGGGTAACATGAGTTGGAACACAGGGTTGTATTGGTCAGTGATATGTTTTGTACACAGTATAGTAATTGGTATGTCACTGCTGGTGGCAGGTAAGCTTGATGGAGTTTGTATTTCTTCACATAGATCTATGTGTGAGAGGAGTGCATACTGGTGGACATGTGATGAAAGGTGCTGAGAGGGTATAGGCCTTTCATGTCAGTGATGTCAGGATATTTTGAGATTTTACCTGACCTGGGTTTTGGTTGTGTGTTTGTGTTCCAGGTGTGCTGCTTTAGGTGTAGGGTAAATTTCACTGTGTGCTGCTTATAGGTGCTGCTTATAGGTGCTGCTTAAGGTGTAGGGTGAACTCTTACTATGTGCTGCTTATAGGTGCTGCTTTAGGTGTAGGGATAACTTTTATTATGTGCTGCTTATAGGTGCTGCTTTAGGTGTAGGGATAACTTTTATTATGTGCTGCTTATAGGTGCTGCTTTAGGTGTAGGGTGAACTTTTTACTGTGTGCTGTATTGTAAAGTAAACACTCTATAAAAACCACTCCATGTGGCCCTGCTATTGATGTGAGGAGAGAGTGAGTGAGTGCATCATTAGTTGATCCTATATCCCCTTGTCTGCTCCTCTCTCTTCTATCAGAATCGAACCACACTCTCAACAACACTTTTTACACTGGTAACATGTAAACAACTTATCCCTTGCGGAAGGAACGATATCATTTCGAACATTTGGAATATGTGACAGATTGATGTGTTTGTTTTTCCTCTCTCTCTCTCTCTCTCTCTCTCTCTCTCTCTCTCTCTCTCTCTCTCTCTCTCTCTCTCCCCATATATATACTACACACACACACACACACACACACACACACACACATATATATATATATATATATATATATATATATATATATAGTACGCGTAAATTTGTAAATATCGACATAATACTGTCAACAAGGATGTTGTATAGACAACTGATCTATTTTGCTAACAAATCAGTGTGGATAACAGTCCATGTATAGGCAAGCATGTGTTTTTCCATTTCCGTTTCGGGTCGAAATGTCAAACTGGATCAGTTTTGCAGATTCATGTGTGCGTGTCATCATCATTTGTCCAATGTGCCGTTTCGTCACAGATCAATGAACATTGTCTATCTCATTAATTAAAAAAAAAAATGTACATCGTTAATATTGATTTCATTCATTAAAAAAATAAAATAAATAGAAGCATAAGTGTGTGTGTGAGTGTGTGTGTGTGTGTGTGTGTGTGTGTGTGTGTGTGTGTGTGTGTGTGTGTGTGTGTGCCAAAATGTTAATTTGTCTCTGTGTGTTCGCGCACTTAAGTGTGTGTTGGTGGGTGTGCGTGCGTGCGTGCGCGCTTGTGTGTGTGTGGGGGGGGGGGGGGGAGTCCGCAGAAGTTTATTTCTTGTACCTGAGGCACTTACAAGGCAACCACTTTGTAACACGAAAAATGAAATGGCACACAGCAAACACTTAGCATCGCGAGAACAACAGGTGCCAAAGATATCCAGTGACTGAACAGAAATGACAGAACTCTTCACTAACGCAAGAGAAACACACTGACTAAAATTTGGAACTCGACACCGAAAAGAAAAAGAAAAAAAGGGAAACGAAAAAGAAAGAAAGGAAAGAGAAGAAACGACGAAATATCTCGCTCGCAGCTATTACTACTCTGGAATGCCGCCTGCACACGATTGTGTGTGTGTGTGTGTGTGTGTGTGTGTGTGTGTGTCTGTGTCTGTGTCTGTGTGTGTACCCGTGTGTGTGTGTGTGTGTGTGTGTACCTGTGTGTGTGTGTGTGTGTCTGTGTCTGTGTCTGTGTGTGGTGTGCTGTATCAAAGTGCTCAAAAGAGGAAGGACTGGCTTCGTCGATTCTGTCAATAAACCACAGCACAGCCGCAGCACAAACAACACTGTGCTGGAATTTCCAACCTTTCTGATTTCGGGATTTCCCCATAACTCCCGTTACCGTTGCTCAAAGCAAATGAAAAAAAAAGATAATAAAGGAGATGATTACGATAATTGCAAGACATGATATTTCTTCCAAAACAAACACCAAATCATATGCATCATACTAAACGTTTGATTATCAAACCATAAAATCTACACATTCTCGCGCAAATGCAATCTCGACAAAAATAAAAATAGAAACGACGTCAACCCAGTACAGAAACCGTTTCCGTCACTTCAGTGCTACAGCGTTACTTCCAATTGTCAAAGTGTTGTTGTGATTACACATCTGATTTCACCGATCGCTGCTTGTGTCCGTTACCAACATAAGGAGGGAAACTGCTATCACCATGAAGAACGCTCTTTGGAAACGTATTTGTGCTATATTGATTTTACATATATATATAGTCAGTTCAGATCACGCTGGTGAACAAGTCAGAAATGGCGGCCACTCAGCCAGTACGCACGGAGGAACGTCGACATGTTCTCCGCAAGTCGTGCAAGCGGTATGTCCAGGCCCACAGTGTTCGGTGTCAGTGACGCCCGAAGCCTGCCCAGTAAATTCGGACCTTGCACCGTCCGGCACCTTGACCACCGATTCCTCAACGGAGACTGGCCTTGAGGAAAGCAGCTCAGCCGGAGAGACTCAATCTCAGCACGCTGAGCAACCGCCTGCAAGTGACCATGCCCACAGATACGATCGATTCCGCCAGAGCCTTTGTGAGCTGGATTCACAGCACACTGAGGAAGAAGCTGGTGCTTGTGCGATGGTGCAGCAGACACCACAGTCCCAGAATAGCAGCAGATCTTCTTCCCCGTGGTTCGAACCTATCATCAACGAAATCTGCACACCCTGCAGCTCGCCCTATTTCTCTGACGACGACGACAACAAAGAGTATGAGCAGTCAAACTGTTGTCTGAATAATTTGAGGCTCAAGATCTGTGCTTATACAACGACCAAGAAGACAAATTCGCTTCTTGATAACTCGACGATGTCTGATCATCTCAATTTCTGTGACCTGGTGATCAATGGTGATGAAGTTATGTGAACTTGCCGGTTAACATTGTCACGGCCGGAAGTTTATTCATGATTAACCCACCAAAGTTTACTGGATTGAGACTGATACTGTTTCCTGCATTTAAGGACAGTGTGTGCGCATGTGTGTGTACGTGTGTGTGAGTGATATCAGACTTGTGGGGGGTGGTAGGAGGGTGATATCAGAATATCAGACGCGTGTGTGTGTGTATGCGTGGTCTGTGTGTATATTTCAAATGATGAGCAAACTGTCGATTTTTAAATGATTTTAGGAACTCGTGTGTGCTTTGTTTTACCGAAACCTGGTTTAGTGAGAAAGTGTCGAATGAATGTGTTGCGATTGATGGTTTTAACACTCCGTACAGAATGGACAGAGACTGCAAGAAAGTGGGGAAGAAAATGGGTGGTGGCGTGTGCCTGTATGTCAATGAGAAGTGGTGTGACAGTGCGAATGTGTGTGTGAAGAAGCAACTGTGTACACAGGAACTTGAACTCATATCAGTGTCGCTGAGGCCTCGATACCTGCCACGTGAGTTCGGCCGTATTTTCTTGACTGTTGTGTACGCCCCAGTCTTTGACCAGGCATCTGCTGCACGTGCAGGAAGGACGATCGCAGGTGTTGTTCGCGACCTTCAACTCATCTCTGCCGACGCCCCGTGTTTTATTGTTGGAGATTTTAATCACTGTGATTTAAAGAAAGCCTTACCTTCTTTAAACAATATGTTACCTGCCGGACCAGACTGGACAAGACAATCGATCTGTGTTATGGGAACATTCCTAATGCCTACAAATCTGTTCCCCTTGCACCAGTGGGTGTATCTGATCATGATGTTGTTCATTTAATCCCAGCCTACAGACCAAAGATACAGACAGAGCCGATTGTGAAAAAGAGTGTGAAAGTTTGGACGTCAGAGAGTGTGGATGAACTGAGAGGATGTTTTGATTGTACTGATTGGAGTGTGTTGACTGACCCATGTGAGAATGTTCATGAAGCAGCTGATGTTGTTACATCTTATATCAGTTTCTGTGAAGACATGATAATTCCGACAAAAATAATTAAACTTTTCCCCAACAACAAACCATGGATCTCAAAGTCTCTCAAAACAATTTTAAACGAGAAAAAGGTAGCGTTTCAGTCAGGGAACAAGAAGGATAGGAAACTGATACAAAAGAAGCTTAGAGGTGAATTACGAAGGGGACAGAGGGAATTCAAGTCAAAAGTAGAGCAACAGTTTCAGACAGGAAAAATGGCAGATGCATGGGATGGGTTAAAAATTATCACTGGAGAAACGAAAAGGAAAACAGTAGCTTGTAAAATGGAAAAGGATGAACAGATTGATTTTTCAAATAAACTGAATGATTTCTACTGTCGCTTTGAAAGGAATGATCTGGGAAGGGAACTGGATAGTGTTATCTCACAGTTGCAGGAAAAGATCAAAGATAGGAACACAGGTGAAGACTTTGAGATCGATGCAAAAGTTGTTGAATCTTTATTTTTAAAACTGAATGTCACGAAGGCAATTGGCCCCGACAATATCTGCGGAAAATTACTGAAAACATGTGCTTCCCAGTTGTGTGACGTGTTCTGTAAAATTTTCAACTGGTCTCTGAAGGACTGCTCTGTCCCCAGCATCTGGAAAAAATCTACTATCTGTCCTATCCCCAAGAAAAAGAACCCAGCCGCACTAAATGATTACCGTCCTGTTGCCCTGACTTCAGTAGTGATGAAATGCTTTGAAAAAATTATTCTCCGACATCTTCTTTCTTTCACTGAACAGCAGCTTGACTCTCTTCAGTTTGCTTATAAAGCACACAGAAGTACTGACGATGCTATCCTAACTCTCCTTCATAATGCTTTCCTTCATTTGAATAACACGGGATCTTTCGTTCGTATCCTTTTTGTTGACTTCTCTTCTGCTTTTAACACAATACAACCTCATCTCCTTGCCCTCAAACTGCTAGGCATGGATGTTGATCCGAAGCTTACTCTTTGGATAGTAAGTTTTCTTCTCAATAGAACTCAGTCCGTCCGCTTTCATTCTGCCCACTCTTCTCTAAAATCTACTTCTACTGGTGCACCCCAAGGTACAGTGCTGTCCCCTGTTCTTTTTACACTGTACACAAATGACTGCAGAGGCACGGAGGAAACTCCTGTCATAAAATATTCTGATGATTCAGCAATTGAAGATCTGTCCAACTCTGATGCTATTTATTTCAGTGAAATTAAAAAGTTCTGTTCCTGGTGTGAGAAAAACTATCTGGATCTCAACGTATTGAAAACAAAAGAAATGTTAATAGATTTTCGGAAAGACCCCTTGCCTGTAGCTGACCTTGTTATTGATGGTCAAACAGTGGAGAGGGTCAATGAATATAGATATTTAGGGACCATCTTAGACAATAAGCTGACTTTTGACAGAAATGTTGATTCCATTCATAAGAAATGTCAATCTAGAATTTTTTGTTTACAGAAGCTTAGAAATGTTGGTATAAATTCAAATATTCTTCAAAGTTATTATCGATGTTGTATCGAGTCCGTGCTTACAGTTTCATTTATGTGCTGGTATGGAAGTTTGGGAGTGAGGAGTAAGCGTGTTTTGAACGATGTCATGAGTGTATGCAGTAAAATTGTGGGAGTGAAACAAGCTAGTATGCAAGAGCTGTATGAAAGTCGAGTGGTTAAAAAAAGCAGGCAGATAGCAACTGACGACACCCATATTTTAGCAAAGTATTATGAGCTGTTGCCATCAGGACGACGCTACAGAACTTTTAAGTTGAAATCCAGAGCTCTGAAGACTTTTATCCCACGTTCAATCCACCTTTTAAATTCTTGAGAACTGTGTGTGTGTGTGTGTGTGTGTGTGTGTGTCTCATGTGAGACGTGTGAAAGTCTGTGCATGATAGGTTGTACCTTGTTCTAGTTGTGGTGTGTGTGTGTGTGTGTGTGTGTGTGTGTGTGTGTGTGTGTGTGTGTTTACTGAGCTTAAAACGTGACAATTGGTTATAATGAATGTGCAATATGTAGGAAGAATAATGTGCAATATGCAGGATGAACGTACAATGAATATGTCTAATGCTAACGTCCATATTCTAAATATATTTCTGTTTAATAATTACGATGTAATAATTAATTGCAATGTTTTTAAAAACGAATATGTGAAATGCTTTTATTTCAGAACATATGTTTATTACTCTTGTTTAATCAAGTTATCCGCGTGTGTGGGGGGGTGGGGGGGTGGGGGTGGGGTGCGGTGCGGGTGTGTGCTGATTATCTGGTTGTGGTTTTCCGCAATTCATCTTTATTCTTATCTTATCTGTCTATTATAATCAATGTGCAGTATAGTAGGCTATGTTTATAATTATATTCAAATAATGTTTCTTAATTCTTTCTGTTTTTACATTAAGAATACTAGTTATTACCTGCAGTGTGTGGATGTATGTATGAAACGATGTATGTGATATGTTTTACATTTGTATCTTCGTAATATTTGTAGGGGCTGTTGTTGGCTTTTACAGTTATGGTCCTCATGTTGTTTACTTGTCTATGTTGTGATAATGCACCTGACCAAATTTCTCCAGTTGGAGATAATAAAGTTATTCTTATCTTATCTTATCTTATCTTCTTATATTTATCATTCCGATAAGTATAATCGTATACCGTGCATTTGTGTCAAAGTGAAAGTCAAAATCAAATTTCAAGATGGTAAATTGAATAAACTGCTTTTTTCAGTCAAGCTATCTGAAGGGGGAAAAAAGAATAGGAGAAAACTTCTGTGTGTGTGTGTGTGTGTGTGTGTGTGTGTGTGTGTGTGTGTGTGTGTGTGTGTGTGTGTGTGTGTGTTCTTCAGTTTAACGTCTATTCACTATAAGTGTTTTTAGACGGAAAGGAGTAAAGTAGTGTATAAAGGAAAGGGAATGCATGTCAATATTAGTGTAAAAAAAGAAGAAAAAAGTTCATGTTATGTATCAGGAAAAGTATATTATAAGAAAAAGTCTAAAGAGGTTGTGGTGTGCATTGAATGAGTTGTCATGGGAAGGAGAATATGTATATGCATATCAACAAGTATTAACCTACAACAATGTAAATATAAATAACAGTATTAAATATAATACATCAAAGGAGGATACCAACTGGACTGGAGTTTAAAATTTCTGAAAACATTCTAAGCAATGAATAATCATTCAAAATCTTTTCAGTGGCTAATGAAATATTGGAAGAAAAGTCATCAACTACATCTTTTGGAAGTAACTGTCTTATGCTCGGACAGTTTCAGTTTCAGTTTCAGTAGCTCAAGGAGGCGTCACTGCGTTCGGACAAATCCATATACGCTACACCACATCTGCCAAGCAGATGCCTGACCAGCAACGTAACCCAACGCGCTTAGTCAGGCCTTGAGGAAAAAATAGAAGAAAAAAAAAAGTGTATTAAAAAAAAAAAAAAGTTCATGTTATGTATCGGAGGAAAAGTATATTATAAGAAAAAGTCTAAAGAGGTTGTGGTGTGTATTGAATGAGTTGTCATGGGAAGGAGAATACTCCAGTCCAGTTGGTATCCTCCTTTGATGTATTATATTTAATACTGTTATTTATAGTGTTATAGTGTGCCAGCAGTGTCACCCCCCACCCCCCACACTCTGTCCCCTCCCCCCCCCACCCCTCCTTATCTCCCTTCCCACTCCATCCAAAGTCCAGTCTTTGAGGTCGCGCCGACACTGCGCCACCCTCCCTCCTTTCACCCTCCCTCACCCCTACTCCCTAGTCGGCCCTCTTTGGTCAGCGACGCCGCGTCACCCGCCCCAGCTATAGGAATACGTGCAGTTACGTGATGTCTGCCTCAATCCCCATGCTGCTGAGCAGGCCTGTGTGGCGGCCCGTCTTTCAAGTCGTTCCCCATCTCCCCTTCGGCCCGTCTTTCAAGTCGTTCCCCATCTCCCCTTCGGCCTGTCTTTCAAGTCGTTCCCCATCTGCCCTTTGGCCTGTCTTTCAAGTCGTTCCCCATCTCCCCTTCGGCCTGTCTTTCAAGTCGTTCCCCATCTCCCCTTCGGCCTGTCTTTCAAGTCGTTCCCCATCTGCCCTTCCACGAACGCAGCCGACGTAGGTGGCGGGACTTCGGAACGAAAGCTAGGGAAAAGTTATGCTAATTCGAACTTTGATCAAGCCGGCTAACAGGCCCAGAGTTGTATTGTCCCGTCTCCCCAATCTCTTTGTGACGTAAACGGGTGAACCTGTCATCACAGAATGTTGTAGAAACAAGTGGGTTGAATTGTAGCGAATCAGATCAATCTGTTGAACTGGGATCAAGCAGTGAATCTGTCAGTCATTCACATAGCGTCACTAGGACAAGCAAAGATTGGTTATTTTAGTTCAACTAGTTAGGGGAGTGAGTGTTGTAGCTTGGATTAGTATACACAGTATGTTGTGGGAAGGGATAAAACCAGTCAGCACAGCCAGTTCTTAGCTGTCTCCCAGAAGAACTGACTGACACAGGGTGACTGACTGATCAGTGATGTGAGGAACAAGGAAATCCTTGTTGGGCTGTGAGTACACAACTTGTAATGGTTTTATGTTATGTTGATAACTTAGTTGTGTTGGGAAACTATGTTTTATGTCAGTGGACAGGCTGTTTAAGTTGATCTTGTGGCTTGTGGAAAGAAAAGGGGTTAACGTGTGAAAGCTACCCATTAAGTGAGGGAAGTACTGCCTATAACTTTTGAGTCCCCCCCCCCACCCCCCCCACCCCCCATTTTGTTACAGATATCTTGTTCTGTATTCTTGATGTATACATACTTGTTTTGTATATAGTAGGTGGTGTTGGTTCAGTGTGAACTGAACAGATCTATAGGCAAACACATTGTCAGTGTGTGTTGAGGGTTTTTCATGTGTGTGTGTGTGTATGCACATGGGGGTAGCAGCAAGTGTTGTGGAACACATGTTTGAGTTATTGGTAGTTGTGGTAACATGTGTAGGAGTTGTGCTTTGTGTCAGTGGTTTACTTTGTTCAGACAAAGTGGGAAGGAACATTGTAATGTGATTAGTGAGTTAGCAAACTATGAGAGCATTGAGGGTCAGTGCTATGTTGTTGCACATTGCTGTTTACCAGATATGTTGGAAGTAATGATTTCCTTTCATGTACTTGTGTTGGTGGCATACTTTGTGAAGACAAAGAGATTTGTTTGGTAATGGTAGCACACAGTTAAGTTGAATGATGGGTAACATGAGTTGGAACACAGGGTTGTATTGGTCAGTGATATGTTTTGTACACAGTATGGTAATTGGTATGTCACTGCTGGTGGCAGGTAAGCTTGATGAAGCTTGTACCTCACATAGATCTTTGTGTGAGAGTAGTGCTTACTGGTGGACATGTGATGAAAGGTGCTGAGAGGGTATAGGCCTTTTATGTCAGTGATGTCCAGATATTTGAGATTTTATCTGACCTTGGTTTTGGTTGTGTGTTTGTGTTCCAGGTGTGCTGCTTTAGGTTTAGGGTGAATTTTACTGTGCTGCTTTAGGTGTAGGGTGAACTTTTACTATGTGCTGCTTATAGGTGCTGCTTTAGGTGTAGGATGATCTTTTTACTGTGTGCTGTATTGTAAAGTAAACACTCTATAAAAACCACTCCATGTGGCCCTGCTATTGATGTGAGGAGAGAGTGGAGTGAGTGAGTGCATGATTAGTTGATCCTTTATCCCCCCTGTCTTTTCCCCTCTCTCTTCTATCAGAATCGAACCACAACACTGAAAAAAACACACCTTTCTTACATATTTACATTCTTTCAGGTTAATATATATATTAAAAAAAAAGCTCGGACAATGAATGAGTAAATGACTTACAGTTATTTGCTTACCGCATATACATTTCATATTTTTGGAAAATTTTGTACGAAAGGCATTTAAACGAAGTCTATACATTTGACTTGTAATTTGTCTTGAATGTGCTGCTGGTGTCGAATTTAGAAAATGTTTCGGATTAGCTGCATTCTTTGTGTTTACACAACATTGGTAATATTGATTATTTGAATCTATAAGTATTTTCTTAAATCAATTTCTAGATACATTTTCTATACAGCTAATGCATTCATGTAGATCTAACTGGATGTCAAGTAATATTGCGCCTTCGAAATTACGTGCTGATCTTCTAGCTGCTTGGTCTACCCACTCATTTGAAGATATTCCACAGTGCGAAGGTACCCAACAGAAATTTATTTTAATGCCCTGTTTTGTCAGTTGGTGAATAATATGTTTTATTTCCATTGTCATCTCAATTCGCTTCTTTGAATTTGGAGATTCTATAGCTTGTAATACTGACTTTGAATCTACACATAATAAAATTTCACTTACAGTTTTCGGAATGTCTGAAATATAATTTAAGGCCATAAGTATGGCTGTAAGTTCAGCTGTGAAAATGGAATATTGTCTACCAATATAGTATAATTTTTCTATTCTAAATGAAGGAATTACAAAAGCCGCTCCTGAATTACCATCTTCTAGAACAGATCCGTCTGTGTATATTTTTAGATAATTTGAATATTGATTTTCTATATGTGAGAGCACTTCAGGTTTTAACAAAAAATGGTGACTGGTTCTTGGATAAATCTGTATAATCCATGTCAAAGGTAGCTTTACACTGCTCCCATTCAGGGACTGGTGAAAAAGTAGGTACTTTTGCAACTTGCTTGTCTTTTGAGTCCGTAGCACTAATGATATCTGATGCAAATGTATTAATGGATGTCATAGACTGTATCGTCTTAGCTCTTTTAGCAAAATCATTTTGTGAACTCAAATTAGCTTCTTCTTTTGAAAATGTTTCATATGCGAAAGATTTGATAACAATTTCGCGGCTGAAGCTTTCCTTTGTTCATCAAGAGAAAAAACACCTGCTTCTCTCAAAGTCCCTAAATTTGATGTAAGAATGGGAACACCTAGAGCGAGTTTATAAGCCTTACAATCGATGCTTTGTAGCTGCTTTAGCAAATGCAGTGGAGCACTGAAAAATACCTCTTGAGCGTATGTCAAGCGTGAACGTACGAGGGAGGTAGCGAGAGATATCAACGATTTGGTATCTTGCCCCCAGTGCTGTTTACAAACTATTTTAAGGAAATTTAGACCTTTTCTTGCTTTGTTTAGTATATAGTCAATATGATAATTCCACGAAAGCTTTGAAGAAAGATAGACTCCCAAAAATTTAACAGATTGTGTATATATATATATTGTGTGTGTATGTGTGTGTGTGTGTGTGTGTGTGTGTGTGTGCGCGCGCGCGTGTGTGTGTGCTTCAAATGTTTTAGTTCTTGGTTGTTGTTGTTTTTATTATTAAAATGTTATGTGACCATTTTATGTAAGTTTAGACTCCCCATCCCCCTTACACCCTCCTCGTTTATCTCTTGTCTCCATCCCTCACAGTCTTTCTTTCTCTCTCTTCAAATACTTTCATGACGGACGTTGGATTTTCAATCTGAGGGTCTTGAGTTCGAATCACGGTGACGCTGCCTGGTGGGTAAAGGGTGGAGATTTTTACCATCTCCCAGGTCAACATGTGCTTGATTTTATTCTTGTGTAAGTTTGTGTGTCATCATAGTAGTGGCAAAATATCATAATGCATCATCTTTTTTTTCCCTCTCCCATCATCTGCACGGCCGTAAGTCCACAGGGAACTATCCATGTTAGGTCGCCAGGAGGTCACACACCAGAGGAGACCCTGCACTGCTGCTGAGTCACTTCGGTGGTGTTCAGTAGCGCCTGTTCTGATTTAATGTACCTAGGACACCACCTACTTAGTCCCCCTACTGACGACAAAAATCGCTTAGTTAGGCTGACTGAGCGTCTCCCCCAGAGAGGAGGGCGCCACCACATCCCTCCAACTTTTTTTTTTAATGTTGTTCCCATTCATGATTGTACTTCAATTCTGCAGAGGAAGTATGGCGTCTGGTGTAGGGGAGCTGTCTTATAGCAGTAGGAGGGGTGGGGTTTGGCCGGAGGGGTGGGGATCTGGGCTGTTCATAGAAGCATCATCATGATCATCATTACTATGATCATAAGTAGCAGTAGTCGTAGTAGCAGTAGCAGCAGCAGCAGCAGCTTCTTCATTATTATCATATCTGTGTATCTTCATACAATATATCTGCCTTTTTCAATAAACAGATTATATGCACTTGTACGAAGTTTGCAGGAGTTCCTTTCTATGTTCCGCTTTCTCTCTGCATGCTAGATCGGGTTGAAATATGCTTTCTTTGGCTGTGCAAGTGTCGAATATCCGTTTAGAATTATTTTCGCTTTTCTGTTTTCTGTCGAAGTCTGTTTACTAACCTTGTCAAAACCAAATGAGAAAAAGAACAGATTTAACAAAAAAAAGCAAAGCCACTGGGTGCATTCAGAGAGATAGTATGTATGTGCATGTGAGTGTGTGTGTGTGTGTGTGTGTGCGCGCGCGTGTGTGTGTGTTATTTTGTGCTTGTGTGTGAGCATGTGGGCTTTGGTATATGAAATCACACACTCACGGACACATACACAGTAACAGGCAAATCATACAGATAAACGCACGCGCGCGCATACACACACACGCGCGCGCGCACTAAGATAAGTGGCATGATTTGATAATCGTCCCTTGAGGAATTCAGCTGCCAACTCCGCTGTTCTGATGGTCATAGTCGGACACGACTGACTATCATGCATACACACCCCATGATAATGGATGGCGTCACCTCGTGCATCAAAGGACACCAACAATAATAGCCAAACAGGCGAAATGCCGGACAATTCAGGTGTAAAACTGCTCCGTCGGAACATTTTCCTTTGGAAAATTGGACACGTTTCCAATGGCTGTGCGGTGCGGTGCCGAATGGACGGAATTTGCTGTAAAAAGTCTCTTATTTTGCTGTTGTTTGTGGTCGGTTGACCGGTTGAGTGGTGCGCTGATACTGGAGTGGTAGTGATGATGCTGGCTCAGTTGCGGTTATGGATAGGTGTGCTTGTGAAAGAGAGAGAGAATAGACAGGAGACAGATAGAGACATAGAAATACAGAGAGTAAGGTGGTACACTGTAACGGTTTTGTTCAGCCCGTGGCCCTGTAACTCAGGAAGTGGTGACGAACTACATTGTAATATTGTAACTGTAACCATTAGAAGTTTTTGTGTTGGTGTTGGTGTGGTGGTCTCAAATTGTCAGTGCCCTTTTTGTGAGTGTGTGTGTGTGTGTGGGGGGGGGGGGGGGGGGTCTGGGGGGAGGGATGGGCGTAGGGGGATGCGGGGGGGTATTGGGGGAGGGATTCTCATGTTGTCAGGCTTGGTGTTGCGAGTTTCTTGCATCAACCAGTTCATTTTCTCCTTCTAGAAAAGCACTGTTGGCTTTGAGAGTTTTCCTTCACCACTCATTCATACATTTAACTTTCACGATAACACCCCAAGAATCCCCCTTTTTTTTAATGACGGTTGTTTACTTGAAAGAAACTCTCTTCGTGGTGTTAAACGCTGCTTCGTTACATACAAATATTTAGAGATATGTGATGACAACCACCAGATTCTCATAAGCAAGGAAAGCACGAAAAAAAAAAGTGGGGGGCAGAGCTGAACAGGCCACACTACCTGTACAAATCTCCAAACAACATCACCAGACATGCACTGGAGAGGAACCGAAACCTCAAGGGAAAAGAAAAGTGGGCAGACCAAGGCAGACACGGAGTTGATGGAGGACGGGGTGAAGATAACCGGATGAACATGGGTCCAAAGAAGGATAGAAGTAAAATAGTCAATGCTGTCTTTTGATAACCACCACAATTTCTCCTTTGTTTCATTACCTCTATGAATGGAGAAAAAAAACAGGAAAACAGGAATAGCGGACTACAGTTGCAGATTGTGCAAGGGAAAACTTACATTGCTTTACAAAGCATCTTTTTTTTTTTCTTTTTCTTTCCGCAACTAATGTTCGCTCTCCGTCTATGAAGTGTGCCCAGTAGGCCTTGGGCGAACCATCCTTTTTAGAATATATAAAATGCAGTAATCAACTTTGGCACTGGATGCTCTCCACCGGCACTGTTCGGATCTTTCTGTAGGCCTACACTCATCCATTCGTTAAATTTGACACCGGTTCTTAATTCCCTTTGGTCGTCCTTTAACATTTCAAATCTATTACTTCCAGCTTGTGTAGAGTGTTCAGACTGGAAGGATTTCAATCAAAACGAATAAAGAAAAATGAAAACACACACATAACGCTTGCTTTGAATGAAACATATGGAAACAATTACAAAGTAACACTTGACCCTGTTTCTGATTTCACGTCAAGACTCGTGGGGTTTTTTTTCTTCTTTTCTCAGTATCTTTATAGCTGGGGTCTCTGTTAGTTTGCTGAGCATTACATTCCGTCTAAAATAAATAAATAAAAAAAAAAAAAAAAAAAAAAAAAATCGACAATGGTTACGTGGTTTTTTTGTGTTTTTTTTAATATGTGGATGGTTTATCAACGGGTGGCTGTAAAAAACAGGTTTATCGAAGAAAAAAATAAAATGTTTGGGGCTCTGCTACTTGGGTATGAACAGGGGCAAAGACGAAGGCGATCTTTTACTGGTTGCATTATCTGATGCTAAAGAAAAATGGCTTAATCAAAGGAAACACTAAAATGTACGAAAAGTTGTGCACACTACAAATTACTTCAGGATAAGTACAAAAAGTTAAATTCTCTACAATCAACAGTGTATGCCAGTCTCACACGAGAGCAAATTGTTCCCTGTATTTTGTGTAGTCTTTCAATATGATTGCGGTCATGGCAAATTTCATATCGAGCTCCCATGATTTATCTGGCCTGGTGGGTCCATATTAGAAAATCGATCATCAAAAATGCAGACTTTACATCAATGGCACAAACGCATTAAGTGTCCAAACATCAAGTTTGGTATGAATTAGCATTTCGAATAGTCTATACCTCAGCTGAAGAGAAAAAAGGACATAAACGTCCATCCACAACCAGTTCATGTTGCCGTTGTGACGTAGTCCCATCACATTTCTTGGTATATAATTATGTAAAAGAGGGAGAGGGTAGAATGGAGGGAGAATGTGTGTTGATAGTCAAAGAGACAGATGGTGTCTGTGTTTGATGCGTGCTTGTGTGTGCGCATAACAGGCAGGCAGGGAGATCACTTGCCTGCTAACAGTAAGATGGAATCTAACGAACAGCTGGCGCAGAACAATGCCACGAGACCCGAGCATACGTGAGACACTGTGCTCAGCTGATTCATCTTGGCCTAAAATCTAGAGACTGTCATAAACCAAATCGGCCCACTGAGGTGCGATCAAACTTGTTCCACCTTCCGGGGCGCTTTGCTGCGTTTCTTGTGCCTGCCCCTGTCGTCTCGCTTCTCAAGCGGTTCTATTTTCCCACGCTTTACCTGCTTTCTGCCTGTCCCATATTTTTGGACCTGGTAGGCAGAATGCAGCATCTGGAGCATCGTGAGCAATACCAGACCTATCCCTATGCCGTAAGCTATCTTCACGTCGCCTTCAGAGAGCTTGGACCTTCGGGTTCTGGACAGGGTGGTCTTGTTCACAGCCAGGGCTTTGCTGGTCTTCTGGCGGATGGCCTTTTCAACTGTTTGTCGTTCGGGGCCGGACCAGGCTACAGGTTTGGCCGCTGAAGACTGTTGTTTGGCTCTGACTTGCCCACTGCAAGGACAGAGAAAAGGCTTCTTTTTAGTCACCGGGGCTGCAGGTGATTCCGATTGACTCGTCTCCTCTGCCGTGACCTGGTGAGCAGTTGGTGAAATTCCAGGTTCTGCAGTCTGAGGAGTTGTCACGGTTGGAGGATCAGAGACAAGCTTCGTCGTGACTGGCTGAGCGGTAACAGGCTTTCCAGTGACTGGCTGAGAACTCAGAAGGTTGGTAGTGGTCGGGTCAGTCACGTGGGTGTCTGTGGTAGCTGTGTGAGTAGTCCGAGTCTTCCGCGTGGGTTGTGGCTGTGTTGCTGGCTGGGCAGTGTGCTTGGAGGTTGAGGTTGTTGTTTGGCGAACTTTGGTGCAGTCAGTTAACGGGGAGCTTGAAGCGCTTGTGGTATCCATCTGCAGGACATGAAGTGAGTACGTCTGTAAAGAATCTCTCTCTCTCTCTCTCTCTCTCTCTCTCTCTCTCTCTCTCTCTCTCCTCCCCCTCCTCTGTGTGTGTGTGTGTGTGTGTGTGTGTACTGCTATATATACTGTAAGTGTGTCAGTGCGCACGCGTGCACGTGAGTGCATGTGTGTCCACAGAGCGTCTGTATCTGGGAGCACACCTGAGTGTAATGCGCACACTCCTATTTTGAGAGCGCGAACGTGCGACCACTGTCTGCTTGCTGTTTCTGCTGCCACACGTGGAGAGGATGAAGATGACAGTTGTATCAGACAGTGTGCTCAAACTCATTGATGACAAAACTTTGGTATTCCTGCTCTCTGTTTCCTTCCATCATCATAGGTTCCTGTAATGTCTGCCTGTCTGACAGTGTAAGGAACCCAGGGCTTGTTGGAGATTCCACTCGGCCTATGAAACTTAGCAACATATCACTAAAGACTGTCAGATTTCTTGTTTTTGAACTGAAGGTGATTAGTTCGACCAGAAAATTCATAACCGAAGATCCCACAAAGACATGTAATTTCCTGCATCCTGTCCAGACTGGATTCCTGCAACGCTGGCTGTCCTGAATCTGTCATCCATCCACTGCAGAAAGTTCTAAATTCAGGAACACGTGTAAACCCTTTCACCGCCAGTCAATTCAGAGTGCAAAATTCCCTTGTGCTATAAACACTGAAATATGGTGTCTAGGAATAGCTGGGGATTCCCTCCTGTGATGTGTAGAAAATATGGCATATCCTACCACCGAACATAAAGAGCAGTATGTTCATCGATAACAGACCCATGATCTGGTCACCCTTCAGTGACATGGGTTCTCTGCCTAGCTGCTGCATAAATGTGAGTTTGACAGTGAAAGGGTTAACTTCAGAATATGACACCATGATCCTTCCACTCCCGGTCACAGAGAGAATGAACATTCAAAAATACAATTCATAATTGGGACTGTTCCGGTTTATCTGTCTCATACAGTTTCCCATTACACTTCAGCTTGCTCTCTTTGCTCCCTTGCTGTAACAAGACATATCCGTCAGGGTCGCTTCAAGTCACAGGCCCCATGATTTCTGTCATCTTCAGTTCCAGAATTCTCTCCATTTTTATGTCAGGCACTATATCCCAATCTCATCTTTCAAGCAGTAGCGCTCTCCTTCTCCCTTGATTATATAAAGAGTCATTGAGGCACTACATAGAACTAACCACCAGATTCCTCCAGATCTGTCGAGTTGTGTGTCAAAAGCAAGTGGTTTCCTTGCCCAGACGGGCGCAATAGCTGAGTGGTTAAAGCGTTGGACTTTCAATCTGAGAGTCCCGGGTTCGAATCACGGTGACGGCGCCTGGTGGGTAAAGGGTGGACATTTTTCCGACCTCCCAGGTCAACATATGTGCAGACCTGCTAGTGCCTGAACCCCGTTCGTGTGTATACGCAAGCAGAAGATCAAATACGCACGTTAAAGATCCTGTAATCCATGTTTGCGTTCGGTGGGTTATGGAAACAAGAACATACCGAGCATGCACAACCCCGAAAGCGGAGTATGGCTGCCTACATGGCGGGTTAAAAACGGTCATACACGTAAAAGCCCACTCGCGCATATACGAGTGAACGTGGGAGTTGCAGCCCACGAACACAGAAGAAGAAGAAGAAGAAGTTTCCTTGCCCATTGCACCGTGATGCTGAATGGCGTTGCACGTAGGCGGACGGTCATGACCCTGCTTTCTTTATGTCCTTGTTGTCCCTAATTCCAACTGCATGAGTATTTAGTCCTTTTCTCCCAAAGAGGATATGGCGTGTCCTTCTGTCTGCACTTCACCGTTGCATTTTCATCTAACTTTACACACAGGCCAAGAATGTGTCTGTGTAGTGATGCAATTAGCAGTTGGTGTGTTTCGTTCAGTAACATTATTTCACAAAGATGATTTGTAACAGTTCTGTGCTTAATGTAATCTATTTAAACTGATGTATGTATGTATGTGCGTGTATGTGTGTGTAAATGAGTAGATGCGTTGGTATCGTATATATACAAAGTAGTTTGAATGCGTGTGTGTCCTCCTTGACGCTAATATCGGGTGCTATATAAAAAGTCATTATTATTATTATTATCGTTATCATCAACATAGTCATATTTTATTATTGTCATATTACCATCGACCGGACGGAGCCCAAAGCCATCGTCCAGCCATGCTGAAGGCTCCAGGCCGACAGGTAAGCACTGATGGGCCCGCACCTGCTGTGGATCACCGCCCTGGTGCCCCTGTCCACGTGGGCCCTCACCACGGCAGGCTGGCCCACCTGAGGACATCAACGTTTGGTCCTCAACAACAATTTACTACAACAAAAGCTGCAGACATCGAGAATGACGTCAGCAGCAGCAGACAAGAATACTTCAGAATCAACAGCAAATCAACATCCGTTGCTGCATGATTGAGAACAGCTAGAACAGAGGATGGAAAGAATTCCGAAGAAAACACATCTTTTCTATACGTCGATGTTGTCACCTGAAAGGAAACGTTTTTCTTCTTCAAACCGCCAAACACGCACTCAGTCTCTGACGTCACCATAGTCATCAATTGGAAAAGCCATCTCTTCCATTGGTGCATATTATACAATTTTTTTTCTTCAGATGCGTAATCCAGTTCACTTTATACTCTCTCTCTCTCTCTCTCTCTCTCTCTCTCTCTCTGTGCGCGCGCGCGTGCACGAGCGTGTGTTCACTTGCATACGCGTGCGATCACTCGCTGATCCAAGCACGAGTTTATGAACGCGTGCATGTGCGTGCGTGCCTATCGATTATGCATGGTGGTGCGCATTCTGAACACAGGCATAGGCACGCGCATGGTTCGGCTCAGTCCCTTCTATTGTGAAGGTGCCACTCAGGCCCTTCAGTCAACCACTCTGGGGGTCACCTTCACCCACCTGTGCCCACTGCCCCGTCTCAGACATCGCCTCCTCCAGAGCCACCAGAACGTCCTCGTCGGTCGTGTGGAGGCAGTCCTCCGCCCAAGAGCTCAGCAAAATCACCACCTCCACCTCCATGTCTTCCGGCAATCGATCGTCTTCAGGCAGAGCCAGGAAACACGAGGACGCCCAGAAGTTGACCGGCAAGGGCATCAGAGCGCCGGACCCCACGAGCCGCGTGGTCTGCATCAGGATGACTCGTCTGTCGGCCGTCAGTATCAGCACTTCAGTGTCGTTTCCGGGGATGTTCAAACTGTCAACCTTCCGTTGAAAACAAGATGGAATGAAAGACAGAAAAAAAAAGTGAAATAGAGAACAAGGGAAAAGAGCAGAGGGAAGAAAGAAGAGTATGTTAAGGATGCGGAATGTACAAGAAAGAAACGAAAGAAAAAAAAAATCAAATATACAAATCAGAGTAAAACAGAACAAGGACGGAGTGGAGCAAAACCAGAACAATTAAACAAAAACAAAACAAAGACGGAAATCACACCAGAAGATACTTTTCTTTGACACACCAAAGAGCTTTCACTCATTGGAGAAGATTTTCGTCAGATTAACTTTCTGTAGTACTCACAATCAAGCGGTGGTTTAACTGAAAAAACAAACAAACAAAAAACAAAAAATAAATATATAAATCTATGTTAATATAAGCAGGTCAGAAACAATCAGCATATTGTTTCCAGACTAATCTTTCGTTCCACTGACAAATAAACATGAACTATCAAAAAGGATTAATAATAATAAATTAAAAAAAAGGATTTAAACAAACATGAGAAGCAAGGCCTTCAAGACTCATTTGTAATACACACTTAAAGATATGATTAAATCTTATAAATAAAAAAACATAGATATACATATGTATATATTAATCGTTAAAATGTGGTCTCTATTTGCTATTATAAAGCTTTGGTTTTAAAAAAGAAAAGGGCATAAAAGCAGATTCAAACCAAGCACGTTCGAGTGAAAAAGTTTTAGTATAAGCGGTATTGCGCGCCTGCGAATGACGTTCAAAAATTAACGTTTAAGCATGTTTTTTTAAGCGTGATAAATCGATTGCAGTATTCTAATTGATAACGCTGTCTAAATAATGTAATTTTGGTATATCTCAAGTATTCAAGAAATTCTTTAAAGTCCGCGGTAAAGGAGACGTTGCCATTGCCTCAAGCACACTGCAGCATAGAGTTGTTTCCTCTAGATCTTCGGAGAACCGTGTTCGACAGGCTCAGTTACACTCGGAAACCACGACACGGTCCATTCAGTTTTTCTTTATATTCATTCTAGTTAATTCAGTATCCACTTTGAAATATCATAAGCAGTAAACTGGTCGATAATATAGTTAGTCTCACTGTATGTGTTCTGTCCAGAATTTGCATTTATTTTCGTTTAATTGCGAACGAGAAAAACGTTGTCATGCCGTCTTCTAACCAAACATGGGCATCGTTCCGGAAACTGGTGAGCGGGGCTTTTTGGGATCGGGATCGAGCCTTAACGAAATAAACCGTTGATGACCCGGAAATACGGCTTATTTGGGAAGACTTACAACCTATTATTGATATGACTGTGAAGGTTTCTTTCCTACTATGTTTAATCCAAATTTGGTATTGGCATACAACGTATTTCTAGAGAAAATGAATTTGTTAAAGTTTACCATCCACACACACACACACACACACACACACAGAGAGAGAGAGAGAGAGAGAGAGAGAGAGAGAGAGAGAGAGAACCAAACACCACGTTGTAACATAAAATTACAAGGTGAGTCAAAAACACTATATCACCCGCGCACACGAACGACGCATGCACAAATGAAATACTGAAAAATATACATAGCATACCTGCGTACACGTCGAAAAACGTTGTATGTGTACACGCGTACGTTTGGCATACCTTTTTGCGTTCGGTTGATGTAGACAGATCCGTTCTGCCGAGACGCACAGTTAAAAAGGTTAGACGCACAGTGGTGTCTCCAGAATAGTCAACCACTTTCAGCTCTCCTACGTTCTTATCCTTCCAGAGCGGTGCTAGAATGTACTTGTAGTTCGTACCGGCAGGTAGACATCTGTAACGATTCGGTGAACCATGTGTTTTTTGTTTTCTGTGACAGAACAGAGTCGGGGGGATTTGTTCATAGAAGACCACATCTCCCCTGAAGTCGGTGGTTCTGTAGTCAGCTCCCACGAAAACTGCAATGGGTTTGGAGGACCGGACTCTTGTACCGGACAGGTCGCACTGTGGATCTTCGCACTGCAGCCTCATCACCTGTCAGAGGGGACAAGAGAAGATCGGAAGGAATGAGTTAACTCGAATGTGCTCTGGAGACAGACAGGCTTGAGATGTGACGCTTTTACCACATGGAGTTAGCTGCAGAAATTGGATTTTTGAAGTAAGGCACTTAACCTGTGCACCCAAGAGCTTTTAAACAATAAACATAGGATGGATCATATATATATATATATATATATATATATATATATATATATATATAAGAGAGATCTTTGAATATGTAACAAATTTAGGGAGTGGGAAATGAGCGATAGTTTATTTCAGAATTCAAAGACCGACCAATTTGTAGCTTTAAACACAATGGACATTCATACTTGGAAAGCAAGGTGGGTTTTTTTGTTTTTCTTTTCAAAAAATATATTTCAGTCTCAAATATTTGTTTCTCTCAGTACAGGTAAGTGGCATACGATGAAAAATAACTAGAGATTTAGATAACAAGTTTGGTTTAAAACTGAATAAGAGATGGTTTCTAACTGGGACGGCTACAGAGCCACCACGACCCTTACGTGCAATCAACATTGATAAAGAAAAAAAATTTTGAATAAACTTTTTTCAAGGTCAAAGTGAAAACACATTCGTAAGATCTTGTTAACAATGTAATGTCTTAACAACTGACACACACAAGTAACATTTCTCGTTTCTGTGTCAATCGTATGATTATTTGAGAGAAAATATATAAACTTGATGGATTTGATGTGGCTAATATGATGGATGTTGTTTCGGTGTTATCGTCTGAAAATATATTATTGTAATTAAATCACCTGCACGATTAATGAAATAATAGGAACACAGAATGACAAACACATGTTAAGTATGATTAGTTCATTCATGTTGATTGTAATTACTTCGTGCAAGTTAGTCATGATTAGTTCACGTAGGTATATATTCTGTGTTGTTTCAAAATGGTATTGATCTAATTCTCTCTTGCATTCTATTTTGGTTTAAACTGTGTAATGCTTTGCATGTGGGTAGTTCTTTGGAGAGGATATTTTTGTTAGCTGTGCACACTTTGATGATGATTTATTTCACAATAGTGGTATCGGTTTGTTTGTTTTGTTGTTTTTGTTTGCTCGTTGTTGTTGTTTTTTGTGGCGAGGAAAACGTAAATAGTTGCTGCCCACTTTGTCATTAAACCTACGTGGGTAATCATTGTGAAAAAAAAATCAACAACAAAAATCAGTTTCATTCTCTCTCTCTCTCTCTCTCTCTCTCTCTCTCTCAATGCTCGCCACTATATACCTGAAACTGCTGAATCTCATGGTTGATGACAGAATTGTTTTGGTACCGCGTTCCTTCAAAGAAGACCGACTGTCCTTGTGGTTCCACTCGGACCGTTACATTCACAGTCGTTTCTCCCTCCTCTGCAGCAACGATGGTGATGAAGCAGCGCGAGCTGTTGCACGTGCTGGACACCCAGTATTTTTTATGCAGGGTGCTGGTCGGGTAGATCAGGGTGGCGGCACTGGACATGGGCGTGGTGCCATTCTCCTCAGACAGAACCACGATCTGCACCACGATGTCTTGCTGTGTAGAAGGTATACCGCTCAGTCAGTGAAGGATAGTGGGGACCAACATAATATGGGGACAGTTCTAGCACAAAGTTACAGAAGTTGGGGGTAATGTTTATTTTACACTGAAAGAGCCACCGGTATCCCTGTGGGGAATACACTGAGAAACGTTTAAGCATT
The DNA here is from genome assembly GCF_041734735.1 of Babylonia areolata. Classification (NCBI taxonomy): domain Eukaryota; kingdom Metazoa; phylum Mollusca; class Gastropoda; order Neogastropoda; family Buccinidae; genus Babylonia; species Babylonia areolata. The sequence continues at coordinate 19,642,044 of NC_134882.1, read as the reverse complement.
CTACCTTGGAAAATACACACTCAACTTACTTACAGAATACCAAAAAACGGTCATGGCCTTCAGTATTTTCCGTACACTCATCATCACATAGATTTACAATATTATTGTTGTTGTTACAACAACAAAAACAAAAACAGAATTCAAAAGAACTGACTCTGCAACATAAACCTTACTTACGTCACTGATGACGTGGATGACGTCTTCCATCCCGTATGACATCACTACGGAGCTGACAGGACGGACCTGATGGTCACTGATGTTCTTCAGTCCTGCAGCGTTCTGCTCCTTGGGAACAGCCACAGTTACAGTGGCGGCAGACGAAGAAGAAGGGTTGGAGACGAGCAGAAGCCGATGGTTTTCAACATCCATGTCTTCGGGGATCGGGAACGCCAGAACGAACTCCTTGCCTGACGTTATCATGGGGGACTGGCAAAGGGCCTGGCGGACTGTGGAGGGGAAACACAAGATTTGTTGTAATGAGATCCCATACAACGTAAAATTCTCTGTCGGTGTAGACAACCTTAGAATACTGTATCGTTTACCTTCGTTTACTGCCGTGTTCATTAAAAAGGAATTATCTGTGAAGTACGTTTAGTGCATTTAATTTTGCTATTTTTAAAAGTTCTTACTTAGCCCCATAGCCAGCAGCGTGTGTGTGTGTGTGTGTGTGTCTGCCCCAGTACCTATGTGTATGACAATGATTAATCAATTCAAACAGCAGGATACACAAATGTACAAGTAGGTATACGAGTTCACAAGCCATCATTACTACCATCGTTTCTATCACCTTTGATTCTACCACTATCAATATGGTGTCAACACTCCTATTCCGTATTATTGTCATTATTGCTGTTTTCGAAACCATTGTTCTATTTTTGTTGATGTTGTATACCACATTTAGTTAATCATTATTGCAACTGAGCGGAATTGTGAATTTGTGATGAAATGTTTGCCCACAGGCACATACTAATAAAGCGGAAAGTAGCCTTCTGTCCAGATCCAAAATGGGAAGTAGAAAACGATGCGATACAAATGATAATTATGATTGTTAATATTATTATCATTATTGTTATTATTATTATTATTATTATCATCATCATCATAATCATGACATGGAGTGATAGGATGCGTTTTAAACAACGACTATCATAACGATAGAATGATAGCAGGTGCTATATTCACCCTTGATTATGGTAAGAAAATAAGCACCTAATACTCACGCGACATTTTCATTACTATCATCAAGTATGCTCCAAACATCCAGTTCTGTTCAGTAGAAGAAACAACAAAAACAATATCAATTGTCATAACTTCCACACAGAGAAGAAGAGTGAGAGAGAGAGAGAGAGAGGTGTGTGTGTGTGTGTGTGTGTGTGTGTGTGTGTTCTTAGTCATTTTTGTTCATGTGTACGAAGATCTTTTGGTTGGTTGGTTGCTTGCTTGCTTTTTGTTGTTGTTGTTGTTTGTTTTTTTCCGGTTTTTTTGTTGTATATTTGTGCTGTCTTTGAATCGGATGTGGTTTAACAAGGACAGATTGCAAAAACAGGTTGTGCCTAAAATATCAATCCTTGAGGAATAAAGGTTTGATCTCTCTCTCTCTCTCTCTCTCTCTCTCAATTAACCAGTCTTATTGTGTACATCAGTGCTTACCTTCATGTTTAGGATCTTTAGAAGACACGCCGACCCTACAGTTTCAGAGTCTGTTTTTCAGTTTCAGTTTCAAATGCAAACGAGAAACAAACAAGAAATCCAGTCACACCCAGCACCGACGTCAAAGAGAACTGCCGGCTTTGTCACTGACGTTCTGCCGTGCCAGTGGTGCTGAATAATGAACAGATAATGAAGCCAGTTTGATGTGTGGTGGGCGTGGTTCATGCTGCCAGGTGACCAATCAGCTTCGTGCGATGAATAGCACCCATAAGAACTTGATGTTCTGAAATAGTTCTTCTTCGTCTTCTTCATCAGTATTGCAGCCAACGTCGATAACTTACTATAAATTGCCACATGAGTGCCCGTGGGACACCTAAGAAACAGAGAGTGAGAGAGGGGTTGGGTGTTGGGGTGGTGGTACACTAGCGTTTTCATGTCTTCAGCTGGGCGTGGTTTGTGGTGACAGGCAACCAACCAATCAGCGTCGTACACGATGCTCCGCATTCATCCAGCATGCCTTTCAGGCGCAGGAAGCGGTGTCCTGCCTTTAGTTCTTCACGTCTGCGAGAGAGCTATGGAGAGAGAGAAAGAAACACAGACACACACACACACACACACACAGAGCGAGAGAGAGAGCAAAATGATAAAATGAAAAAAAAAGGACCGAGATAATCAAAGCAGCTTCAAAACAGAACAAGTCGGAGCAAGAGTTTTTCTTTGGTGTGCATTATCTATCTATCTACCTATATATATCTATAATTATATATATATATAATGACGCCAACTTAGCAAAGACAAGACCATCGCAGTTCGATCAGCACAGTTCTGCCTGGTTACACAGGATTGTGTGCGTGCTGTTTGACCTCAAGGCTCGGGGGGGGGGGGGGGGGAACAACAAAAAAAACAAGAGAGGCAAGGCCTTCAAGTCTCACTTGTGATAAATTAAGTCCCCTATCATTAATTACAGATTAATTTCCCTTTTTTTTACTATCTGCACCAAAGCGTTTGCAAAATAAATAAAAATTCCATGCTTAGCAAAAGAAGTTCCTGTTTGAACAAAAAATGATAATAATGACTCCTCTTGTTGTTGTGTCAGAATAAGAGGTCAAAATGCCAAGTTTAGAGAATACAAAAAAATATAAATATAACAGTAAATGCAGTTTGCATATAATTAGGCTTCTTTTTTTTGTGCCTATCCCAGAGGTGCAATATTGTTTAAACAAGATGACTGGAAAGAACTGAATTTTTTCATATTTTTATGCCAAATTTGTTGTCAACTGACAAAGTATTTGCAGAGAAAATGTCAATGTTAAAGTTTACCACGGACACACAGACACACACACACACACACACACAGACAACCGAACACCGGGTTAGAACATAGACTCACTTTGTTTACACAAGTGACTCAATAACCCACAAAGCCGTGTTCAGTCCGCTTCGCCAGTTGTCTGCTTTTTATTACAGTCACCTGATGTTCTATTATTAAATATTTCAAGTATTTGCATCGCCTCAGCCTGGATGACGCCAAAATAGCATCATTATAGCAAGCGTCTAGTCGCAACCCTGCCCAATACCAAAATGGACAGGTAGTACCGCATCATCAACAATAATCTCAATCTCGTAATCACAACATGATTTGAAGAAAACACTGGAGTCCGATAATGAATAAGACCCCGGGCAGAGCTGTGGACGAAGAACATCATCCTGAACGGAATAAGTCAGGACAACATGATGATGATGATGGTGATGATAATGATATGGAGTCTTATATAGCGCCTATCCTCGGTTAGAGACCAAGCTCTATATTCACTTTTCGTTACCCTGACCGTTAAAAAAAAGAAGAAAAAAAAAAGAACATAAACATTCGTCATTTTCCCCTGCCTGACTAAGCGCGTTGGGTTACGCTGCTGATCGGGCATCTGCTTGGCAGATGTGGTGTATCGTATATGGATTTGTCCGAACGCAGTGACGCCTCCTTGAGCTACTGAAAACTGAAACTGAAAACATTTCCCCAGTATTTCAGTTTCCCGCCTTTATGACTAACTCAGTTCTGGCTAGATCTCCATAACTTCTGTCTGATAAGCTTCACTGAGAAAGTTCAGAATGCTGAAGTTCGCCAACTCAAACAAAGTGCATACATGGAATTACGTAGAATAAGTTCTGTTCGATTTGTCCTCACGTACCTTTGAAACAACCAAAACTCTTGTCGCTTCCCTGATTCTTTCCCATCTTGATGACTGCAACTCAATATTAGCCAGCTCCCTAATTTGCTGACTGACGAACTTCAGAATGTTCAGAATTCTGTAGCTCTGTCTTGTCTTCAATGATTCCAAGAAAAGCCACACTGACTCTGAGCCTCTGCTGGTACATCCCACTGCATTCTATCGCTTAGATAACTGATCACAAAATTTCTTGCATTTGTTTCGATACTTTTTTTTCTGGCACATGCCCTCACTACTTGTCTGATACTGGTCGGGCCTTTTGTTCCAGCCCCCTTCTTTGTGATCCTCTGCTAACTCACGTGTTCTGTGTATCCCACATCGTAAAAAGAAATCACAAGGACAGTGTGTTTTCCTATGCTTTGGTCCTGTCACCTGGAATGAACTTCCCAACAAAATTCGTGATGCTGAAAAACAAAAACAAAAACAAACACATGATGTACAAATCTGCTTTCATGGACGTGGTGTGTGTGTCTGTGTGTCTGTGTCTGTGTCTGTGTGTGTGCTTTGTAATCGATACATTACGTTTGTCTTACTGTGATTAGCCTTTGATTATTGCGTACGTTTTTGATTTTCGAAATCATTTTTTTCTCTTACTGATGCTGGTTGTTAACGCTCTGGGCCTCTGTGCTAAGGAGGTAGTGCGTATTATCATTATCAGTAGTAGTAGTAGTAGTAGAATTAAACCTCAAACGAAACCACGACAAAAACAAAAACCCTTCCACTGCCGCCCCCCTTAAAAATATATTCTAAAAAAAAGGGGAGGGGGGGGGGGGGGGGGGGGGTAGGGGGGTAGAGAGAAAAGGAGGGAGAGGATTAGATGTGGGGGGAGGGGGCTGTAGTGATGGCCTAGAGGTAACGCGTCCGCCTAGGAAGTGAGAGAATCTGAGCGCAGCTGGTTCGAATCACGGCTCAGCCGCCAGTATTTTCTCCCCCTCCACTAGACCTTGAGTGGTGGTCTGGACGCTAGTCATTCGGATGAGACGATAAACCGAGGTCCCGTGTGCAACATGCACTTAGCGCACGTAAAGAACCCACGGCAACAAAACGGTTGTTCCTGGCAAAATTCTGTTGAAAAATCCACTTCGATAGGAAAAACAAATAAAACTGCACGCGAGAAAAAAAAAATTAATAAAAAGGGTGGCGCTGTAGTGTAGCGACGCGCTCTCCCTAGGGCGAGCAGCCCGAATTTCACACAGAGAAATGTGTTGTGATAAAAAGAAATACAAATACAAATACAAACAAATAATATACGCACAATTTCAGCACAGCATCCAAAATCCAGAATGTGCGGGTCACTCTGCTCCATTTATCACCAGAGGATGTTTAAACAAAGCAATTGAAAAGATGCACATGATATTTGTTGCTGTTGCTATTATTCAAGAAAGGAAAGACAAACACATATTGTCACAGAATCCGAATCGTATTGTTTGCAAAGTGTTGATCGTTTGTAACCGGATAACTAGATAAATACTCGGAATATGATTAACTTGCAATGTGTTGTAACCTTATGATACGATATTAAAACTATTGAAATGAAAATGATATTGAAACTGATAATAATCAGTCAACGAACATATTATATTGTCCCTTGCAAATCTTACACCAAGACGCGAATGGCTTGTCGACGACTGGACTTGAGCCTCGGACGTGGTCAATAATGTGAAACCTGTTTATTGGACTTTGCTGAGGCTTTCAATCTAGCACTGTATAAAAGGGTTCAGCAATAATGTCCTGGCTTGGAATAAGGAAAAATTGTAATGGCTATTGTCACAGTAAGAGTTTTGAGTGGTTGAAGACAGAAAGTAACATGTTAACGCTATCCTGTCTGGGCTCAACGCTTTCAAAAGTTGAGTGCCACAGAGCAGATTACTCAAACCAGTTTTCTCAATCAAAAATTTTTAGAGTGGTGCTAAACCTAACCTGTTTGACAAGCTATGCAGATGACGAAACTATAGATCGATTGCTAAAGATGAAAAAACAACAACTATAGATCGAGTGCTAAAGATGAAAAAAGCCTCCAAAGAAATGTGAACAAAGTGTCGAGAAGAAACATGGCAATTACATTTCAGATCTCACAATTACCGGGTTTTTCAATCGAAGTTCCAGTGATTTGGAATACAAGTGCCACACGGACTATTCATGAACGTCAGATTTTACACCTAAAGTTCATATCAATAAATCGAAGAACTACTTGGGCTTTTATTGAAATCTATTGCATGGCTACTGGTGATTAACTTAAGAACTGACAAAACGGTTAAGCTTGAGTGCGACAATGCAGTTTGTTAAAAATATTTTTATAGGGAAAAAAAAGATGGCGCTGACGTAGGAAGCAATAACTATTATCAGGGATTTCTGAAGTCAAAGCTTCCAAGTATGATGAACCGTCAGATATGGAGACAAAACATATTCAAACACATAGCCATGCCACATACAGAAGGAACAGGAATACCCTGGAGCTAGAGGCTCGAGCTGAAAAGGTTCAAGTTCAAACTTCCGTTCCGTCAAAATACTTCCACAATAGTCAGGCCTTTCAAAAACAGAGCTGATGGAGATATTATTCTGCAATAAAGTCTCACGCCATAACACACACACATACACACACAAACACACACTATCTCTCTCTGTGACTGTGTAAGCTTTTAAAAGACGCACCATTATGCTTAGCTGATTTAAGTAACTGCTTCTGTAATGTCTTCTGTCAGTATATCACTGTTTTAATGAGTTACTTTGAAAATGTGTGTGAATTATTCACAAATACTGTACCCCCTTCAGAAGGGGCCATGGCCTATACTGATTAAACTATTCGAGTTCGAGTTCGAGTTCTCTGACTGTGTATGTGTGTGTTGGGTGGTTGGTGGGAGGATGGGGATAACTATCATGTGAAAATGAAACAGTTTAAATTTAGTCTGGTTGGTTTGGGAATGGTGAATCCAGGAAGCAAAATTTGTTCTATTGAACTGATGGAAGTGTATGATGTGGAGTGATGGCCTAGAGGTAACGCGTCCGCTTAGGAAGCGAGAGAATCTGAGCGCGCTGGTTCGAATCACGGCTCAGCCGCCGATATTTTCTCCCTCTCCACTAGACCTTGAGTGGTGGTCTGGACGCTAGTCATTCGGATGAGACGATAAACCGAGGTCCCGTGTGCAGCATGCACTTAGCGCATGCAAAAGAACCCACGGCAACAAAACGGTTGTTCCTGGCACAATTCTGTAGGAAAATCCACTTCGATAGGAAAAACAAATAAAACTGCACGCAGGAAAAAATAAAAAAAATGGGTGGCGCTGTAGTGTAGCGAGAGCAGTCCGAATCTCACACAGAGAAATCTGTTGTGATAAATACATATATATATATATATATATACAAATGCAAATACAAATCTGTTGCCGTGAAGGACGAAAAAGAAAGAAAATGAAAGGTGATAATAGAAAATTGTCGAAAACAAAATGTAGGAAAATTACAAGCTCCAGTAATCATACTCAGCCACTGTTGTTCTTCTCTCCATTTTCCTACCTACCATCCACCCCCACGACACCTCTGTATTCCCTTCCCAGACGTATACTTTCCTTGTCCCCACCCTATATCTACTACTCCCCTACAACTTCTAACCAAATCCTCTTCCCACTTCTACTCCCTATAACCGACCCTAATCTGCACCACATGCCTTGCACACACACACATACAAGACATAAGAGGCAAGGCCTTCAAGACTCATTTGTGGCAAATTAAGTCCCCTAACATTAATTACAGAGTAATTTCCCTTTTTTACTATCTGCACCAAAACGTTTGCAAAATAAATAAAACTTCCATGCTTAGCAAAAGAAGTTCCTGATTGAACAAAAAATGATAATAACTGACTGCTCTTGTTGTTGTGTCAGAATATCAGATCAAAGTGCCAAGTTTAGAGAATACAAAAAAATATAAATATAACAGTAAATGCAAATTTCATATGATTAGGCTTATTTTATTTTTATTTTTTTTGTGTGCCCATCCCAGAGGTGCAATATTGTTTTAAACAAGATGACTGGAAAGAAATGAATTTTTCCAATTTTTATGCCTAATTTGGTGTCAACTGACAAAGTATTTGCAGAGAAAATGTCAATGTTTAAGTTTACCACGGACACAAAGAGACAACCGAACACCGGGTTAAAACATAAACTCACTTTGCTTACACAAGTGAGTCGAAAATTTAAAAGTTAATAAAAAGGAAAAAAGACAACACGTTTTCCTCCTAACAAAGGAGAATAAGAATCATTAGTTGCGACCCACGCGGGAATCGTCCTAACTGACGACTTAACATTCGCAATATCCAAGAGTTCATTGCCACCCAACCAAACTAAAAACATCATAATGTCAAAATGTACCCACAGTAATATACCAACCTTTAGCATGTTTGGCTATATCATCTCTTTTCAGTTGTGGATTTTTTTTTTGATTTTTTTGATTTTTTTTTTATACTGATTTATAATCAGTTCAAATCCCCTATACTTATTCAGTAAAATGTCTTTGAATATTACCAATCTTTGTTGTTGTTTTTCACTATCTTAACCCCCCCCCCCCACCCCCCACACACACACACACACACACACAAAACAGACTTATATTAATTACCTTTCTTACATAAAACATTGCAAGACAGAAACATAAGATGTGACATTCAATAAAGTTACTCAACTTACCTTAGCGGGTAAACTTGTTAATTAAAAGTGCTTCAGTATCGTGTCAAAGTGCGTGTGTATCATATATTGTATCATATATCATATATAGCCGTTAGAAACAACAAAAGGACATTAATGATTATTGGTTGCACATTACTGCCCTTTGCTTATCATAAGCAAAATCAACTGATCCTCCCTCCCTCTGTGTGTGTGTGTGTGTGCTGTGTCAGACAGCTCAAAAGAGGTAGGACCGACCAAGTCGATTATGGTAGATTTAGTTGTACGTTCGTTTATTTATTTATAGTCTGTTCATCTAAGATGATGTTAGTAGTAGTAGTAGACTTAGTAGTAGTAGAAGTAGATATAGTAGTAGTGGCAGTAGTAATAGTAGTGTCTTCATCATCATCATCATTATTATCATTGTTATTATCATTATTATTAGTAGTAGTAGTAGTAGCAGCAGCAGTAGTAGTAGTAGTAGTATGAAAGCCACGGTGTAGGCGGCATGAGTTCATGTGTTTTAATGTAAGATAGCCTGAGTTTATACATTTTGCTATGTCCACTTAATTAGTTGTACCAGCCTGCATATTTTGGGGATGATATTTTTATTGGAACTATTGTAATGTTAAACGATTTGAGCAAACTAATTTGTGTTAGGCGCTAGATATATATATATTTTTTTTAATTCCTACTAGTTACCACCAGCTTGTGGTGGCATCATTGGTGACGTACAACATAGGTAATGACGTATAGTATAGACAATACGTCAAAGACAACACAGTACGTCATACTCTCCTAGTGAAGCCCCAAATAGAATCATAACTGCACATGGCGATGTCCACTGACCCTGCTCGTAAAAAAGATTGTGGCTTTTCATACATGCATACATACATACATACATACATATATATATATATATATATATATATATATATATATATATATATATATCTTCTCCAGGAAGATTTTTTTAAAATGATATAAAAGACAGTGTTGTATTTACAAATACATGATGAATAATTCAACAGTTCATTTCGTTTGTGTTTCAGTGCCTCGATCGTGTCTTGTAAACCATAAGGTTTCATGACAACAAACTTTACTGGATTCTAATAAATTCTGTTCACAGAGAGAGAGAGAGAGAGAGTTACAATGATATGCATTTGGTTTCACAGGCATCTGAATTCGTGTGACATTAAGTGGTTTGCTCGATTCCGGTAACTGGATATACCTTCGCGTTGTTTGGGGCATTAATGTAGTCAGTTCGGCACTGTTGCGGTAAAAAGCGCTTTGTCTACCTCTCTGAAGCCATGGGGAAGCCGAAGAAGGGAAAGAAAGGACAAGACGACGATTTGTAAGTTTCTTAATTTGGTTATGATCTTGATTCTGATTAATATGTTACAGTAACCAATAGACCGACGTAACTGTAATGAGGAACTGCTCTCTGGGGTCCACTGATGGTTGTTGGCGATCATCATTTACGCAGTTCCCATTGACAGGCTTAGACTTTACTGGTTACCAACTTTGTTGTGGGTGTCCAAACAGCTGGCTTGATTGTTTCTGAATTAGAAAATTTGATTCATATGGCAGACCTGTACATTCGATCAGTCTAACATGACTTCCAATGGTTTTTCTCGTTATAATTAGAAATGACGGAATCAGTATTTTACAAATGATCATATGATGACATGTGGGCCAATGTGGTGCAATGGAAATGTGCAATTAAAATACAGACGTTGAGCCATCTCACCTAATTCTCATTCAGTGTTGAACACATGACATGGTTTCTTCAGTATTTTATGTGACAGAAGATTGTGATTTGCTCTACAAAGTACAACTAGACAAGATTGTGTTGACAGAAGGCAATCATAAAATGAAGTGTGTCTTTGACTGTTACTGTTACAGTGTTAGAGAAGAAGTTCTTGATTAAGTTGATTATTTTATTTGTCACAAAATTGGAGTGCGAACGTGCGAAAAGTTACCTCAGTATTGTACAGAGACGTGTATGCTATTTGTGAGCACGGTCACATGCTTGTAGTGAGACTGCAAGTGGCGAGGGCGAGAAATACAAGCACAAGGAATCGGGTGCAAGGTGGGAAATAGATTTGATCCTTATTTGGTGGCAAAGTTACTCAGAGAGCTACATAAAAAATTTTGAACTCTATTTGAGAGGAAGAAACTGAATTACTCTGAAGAGTTCATTGTAATTTTTGATAATTAGACACAAGTAATAAAATACAGAGCAGTATAATGATTTGTTAACTTAATGTTATTGCAGTGTTCATATTATAAAACAAACAATTTTTTTTTTTTTTACAGACTTCACTTACTGACTTAGAAGTTAGTGTAAAGTATTGTTTTGAATTGTGCAAGTTTTGCTTTGGTATATACTATATGTTACTTCATGAAAAATGCCAGCAAGATGCGAGAACTTGCCATCTTCAGAAGTCACAAATGGATTATGGACTGCTTTTTTATTTCTGCTTTTTTTTTCTTTTTTTTTTAAATACAGATTTTTAGCGCTGTTTGGATAGTTTTAGAAAGTTTTGATGACTAACACATATTCAAAATATATTTATTATTTTATATGATATATGATTATGATTGTAGGTGATATTATATGCTTTTGCATTTGTCATTGTACCATGTCTAATTCTTATAGTTATAATCTTCATCTGGCAGGGGAAAAAAGTCTTTGGGAAAAAAGAATGCGATTTTTCAAAATATTATTTTTATGTCACACTGTTTAGTTCAAACCTTCAACTGATTTAAATGAAAATAGCTGAATTGAAGTTTTCTTTTGTTTGCAGTGAGGATGATGAGGTTGCTGTCAATCCAAAGGCTGACACAAAGACAGAGGATATGGACGATCAGCCCTCAAACAAGGCAGCCAAGAAGGGAAAGAAGGGCAAGAAAAGCCAGAGGGATGATGACATGTGGGTTTTATTTTATTTTTGATGATGGATTGTAATCTTTAGAACTACTACATGTTGTTGTTTACAAATAGTCTCATTTATTCATTATCTATAGTCTGTGCACGTGCGTGTGTACTACAGGATGCTTAAGGATACCTTTATAGTTTATTATCTATTGTGAATAAGTTTATTTTCAGTTTCATTGTTTCTTGTTTTTATTGATTGTTATTGCACTTGTACAGCACATTGAGTCGAAGTTGACTGATTGAGCCAGGACAGTTTTTCAGGGAATGCACTTGCTAAGAATGATCCAATATTCATTCATAAATCATTTAATGTCAGTATACTTCAAGACCATGATTTATGTTATGTGGGATATTACAATTTACACATGTGTAGCTAGTGATAAGAAATATCTATTATTGATATTTTTTTTAAGTGATTGATTTTAGTTATTAATGGATTATGGATGGATACATTTATTTGATCATATGTAAGAAATATCCATTATTGATATTTTTTTGAAGTGATTGATTTCAGTTATAAATGGATTATGGATGGATACATTTATTTGATCATATGCCTACAGTTGAGTTCAGATCTTCAAGATCATGATTTTTATTATGCGTATGATCTTACATGGTGTTCGTATTAGTTCAAACAATTTTTTATATTTGGCTTTTTATAGAATTTAATTCAGATTTTGCCTTGGAACTGCCTGCTTGAAACTGAAACCATTGATTTTTGCAGGGAAGATGTTGAGCGAGAAATAGCAGCCATGGCGTTGGAGGCTAACGGTGGGCAGACTGAAGAGCCAGAGGTTGAAATCCAACCTGCTTCTAAGAAGAAGGTACATATCAGACCTATACAGAAAATGTGTTAAATACTTAAAATTATTGGATATATATATTTTTTTATGATGTTTATCTAATCTACTGTTTCCTCGTGTTTGAATGTGAGTTTGTGAAGGGAGAGAAGGAATGCATTGTGTAGTTGAAACTTGATCACAGATTCTGTGGATTTTTTGCAATAGTTGGTAGATATTTTTAATGCATTTTCTTGCCAAAACTGAATCAAAAGGTTCTTTCTTTTGACAGGTTAACAACAAATGAAATATACACATGCATATACATGTACGCATGCATCACAAACGCACATCAGTTATATTATGGCATATATTTTATGTCAGAAGTAAGAGGAAAGCATACATTGGGGTGTTTTTGTTGACAGGAAAATAAACATTTGTTTAGTTGAGGGTATTGAGTTTTCAGGAGAAAGAGTGAGTGCCATCTGACCAAACTTTGTCATTTCAGGAAAAAAAGAAGAAGAAAAAACAGGAAGCAGAAGATGATGATGATGAACCAGAGGAAGCACCGCAAAGCAAGTCCCGGTTTCAGATGTTGTTGGGTGATGACGATGATGATGACGGAGGCAAAGACAGTGAAGAGGAAGAGGTCAGAGCAGATTTGTCAGTTTTGTATGTGTGCATATGCATGGGTGTATGTGTGTACTGTGTGTGAGAGGGGGAGGGGAAAGTGCATGTGTATTTGTATTGTATTCTGTCTGTTCTTCATATAAATTCAACTTTTGTAATTTGTCCCAGCTGCTGATGACACAGTTTTCTGCTTTTTATTGTGACATTAAAAAAAGAAAAGAAAAAAAGAAACATTGAACAGGAAATAGTCAGTACTAAAGATAGAAAAAAAGATGAAAAGAGAGAGAGGTAAATAATATGGCAGTGTTAATGTTTGTCTTCTGATCATGTGGTATTCATGAGTTAGATTTGAGCAGTGCTGAAAGTTGTCCCTATCATTAGTATCTACTCTGCTTTGTTTGAATTTGCAAAAGGCATCAGCACTGAATGAAAAAAAAAAAGTTAAAAAAGAAAAAAAGAAAAAAAGTTTAGAAACACAAAAAAATAGAAAAAGTGGACAAAATGTCCTTTTTTTCTTCTTTTTTTCTTTATTTATAAAGTATATATAGTATATGTACTTTTTTTCTTTAATCACATATATTTCTATGAGCTGCATATTCACTGTTGCAGCAGGAAAGTTCAAGAAATGGAATTGTTCTGGAGAGCGTGGCTGATCAAGAATCACAGAATAAGTCCAAAAAGGACAAGAAGAAGAACAAGAAGGGCAAGGCAAAAACCGCTGAGGAAGAAGACGTAGACGCTATCCTGGCAGCTCTGGATGAACCCACAGAAAAGAAGAAGGGCAAGAAAAAGAAGGCAAAAGGCGCAGCAGAAGATGAAGCTGCTGGAGAAGGAGAAGAAAAGAAGGAGGAACAACCGGCCGTGGAAGTGGAGAAACAAGCGCCCAGAGTAGTCACCATCGATGACTACGAATCGGATGAAGACACAAAGAAGAAGAAAAAGAAGAAAAACAAAAAGAAGGAGGAGGAAGCAGAGGGAGAAGGAGAAGAGGCAGCAGAGGGCGAAGCAGAAGAAGGGGGAACAGTGAAAACAGCAGCACAGAAAAAGAAAGAGAAAAAAGAACGAGAACGACTGAAGAAACTGCAGGTAAAATTGACCTGATGTTTATTTTGGTTTTTTTTCCTTTTATGTTTTTGATCGACACTTATTTTGTTTCATCTCACTTCTAGGTAGACACTGTTCAGTAAAATTCATCACCAGGAACGGATCAGCTGAAATTGTGTATGGTTACTGTGAAATCATGTACTTAAAAATTTTTTTTTTTTTTTTTTAATCAGCTGCATGCAGGTCAGAGAGCATTTCATTTCTTTTTATTCTTTTTTTCCTTTTTGTATTTTTATGTAAATGCTCTGTGTATGGCTTTCTTAATTGGCCGTGAAAAAAGAATTGCAGAAAGGCTGTTTCTGTGAATAACCAGTTAACTACTATAAATTCTTATCTTTGAAAGAAAGAATTGCGTTCAGATTTTGATAGATTTATATTTTAAATCAATGCATTGTGTTCAAATTTTGATAAATTTATTTTTTAAATCAGTGACACTTTAAACTTTGTTAGTAAGATAAACATTTCAGTATCCTTGGTAATTTATTTTTAAAAGAGAATTTATGTATGTGTATAAATACAGAAGTTTATGAAAACACACCTTGTCTGTCACGTTTATATGAAAGATTTTACGGCTTGATATGACTTCATGGGCTGACGATCATGACAACATTTTGCATTGAAACATCGATGCCTTCTTCGAACTGATGACACTGAAACTAGGGGCTGTACTTTTCCCCTTTTTTTTCTTTCTTTTTTTTTTATTATTATGTCTTTGGAAAATCTGCAATTGTTTTGTTTTGACTATGCAGCAGAAGGGCCAGCAGCAGAAGAAAGAGGATGGGGAGGGTGTCAGTGCAACTGCAGCGGAAGGGAAGCCAGACCAAGAGTCACGTGAGGCCACACCAGCGGCGCCTGAAGTTGGGGAAGGTAAATTTTAGCGTTTCCCGTAGAAGTCCTGTGATCAACTTTGATAAGTGTAGATGACATGTAGCCATTTGCAAAGACCTAGACTTTGACATACAGAACTAACAGACCTGGAGGAATATATGTATGTTGATGTTTAGGTACATATGACTTCTTCTTTTTTCAGGTTTGTTGGGTTTTTTTTAGTTTTTTTTTTATTTGATGAAAAATTGATGGAAGGGTAATCTTCAGAGACATGTCATGTACATGATTGTGACCCTTACTTGTGTCTAATTTTCTTTTCTCTTCTTTTTGTCTTTCTTTCTTTTCTCTCTCTCTCTCTCTCTCTCTCTCAGTCTGTCTGTCTATCTGTCTGTCTGTCTCTCTCTGTCTCTCTCTCTCTGTCTGTCTGTCTCTCTCTTTTTATTTATTATTTGTTTGTTCTTGTATTTGCTTTAGGTTCTGTGGAACCAATGTTTTCAGTTTTTCAGCCCTGATATGGCCCTGTGTGGTCAGTAGGGCTGTAAGCAACAATAGATAAAAGCTTTTCCTTCTGTTTCTTCTCTGCGTCCACTTGTGCATCTTTGCTGTGGCGCATGTGGAGAAGAGAGGGTGCATACACAGTCACAGATACTTGGTGTAGGATGCAAGTACTATACAAGTAATATACTTGAAGCAAAGCTTGCACCTATTTCCTTTCATGCCTCATTTTCTTTGCAGAAGGAGAGGCTGAGGGTGATGGAGAGAAAGAGGGAAAGAAGAAGAAAAAGAAGAAGGGTGAAAAGGAGAAGGAGGAGAAAAAGCCCAAAAATGCAGCAATGGTAAGTAGTTGTAGGGCTTTACTTTTTTTTTTTTTTTTTTTTTCTTAACCATACCATAACCAGAAGTTATTTGGTCTGTCTATTGATTTCTCATGTTGGTTGGAAAGACAGAAGCAGTTGAAGGGGAAAAGAAAAGTTCAGTAGAGGTGGGGGGGTTTGGGTTTTTTTTTTGTGTGTGTGTGTGTGGGGTTTTTTTTTCTTTTGTGGGTTAAGAAAAACAATGGAAGTCTTGAAAAGTCTTCGAAAAAAAACAACAACAAAAAAAAAAAACAACAACTAGAAGAGAAAAACATTTCCAGGGCTGGAACAGTCTTGCCATAATGTGTTTTTCCTTTTTGTGCTGAAAAAGTCTGGAATTAAACAAAGAGCCTCATGCATTAAAAAACAAAACAAAAACCCCAAACCCAAAACACATACACGCACACACACACACACACACACACACACACAAAAAGTGAAGAAAAAAACTGAACATCAATACCAGGATATTCTCCAATTTTTCAGCAGTGGCGTTGCCGACAAGATTTTGTATTTAGTATGGAAGTTTTTCAGTCCAGTTTGGAAAAGGTCTGGGTGACAAATGGAATTTTGTTTGGTCATATCTGTGGGAACCCTGTGTTAGTGTGAGACTGAGTTGTTTCTGTGGTGGGTTAATTATTTCTTTATTTGTGTCTATAATTATCCCCATAAATTGTGTGTGCAGCTGGCCAAGATCAAGGAACAGCAGGCCAAGATCAGAGAGGAGGAAGAAAGGAGGAAGAGGGAAGAAGAAGAGGCGGAGCGACTGGAACAGGAGCGAATCCAGAAGCTTGAGGAGGCGGTAAGAATTTAAAAATCTTTCCACTTCCTTTCTTTCAGGTTTTTTGTTTGTTTGTTGTTGTTTTTTTTGTTGTTTTTGTTTTTTCTCATTTGTACTTGTCTTTATCACCTTCCATCTTCGTTTCTATATTCCTTGTTTCATTGTTGTTGTGTTATATATATATATATATATATATATATATGTATTCATATGTGTTTTGGCATTGTTTAAGAAATTTTCTTTGGAAGTCTTGTTTACGTTCTGTTGAAATGTAGCCTATCCAAATTTTCAAGATGTTCTCAAGCTTTGAACAAAGAAAATTAAAAAAAGAAGATATTTTCAGCATCTAAAAACTTTGATGGTGACTTTGCAGAAACGGTTAGAGGAAGAGCGTCGCATGAAAAAGAAACAGAAAAAGAAGGAGCGAGAGGAAAGGCTGAAGAAGGAGGGCAAGTTCCTCACCGAGAAACAGAAGCAGGACCGTATGAGGCTGAACCAGATGCTGGATGTCATCAAGGAGCAAGGTGGGTGAGGGGCTTCTGGCCTGGTCCTTCAGCCATTTACAGCCATTGGGGCTGTGGATTTGTATTCACGGTGTCTAGGGCTCAGCATAGGAAGGTGGGGCCCAATCCTCTCCTTCCACCATTTTTAACATTCCCCAGCTGAAATTGGGTACCTGTTCACACCGGGGTGGTGTGAGGACAGTTGGAGTAAAGTGCCTTTCCCAAGAACAGAACACCATGACAAAATGGGGTCTCAAACTCCGACCAGAAGTCAAACAAACACCTAATCGATTCTGCCACTGCCTCCGTTTTGGGTTACAGGCAGGCTGGAAGCATACATGTCTGCCATGCTGGTTTGTCCATTATTTGTCCTGGAAAACCAACAAATGTCTCTGTGTTATGAAAGTATAAAATTTATGTGGTTATTAACAGAAAAATGAAATTCAGTGGTTGGTTGATTTTTATCTGTGCTGGCATTCTGTCAGAGCTAGAAGTTGAAAAAGGCCATGAAATGAATTGGCAAACCAACATGGTGATAAAGGACTTCTCATGTGATAACTTCCCTGTGAATACTTTAAGCAGTGACGAAGAGAATGCGTGTAGAACACCATCAAAAGCAAAATCAGTGTGAGTGTCATCTACAGCTGTGCAATGAGCTCAGGGCCACAAGAAATAGTATATTATCAGACGTGGAATTGTAATGTGGTGTCACTGATGATTTGGGTTTGTTCCGGGTTCTAGGAGGCTGTAGTAGTGATAGTTAGATTCTGGGGAAAGCATGTCTGTAGAAGAGTTCAGGGACAGTGTGTATTTATTCAAGCATACAAGTGTGCATATCAGTTTGTTTGCAGGCAAACATGTTGTCTCTGGGTGCTTTGCTTGCACTATATTTGATTATTTGGTGGTGTTTAAATGCTGATGCTACTGAATGGACTTTTTATTTTTAAAATTTTTAAAAAATTTTATTTTATGTATTTAATTTTTTTTTTTTTTTTGGTCTTGGAGTGAATGTGATAGGTGTAAGCATGGATCTCTTCTGAGACCCTAAGCTCTTTAGTGTAAGTGGTGGTGTTTGCAGATCTTTGGAAATAACGGCAGTTTGAATATCTTTGGAACATGATATCAGTGTGAATGGATTGGAAGTGTATTACTGTTACTGGGGTATAAATCAACTACTGGCACCCAACGGTGCACTCACCTAATAGCAGCACTTTGGCAATCGTTGAGGTGCAGCCTGGCATGAGAGGGGAGATAACTGGATGGCTATATTTTGGCTTTTGCACAGCAGCTGTGGCATTGCATCAGATCAGCTTTGGCAGTGTCAGGAGGGTGAATGAGCAATCATTTGTAGAGTATCAAAATATGCACATCCAAAATCCAATAATTTCTGTCAGAATTCAGCTCTAAGCAGAGGATGTTAACTTAAAATTCCAAAGGCAACATTTTCCCATGTAGAACAATAAAATGATGTTGTTGTTTTTCTTTCTTCTGCACTGCTACGGTGTTGCTTAACTTCAAAACAATGAAGTTGAACCATTGTTAATGTTATGTGTATGAAACTGATTTTGCTTAGGTGATAGTTCTTCCATCTCCTTTACTCTTTGGTCACTGTCATTTCAAAATAATGCAAATTTTGGGTCTTCTAACTGGGAAGACTCTGTAAGTAGCCATCAAAGAGTATTATGATCTAGATTAACCCTTCACTGTTGCTTACAAGTATGCTCGTCAGGTAAGACAAAGCTTACTTTTCAGGTTGTCAGTTACCTTTATTTGTACATCTTCCACTGGGGACTGCATTCCTTTTGTTCAGTAATATCAATCACACCATTGATAAGTACACAAGAAGTAATTACAGCACTTACAGTTAAACTCATGCCACACTGATATAACTTCACCAAGGTTCAGCATTTCAGGAGTTAATCTTGATTCAGATTTCTCAGCACTGGAAAACACCCCATTGTTTAATTGTGTTTTTGTTGTTGTTGTTGTTGTTTTTGTGGGTTTTTTTTTCCATTTTTTGCATGTTTGTTTTATTATCATGTGATGGACAATGGTTGTCTGTGATTGCAGGTGGAAATGTGCCAAACAAAGACGAGGTGCCCAAGAAACGGCCCTTCTATGGGAAAAAGAAAAAGGACAGCCAGCAGAAAGGTGGGATAGACTGATATCACAGTCGGTTAAGGACTGAAAATTAATGTGTAATCTTCTGGCAATAAGTGTACTCATACATGTACATGCAAACATTCTCTCTCTGTCTCTTTGACTCACACACAAAGACACACACACTCGTTTTAGGCAGTGGGACCAAAGCTAGAATCCCCTCACCCACCCCCTTGACCAAACCAGGTTTTGGAACCAGCAACAATGAGTTATGAAGGAAACAAGGCTACACACTGCAGTCTCCTAATATTTGTTTGCAGAACTCCTGTTTATTAACTGTTTCCTTTATTGGCTTAATTTACGGTTATTGTATTGTTATTCATGTAAGCCCGATCAATATGAAGCCGCTTCCTTAATTTGAATAAAACATTTTTATCTGTGTCTGCTTTCCCTGTATTCACCCAGTGCCCCATGGGGCTAGTTCTCTTCTCTGCAATTCTTACTGTGTCTTTTTTTTTCTTTTTTCTTTTTTTTATACAGAAGACACCTCTGAAAAGTCACCTTCCCCAGAGGATGAGAGGGTTCCAGAACTCCCCAGTGAAGAAGCTGCCCCTGCAGAGGAGGAGCAGGCAGAGGAGAAGATGGAAGTTGCGGAGCCAGAAGAGGAGGAGATCAAGGAAGCCTGGGATGAAGAGTCGGAAGCAGAAGAAGAAAAGGAAGAGGAGGAGGCAGGAGAGACCGCAGGTAATGGGGGATAGGAGGGTACAGGAGATGGTTTGTTGTTCCAGGAACACTAAAGAGGGCATCTGTAAACAGTCATGGAAATCTGGAAGAAGTCTTAGAAAAATGAGTGTATCATTTCCTGGTTTTGAAAAAATCTTGGAGGAAATATGATTTTGTCCTTCAGTGTCTTGAAAAGACTTGGAATTTTGATAAAACCCTTGGTGAGTACCATTCAACAAAGGGTTAAATGCATTTAAAAAACAAAAAAAATAAGAAGAAACAAAATATGAAAATTGAACATTGATACCAGGATATCTGCCCAACTCATTCATCAGCAGTGTAGCAGACAGATTTTTGATTCAGTTTGTTTTGCTTTTTGTTTGAAAATTTTTGGTAAGTCTGGTTCAGAAAAGGCCTGGAAAAAGTATGGAATTTTGTTTGGACACTTCAGTAATAACCATCAGAAAAGCTTTTATGTGTACTATGGTGAGTCTTTGTGGATGGTAAACATCTGGAATTTGATCAGTCCTGCACTGTGCGATCTGTCACTAGTGCTTGACCCATGCTGAGGTGCAAGTTCTCGGACTTCTTTTCATGAAACTGGATTTTCATCCAAGAAAAAAACAGCAGTTTGGTTTGGTCCACATCCTGACTGGCAAAAGTTTCTTTGGCTCATTTCAGGATCATCCATCATTGGATTAGGGACATTTTGATGGATAGGAAAAAAACAACCAAACTTAACTGCATTCAGTATATGTCAGTGTAAAATGATGAGTTGGAATAATCTTGAACGGATTAATATCACAATATATGGCTGTTTGTGCCTTCAGGTTCATTTTGTACAGGGCGCAGCAAGCAAATCTGTCTGTGTTACGAAATATCCTAGCCATAAAGCAGCACTAAAGAGAGGAACAGGTTGGAAGTTTGATAAAAAATAACCATCACTTTGTTTGGATGTTAAACAGTAAAATGCTTGATGTTGGCTGCCTTGTTCACTTTCCGATTGAAACATTTAGAATACAAACTGTGACTTGTATCAGGTCTGTCAGAATATTTTGACAAGAACTAATTTTTGCATTGTGAGCTGTAAATATGTTTTGGATCTCCTTATGGAGTTCATTTGTCTTTTTTTTGTCTTTTTTTTTTTTTTTTTTGAAGGAATTTTGTTTTGTTTTCTTTTTTTTTTCTTTTTTCTTTTTTTTTTGGTCATTGGAATTTTTGTCATAAATGAATAGGTTTATAACCAGCAGTGTAATCATGGTATTTGGTTATCGTCTTTGAAGACGATTTATGGAATAGAATTATGTTGTTCATTACTAATCAGTACATGTTGGGTTTTTTTTTTGTTTTTTATTTGTAAAAATTTGATGCATATGAGATCAGAAAAGGAAAGCTATGTGTTATTTCTGTGTTCGCTCTCAGACGTAAACTGAAACCAAACACACAAAGAAAGGGAGAATAAACATCTACGTTGTTTTCCTGTTCACAGCAGATTCCAAACAGAAGGTGAAAAAACAAACCTCTGAAGAATCCAAGGAGTCGGAGGATGAAGAGGAGTCGGAGGAGGAGGAAAGCTCTGAGGAAGAGGAGAGTTCAGAGGAGAGCGAGAGTGAAGACGAGAGAACCCCTGTGGAACGTGGCAGGGAAAAAGTTTTGGTAAATTTAGCAACATATTTGCTTTCTGTGTGTGTGTGTGTGTAGAAAAGTGAATGCATGCTTGTGTGTGTGTGCTTTGAGAAGAGAGGGAAAGGGTTTATTAAAAAGAACTAAAACATCTGTAGCCTTTTTTCTTCTTTCTTTTTTTAATTAGTCATTTCTGTGTCATAGCTGGAATAAAAAGATACACAACAACAAAACATGTTGTTATTTTTAAAAGTTCACTGACATACATGGTACTTAAAAGAGAGCAGATGTCTAGGAACGCATGTGGACAAGAATGGATTGGAAAAGATCATTTTTCTGTAACATGTTTTTGTATTGTGTGCTTACCTGCACACATGCTTGTGTGCCTGTGTGAAAATTGGCATGCATCTAAATGTGTTTGTCTTTCTAGTGTTCAGGACAGAGTGATAGTGTTTCTGAGCATGAAAGAAGAAGAGGAGGTTGGGGAGTTAAATATTGCCACTTCTTCTGCGTTTGTGTGCTGCAGCTCCCATGTTCACTCGTATGTACACGAGTGGGCTTTTACATGTATGACCGTTTTTACCCCGCCATGTAGACAGCCATACTCCGCTTTTGGGGTGTGCATGCTGGGTATGTTCTTGTTTCCATAACCCACCGAATGCTGACATGATTACAGGATCTTTAATGTGCGTATTTGATCCACTTGCGTATACATGTTGACTTGGGAGATCGTAAAAATCTCCACCATCACCGTGATTCGAACCTACGACCCTCAGACTGAAAGTCCAAGACTTCAACCGCTCGGCTGTTGTGTCCATTAAATATTGACACAATGTCCTTTTAAATGAAAAAGAAAGGAAGTAAATGAAAGAACATGTTTATTTCCTGTGTTAAAACAATTTTGTGTGTTTTCTGACAGAAACGACAGCAGGCAGCAGAAGAGCGCAAAACGACAGACGTCTTGCGAGCCCCTGTGGTGTGTGTCTTGGGTCACGTGGACACTGGAAAGACCAAAATCCTGGACAAGGTGATAAACTGAAGGTTCTCTGTTGTGTTAGAAGGCAACAGCAAGTTGTGTTCATGTTAGTAAAATAAATGACAGTCATAATGAGGCATAAGAGAGATAACTGATATTTCAGCGTAATGCATTTAGAAAACAAAGGAACAAACACAGAGTGTTAGAAATTGAACAGTAATGCATTTAGGAAACAAACAAACAAACAAGAAGTGATAAAAATCGAACAGTGATGCTTTTAGAAAACAAAGAAACAAACAAGAAATGGTGAAAATTGAATGGTAATGCATTTAGAAAACAAATGAACAAACAAGAAATGATGAAATTTGAACAGTAGTGCATTTAGAAAACAAACAAACAAAAAAGAAATGATGAAAATTTAACATTGATTCCATGACTTGCACCAGTCTCTTTGATCACTGGTGTAGCAGACTAATTTCAGAATCAGATAGGCTTTGTGTCTGGTATAGAAAATTTTCAGTTTGGTCAGGAAAAAGGTCTGAAAAAAGCACGAAATTTGGTTGGTTGCATCTGTAGGAACCCTGTAAACAACACAAACAAGCTCAATAACTTTTGATCTCATAAGACAGAAACGTATAACAAAACTAAATAACAAGAAAAGAAAGCAATAACTTGGTCTTTTTTTTTTTTTTTTTTTTTTTTTTTTTTTTTAGTAGAGAAGCACACAACTTAAAGCCTGAGGAGGAAACCAGTTGAATGCTTCACAAATCACATACACATGAATCCAACACAACAGGATTTTTACTGCCCCCTCTGTGGTATGAGTATTAGTCTTTTGGATTAGACGATCATCTGAGGCTCCATGTGCAGCATGTACTTGATGCATGTAAAGGAACCTACGGCAACAAAAGGGATGTCCTTGGCAATATTCTATTGAAAATCCACTTTGATATTAAAAAAGATACACTTACAGAAAGAAAAAAGCAAAGAAAGAAAGGTGGCTATGGTGATGAGTTTTCCCCATAGAGAAGGGGCAGCCCGAATATCACACAGATTTTTTTTTTTATGAAAGACAATACTAGAAATACAACACAATATGTGTGTATGACAGTCAGTTGTGTCTGACTAAAACGATCAGGACAGCAGTAGAGGCAACCACTAGCCCCCAAGGGTGCAGCACCAAGAGCCAGTGCAATATTACCTCTTTGTTTGAGAGTGATAGTCCTATGCTCAAGACTAAGCTGTGAATGACCCATCGATTTGGAGAAACCGTTGATAACACAGCTCTCACTCTGCTGTTGGCCCAAGGGGCCAGCTGTAAACTTACGTCAGTTTCTGACACAAGCGTTGAGCGGACAGTACAACACAATATATTTTGATATCTGAATGTACTCAGCTGCTATGAAAACTCCATGTGTCATGAACATAAGCTGATAAAAAAACAACAAATGACAGTCGTACCAACAGTTCTGTCTCATACCTTTTTACACATCACTATAAAGTAAAACTATACTTGATCTTGGTTTATGGTTGTCTGATAAATGATGTTTCTCATTATTTATCAGCCTATTTTGTTTTTTCATTTTGTTATGTAAGTTTTGATGCATGTTATATTGAACAGAAAGGAATGTTATATGTTATTAAGGTGAATCTAAATGTTGCCAACTTCACAGAGTTTGGGCAGTTTTCCAGATGATTTTGTTTAAATCACAGGTCTATTGACAGGTGCAATAGCCAAATGGTTAAAGTGTTGGACTTTCAATCTGAGGGTCCTGGGTTCAAATCTCAGTGGCGCCTGGTGGGTAAAGGGTGGAGATTTTTCCAATCTCCCAGGTCAAGATGTGCAGACCTCCCAGTGCCTAAACCCCCTTCGTGTGTATACGCATGTTAAAGATCCTGTAATCCATGTCACAGTTCGGTAGGTTATGGAAACAAGAACATACCCAGCATGCACATCCCTGAAAACGGAGTATGGCTGCCTACATGGCGGGGTAAATAAACAAAATGATCATACATGTAAAATGTTTTAAATGTTACATGTTTGTCTAAGTGTCTAAGTGTAGTGTGCGTGCCTGAAATCTGATTGAATGACACAGGAAATTAATCATGAGCGCCCAGATCGATCAGTCTAGAGGAGGGGGAGAAAATACTGGCGAGTGTGGGATTTGAACCTGTCCGCTCAGATTCTCTCGCTTCCTAGGCGGAGGTGATACCACTAGGCCACCACTCTACAGAAGGATGTTTGGGTGAAAAAATGTGATGATTGTGTGTTACAGCTGCGTCGTACAAATGTACAAGACGGAGAAGCAGGGGGCATCACCCAGCAGATTGGTGCCACAAATGTACCTAGAGATGCTGTTGTGGAAAAGACCAAAATGTGCAAAGATGTAAGGATTTAAATTTTTGTCTCTCTGTGTGTGTGTGCAAGCGTTGGAATTTATTTTAGTCATTTTTTGGTATGTTTTTCTACTGTGTTTTTATCATTGGATTATTGAGGTTTCTGTTTTGTCATTTTATGATGATCTTTATGGCATTTTAGGGTGTTGAAGAAAGTATTGTGCAAATGTGACTATACACACACAGTCTCTCTCTCTCTTTGTATTGTATTACTCTTTTTGTCACACCAGATTTCTCTGTGTAAAATTTGGGCTGCTCTCCCCAAGGAGAGCGTGTCGCTACACTGAGACCGCCACCGTTTTTTTTTTTCTTCTTTAAAAAATTTTTTTCCTGCCTAGTTTTTATATTTTTGTTTGTTTTTTGTTTTGTTTTTTCCTCTTCTTTCTCTTTCTTTTCTCTCTTTCTCTCTCTCTCTCTCTCACAAACACACACACACACACACTCTCTCTCTCTCTCTTACTCACTTGCCCACCCAAACTATCTGTGGGCATGTGCTGTTTTGAATTTTGTACAGGGATCAAAGCATTACATGAAAGTCTGTAAAATACAGCATGCAATCTTGTCTGAACAGAGTGTATGTTCTGTGAAATGTTTCTCACCAGTTGCATTGCAAATTTTGTCTGTTTCATCAATGTGTCTTGTATTTTACTCCCCTCAGTACTTGTCACATGTTTACCCAACAAGTTAAAAAAAATCTCTGTTCTCTATCATAACAAGTAGTGCAGATTTCTTCTGTATTAATATGTATATTGAATTACACGTACTATACCATCATGTAACGATGATCGACTGGTGCAGACTCTGGTAGGGGTCAGATTCTTGTTCTGTATAAGATAACTCTTCCGAAAGTGAGAAGTCGAGAGAAGATGTGGCTAATAGTCTCCCTTGGTATTTTCCCTCCTGTTTGTTTACATATCTTATGTAGCAACCTCTTTTCCGTACATTAATGCTAGTTGATGTCTTACAAGGGTTGGTCTGTCATGTTTTTGTAGTTTACAAAGTCCGACCTGAAATTGCCTGGACTGCTGATCATCGACACACCCGGCCACGAGTCTTTCAGGTCAGTTGATGGATGTTTCATTGCCATACTTTTATTCAGTTACACGTACAACATTATGACTCATTGGTGCAGACTCTGGCATGGGTCTGATTGCTGTCCTGTGCAAAGCACAACTCTGCCCAAGCTGAGAAACAGAAAGTAACTGCAGTTGATATTGCATTGCATTGTATTACTCTTTTGTCACAACAGATTTCTCTGTGTGAAATTCGGGATGCTCTCTCCCCAGTGAGGGCGCATTGCTACAGTGAAAGTGCTAGCCTTTTTTTTTTTAAATCTGCTCCAGGCATCTCTCTCTCTCTCTCTCTCTCTGTCTCTGCCTTTTTCTTTCTGTTTTGGTTTGCTTTAACATGAATGCCTGCTGATTGCATATGAACTGTTGAGCGATGTGTGTAGACCATTCAAGGTTGTTTCCAACAACTGAGCAAAGGATTTGGGAAGATTTAGGGGAGTTTTCAACCCACTTCAGTCATGCTATGAATGTTATTTGTTTAATGAAACTGGCATTTTTATTTCAATCTTTGCAAGATAGAATAATAGTTTTAATGCATTTTTATTTGCATGCTCATTTTGTAAACCAGATTTTTTTTTTAAATGACCATGAAGTCATTTGCATCTATGTTCAGGTTCAAAGTGTTCTTTTCCAGCAATCTCCGATCCCGAGGTTCCTCACTATGTGATATTGCCATCTTAGTCATAGACATCATGCATGGTCTGGAGCCACAGACCATAGAGAGCATCAACTTGCTGAAGGCCCGGAAAACCCCTTTTGTCGTTGCTCTGAACAAGGTGGGTGTAGTTGGTGACAACATTGTATCAGTGATCTGTACCTGTGAGTGTGACAAACCGTGACATTATCTTGTAAAAAAAGAAAACGAGAAAAAAAACCATGCAGTTCAATATGTTTTTTTTTTTGTTTTTTTCTGGAGGATGTTCTTCTGTCATGAAATGTTTTTACTGAGTAAGTATATCTTTATGTTTCTTTTTTTCTGATAACATTTTTTCATTGAACTGTGCTGTCATTTGGGTTAAACTTTGACAGCATCAAGTTTAAAAATGCCATTGAACAGTTTCTTTTTTTTTTTCCAGGATGATGTTCTACTGTCAGGAAGTTTTCATTGCGTATATATATATATATATATATATATATTTGATATATCTTGGCCTTATATTTGATACATGCCATGTTGTGTTTTTAATTTCTCTCCTGAAAAAATAAATCAACAGTAAAGTAAAGTAGCTCCATGTAAGGAAAGACAAATCCCTTTTGACATCCCATTGATTGATTGATCCCACACTTTTCTGAAATACTACTCTTCTCAGAACCACACGGCTAGACCAGGAATGGTTTATCATGGCTTGTACATGGGATAAAACGGTGACTGATGTGAGTGGGTGATGGGTTTCAGATTGACCGGTTGTACGGTTGGAAGAGCTACCCCCAGAACGACGTGCTCAACACCATCAAGGCCCAGTCACAGCACACCAAATCAGAGTTTGAAGAGAGAACCAAGCAGGTCATCACCCAGCTGGCTGAGGAGGTGAGTTAAAACAAATCATTTCAGTTACACATGGGTGCAGACTCTGGTAGGCCCAGAGGGTCTGATTCCTGTCCTGTGCAATATGCTACTCTGCACACAATATGCTACTCTGCACAAGGGTAGATATCGAAAGATGTGGCTTGAAGCCTTCCTCAGTATTTGACCTCCCTCCTGTTGACTTGATTATGCAGCATCCACTTTTCTGGCAGCAGTCTTCCATTTGTGCAGCCAGTGCACCATTTGGCTGTAGTTTAGCATTTCCTGTTTTTCAAATTTCTTTTTTGACCCATGTTTATGAACAGTAATCACATTGTCATGTTTCTTTGTCTATAGATATATATTTGTTTTTAACTTAAAATTGAACCAAGTGGATAAGTTGTTTGCATTTCCTCTTGTCTTTCAAATTTCTTTTTAGACTCCAGTGTATAAACAGTGATCACCTTATCTTGTTTGTCAGTATGTGTTGGCAAAGTGGTTAGCTTCACACTGACGACTGGGAGGACACTTTGAGCCCCACCAGTGAAGTGGTTTTTTCAGCCCATGACCTGCCCTCACCCAGACTTGAGCATGCTACTAGCCACTGTTGTTAACCCCTAGGCTGCCTGCATGACGAGATAACTCGTCATGGCAAGAATGTATGCTTCGCTGCCTGCATGACGAGATAACTCGTCATCGAAATATTCTGACTTTTCCCTGGTTTGCATTCACTTCATTGGCAAAAATAGTGGTAGCTTTAGCCTGGGGAATCTCTCTAGAGTCTATTCATAGCTAGAAACCCCATCTACGTCATGAAGCAGTCCTTTATTTGAACGTTTTGGTTGGGTCACTGTCCAAGTGTTTGCCTGACTTCTCTCCTCGCTCGCTCAACAAAATGTCGGACTGACGCCGTGCTCAAGACATGCGATCGTGACGAACTAAATCAACCAAGATTTCTTTCTTTAGCTGATGCTCAGAAGGAATTGAAGCGTAAATTCGAAGAAGATAGTGATGAACATTTATAGGACGATCTGATAGAAAATAAAGGGAGTAATCAAGAGAGTGGCCAAGATGCGACTGTCAGTGAGTGATGCCGGCTGTACAGATGTTAGCAGACGACAGATGACCGAATTAGCAGCAGAGCGATATTCTTGGCACGCAGAACTGAATCAAGTGACCGTGTGAGAGGGGTGAGGAGGAAGGGGGTGCAGACTGAGGGGGCGTGGCCTCACATCCATCATATCACTTGGAGAAGTCACAATGTATTGTGTATCTATCTCTTAGAAAAAAAATATATATATTGTGGTTGTTCTAGTATGATTTTGTGTTTGCAGATATCCATTTGTCCAGAAAATATGATGTTTTTGTGCAAATTACCTGACTAATGTTTGTAATGAACAAGTTGAAAATGTGACAAAAAACAAAACACTGATTTCAAAACAACAGCATGTCACTAAAAATATATAAAATGGGAAAACAGCATGTGTTTTGTATTCTTTATTCATTTACCTTTCAGAAAATATATACTTTTATGGGTCTTTCTCCAATAACAAAGAGCACAGAATTTTTTGAAAATTTATACCCGTTTTTTTGTGAAAAAACCCTGGCAAATAGATTTCACTTAAATCTTATTTTCCTGGCAGCGAAAGGGTTAAATAGTTAGTGTTAAGGACTAATATCTGGGAGGACATTAAGAGGCAGGTTTTTCCATCCCATGGCTGGCTCCTACTCAGATTTGTGTGTGGTATGGACTCAAATGCAAAGACTAGGTTTAGGGTCATCCACTTCATCAAATATTGTTCAAATTTACTGACCAGCACTGCAGTTACCTGTAATTCTGAGCCTGGTTGACACCAAGGTATATTCTTCTCCTTCATGGGCTGCAACTCCCATCTTCATACATACACAAGTGGGCCTTTATGTGTATGACTGTTATTACCCCTGCCACTTTAGCATACTCTATTTTCAGGGGGGTGCATGCCACTTGTGTTCTTCTTTCCATAACCAGTTGAATGCTGACATGGATAATGGGATCTTTAATGTGTGTATTTGATCTTCTGCATGTGTATACACATGAAGGGGGTTCAGACATAAGCAGGTGTGCACATCTGTTGACCTTGGTGATTGGAGAGATATGTTATAATAGTCCAGCCTTGTCAAGTTGTCCCGAACGTGAGTGAACCCCAATAGCAGCATTATCATCACCCTATCACCATTCCCCTTTCTCGAAATTGAAAACAAAATATCCAAAAATCCTGCGACACTAAGAAAAACAGGAAAAACAAAATAAGCAGACAACAGAAATTTTAGGATGCTTTGAGCTAAAAATTTTTTTTTTTTTTTATAACCCAAACCCACCCTCTGAACCTCCAAAACAACACAAAAATTGTAAACTAGTCTGAAAATCCCTGACCTGCAGTACCATTTTTCTTGGTGTGTGTCTGTCCACTCAGGGATTGAACGCAACCCTGTTCTACGAGAACAAGAACCCCAAGGAGTACGTGTCCCTGGTGCCCACCTCGGCCCACAGCGGGGACGGCATGGGAAACTTGGTGGCTCTCATCTGCTCCCTGACCCAGACCCTGCTGGCTAAACGCCTCGCCTTCTCCGAGGAGCTGCAAGCCACCGTCATGGAGGTCAGTGGGATGAGCCATTGGAAATATGATAATGTGTGAGGAGGGACTTAGAATGAGCGGCGTGAGAGTAATGCCACTGAGATGGTGCAGATGATTGAGCAGCAAAAAAAAAGAAAGAAAATTTATACTGAAAATGAACGTACATTTAATGGTTTATACAGCGCTCTCAGACTTCTCAAAGTGTTTTACAGTAATGTGTCGTCCATCAGGCAGAAAGTACTCAAGAACAAACACACATATTCACACGGACATGCACACGAGCGCACGCACACATGCACAGAATCTCTCTGTGTCATGCACGCACACATGAGTATGCGTAGAGTGAGGAAACATGGATCCATAGGATGCAGATATGGAATGGTGTGCCTCAACTATGCAGAAAGCTTGAATTGAAAAGGGATGATTTTAGATCAGTTTTAAAGGATGTGTATTGGTCTAGAGGTAATGCGTCCGCTTACGAAGCGAGAGAATCTCAGCGCACTGGTTCAAATCCCGGCAGAGTTGCCAGTATTTTCTCCACCTCCACTAGATCTTGAGTGGTGGTCTGGACGCTAGTCATTCAGATGAGATGATAAACCGAGGTCCTGTGTGCAGCATGCACTTAGCGCATGTAAAAGAACCCATGGCTGGCAAAATTCTATAGAAAAATCCACTGCGAGAGGAAAACATAAAAAAACTGCAGGCAGGAAAAAAAAAATGATTCCCAGAGACTGGAAATTATTGAATGCTAGAATTTTATAAAGTTTTCCAGAGTGGCCTCCAGTGGAAAGAAAGCTGGGTTACTTCCCTTGCTGCAATAAGCATTTGCAATCAAAAGAAAATGGTTACCTTTTTTATTATGAATATTTTTTTTTATTTATACATTATTTATTGATTTACCCATTTCATTTATTTATTTATTTTGACTAAATAGATTTAGAATAAATATTAAGTGCTTGTGTTGGCTGTAGATGTTCAGGGAAAAGGTGAGAGAGTGAAAGTTCGGGTTTTGTTGTTTGATTTTTAATGCAATGTTGACCTGCAACATTCCAGGTCTAGACTTGATAAGTATAATTGAAGTATAAAACATTGCATTTGAATGTGATTGCTTGCTCACATTCTCATTGGAAATAAAGTTTTATTCCTTTGAACATTTTACGAGCAATTTCATTTAGAAGTCATATAAAACGTTTTGCATTTTCATTTTTATCATGTAAAAAAAACCCATCTCCCACAATTTCATTCAAAATGACAAAACTGGACATTTGAATATAATTTCCTTTTGTATAGTCAGATTCAAAATATAATTTTTTTTTTCTTATTAATAAACATTTTTATTCGATTTTAATATTTAAGACATACATACATGCAAAAATAATATTTGTAATTATTGATAATGTTATTTGTTATTTGCATTATTTAAACTATAAATCAGGAAAACAACACAACATTGTTTTTATACAGATAAAAAAACTACAGAAATAAAAAGTCATATGCGTTGTATAAAAAAAAGTAATCATATGAACGGAAAATGAAAATAAATAAAAGAACAAACATTACATTTGTGGTTTTCTTTCCTCCTCCTCGTTGCCTTCAATCATTTTTAGGTATGGGTACCATTTTCTGGAAAATGCTATGGACATCATTCCCATCAAGTGTATATATTTTTTGGTTTTATATATGTTTCTTAAGTCTGTTAGGAAATGCTTTATGCATAGTTTGATTTTATCTGTTCTGCATGTATAAATGAAATGTTTTGCCATTAGAATGACATAGTCAAGTATTTCATCTGTTTTTGTAATATCATCATTTCCAGATAATACTAACTCTATATTCAGCTTTATATTCACACAATTTTCACACTTTTCCTTCAGTACATTCTCTGAGTCTCCCCAAAAGAGCTGAGTAAATGTGCAGTGCCATAATAAGTAGTGTTGAATTGTGTGTGTTTCATTTTTACAGAAATTGCACATCGCTATTTGTTATACCCTTTTTTTTTTTTTTTCTTTTTTTCTTTTTTTTTAGTATTTGTAACCAGTATACCGTGGCATATTCTAATCTGGAAACATTTCAGTCTTACTTCCTTTATGTCTTTCACTTGTTTGATAGTGGTATCCCAATTTATTGCAGTATCTAGTTTTTGCTCCCACTTGATAAAAGAATTTATATTATATATAAAAACAGGTTCAAGTAATATACCATAATATACTTTAGATCCTTTCTTAACATTAGCTATTATCTGCAGTGCTTTTGGTTCTTTATTGCAATTTTTATCTGTGATAGTAATATTGATTGTGCTAAAGTAACTTTTATGGAATGGATAAATCCCATATAGTATATTTACAGTAAATAATTAACCTTAACATCATATTTTTCTGTGAAATCTTTGACTAAGGAAGCCCCCATTTTCATCCATAATATCTCTAACCAAAAAAATATCTTGTCCAGTGTTTTAAATAAACAGTCTTATTACCGACTTTAGATTTGTCGTTGCGAAAAAGTGGTTCTGCGAGTGTCTCTTGTGCTTCTTTTAATCTAACATGTTTTTTTAAAATTCTCATATGCCCAGTATTCATCTTTCCAGAATCTATTACATTCAACGTTCACAAATTTTCGTGGTCCATACAGATCCAGGGAGTTGATTTCTGGGGATTTGACTAAGAGTATTTTTTTCCACTTTGCTGTTCCTGTGTGTAGTTTCTTAATCCATGATATTTTTAGAGCCTCTATGTACTTTTGTATATTTGGAATACCCAAACCTCCATTTCCAGCATTATGTACTGTATATATTCTTTTAATTTTATCTGTTTTATCATCCCATATAAAATCATTGCACAGTTTCTGCAGTTGATCTGTCTCTTTGTCCGGGGGATTGGTGAGAAGAATCCACAAGTAAATAAGTTTTGAAAGTTTAAGTGATTTTGAAATAGCAATTCTACCAAGGGGTGTACATATACATTTTGACCAAATCTTAAAAAGCTTAGCGTCCATAAATTTATCTCTTGTATTCCCTTCAGTTATTTTTGATAGATCTTCTGCTGTGAACCAAATACCTAAAAGTTTATATTTTGGGGGGTTCTGTTTCATTTTCTTTTCTAGTAGATACCGGTGCTTTGAGTTCTTCATTCTCCCTAACCAGACATTCAGTGTTTTATCATAGTTAATTTTTAGCCCTGAAAATTATTCAAATCCCTCTAGTGTTTCAAACAGCTTTTCATATGAAAATATAAAATGTTTGTCAATTTAACATAAATGTGGAGTGATGGCCTAGAGGTAACGCATCCGCCAAGGAAGCGAGAGAATCAATAGATTGAAACATAGTTCTATTATTATGTGCTGATTTGAAATATGAAACAAAACTGTCTGTCTTATTTCGAATTATATATATATAGATACGATATTAAAATGTGTTGCTGTAGCATATACCCGTTTGATTGATTTAGCTTGGTGCTTTCAGTTACACAGTTATCAGGATATTGATTATGGAGTTTTATCTTAATGCTGGATGGTTTATTCTGAAGTCTGTATGTATTGCTTTGTCCAATTTGTAATTAACTTGAACTTAGTTAATGGACCTCCTTCATTTTTTAGGATGTTTTTCCCTTCTCTGTACCTGTTCCAAGTCGTGGGTGTTCTCTTGTCATTTCACTTACGCTGTCAAAGCTTGTCTGCTTCCTCCTTCCCTCCCCTTAGTCTGTTGTTTGTGTGTTGTTTTAGTGTGGTTTTGAGAGTGTTTTTGTTTGTTTGTTTCTTTGTTGGTTTTTTGTTTTCTTGTCCATCCCTCTCCCTTCCTATGCAATAAATTTTACAGAAAACTTTTTTCTTTTTCTTTTTTTTATTAAAAAAAAAAAAAAAATTCATTGTTGGTATGTACAAGTTGTAACAACAAATCATCCAGCTTGGCACGAAGGCAGAGTCAGAATCTGAGAGAGGCAACAGCAAGCAAGCCTGTCTCACACAGAATAATGTATAAGATCAGCACTCTGTGTTATAAATGTATTCACAAATCTGCCCCTTCATGTCGTTGTGGCTGCCTTCACCTCTACACTCCCATCTCGCTCTCTACGATCGGCTTCGAATCCACTCTGTTTACGCATACCCAGATTCAAACACTCCACTGTTGGACGCCGTTCTCTCTCTGTCTCTGGACCTTGCATTTGGAATGAACTTCTCTTTCGCTTCGTTTAGGTCTCCACACTCAAGTCTGGCCTTAAAACCCACCTTTTCACAAGATAGCCTCCATCCCCTGCCTCTTCCTTGTCTTCAGTTTCTTCAGTTTTAGAGTTATGCATGCGTGTGAATTACTGGTGTGAAAGCACTTAGATTTTTCTCTGCACAAGATACAGCGCTATAATTATTATTAAGTCTGTGCAGTTCATGTGAAGCAAGATGTGAAATGCCTGGGTTTTTTCCGGTGGGAAAAAAAGTAACATGCTAAAAACCTGGAGTCCTTTTAACCACTGTGGCCATCAGCTAAGATTGAGTGAACTTTGGTCAGCTTCTAGTAATTTGGTTTGGTAACTCCCTCTGTCTGTGAGTAAGAACACTACGACCTGTGCAGTGCAAAACTGATAAACGTGTGTTACAATGATTACCACACATACCAGTATTCATATTTATCAGGAATTGTACATGCAGAGAGTCATGGAATACTGGAAAAGTCTTGGAAAAAATGAGAGAATCATTTCAAGGGCTGGAAAAGCCTTTGGAAAATATGTTTTGTCCTTCAGGGTCTGGAAAAATCTTGGAGTTTTAATTAAACCCAGGACCAATACCATTCAACAAAAAGTTAATTGCATTAAAATAAAAAAAATTTTGAAGTGGTAAAAGTTGAGTATTGACACTGGGATATTTGCCAGTCTTTTATTGGCGGTTTGGCAGACAATTTTTTTATCTTTTTAGTCTCAGGCCTTGACGTCTGATTATGTTTATGTTCCCTTGATTGTCTTGCGTTGTTAAAATAAATAATTTAAAAAACCCTGACTACAAAATTATGTGACTCTGCAGGAGTGCCTCTTTCACCTTGGACTTTTGAAGTTAAGATAGGGTTTCTACGGGCTTAGCAGCAGAAAACATGAAGCAAATTTTAATCCACTTGCTAAGAAGACAAATGTGTTTTGGCTGTTGAAGAAGAGAAAGAGATGAAGGTGGAAGGCAATACTTTAAAAAGGAAAAACAAAAGAATAAGGTGTGTGGGAGTGGAACGTGAGGGATGAAAAAAGAAAAAAAGAAAAAAAGGAGTGAAGACAAAAGAAAGGGGTGGGTGGGGTTGTAGGGTCAGCAATGAACATTGCAGCAGTGAACATTACACCTTCCGGTGGGGACCTCCCCATGAATGTGACAGACTGTTTCTTTTTGCTGGCATAAGCAGGAGTGGGGGTGGGGGAGACAAGTCATTCTTATTTAAATGGCCATTGTTCCTCCTTCCTTCACTCAGCTTGTAATCCTGACTGCTGTGTGATGTACTGCCCAACGTAAAGCCGCGCCACACATAGGGCTTGGTTTATGCTGCAAGATGTCATCTTCCTGTGTGCAGGTGGGGGAGGGGGAGGAGGTTTATGGCTTCCTGTCTTTCCTCCCTCCTCCCATTACTCTTGAAACACAACATTGAAGGTGTGGTTTTGGGGTATTTTTATGAATGTTGATCTCTTTTGTTTCTCTTTGCTTAAGAGTTTGTTGAATTGACTTATATTCTTTTCTTTTCTTTTGTTTTCTTTTTTAAAATCTTTTAGATACCTGTCAGTCCTTATTGTTGTTTCTCCTTGCTCATTAATCAAGTCATATGGGCTGTTGTGCCTAGGTGTTAGCTCAAGGTGAATCATGAGGTCACACCTTGATTATGTGGATTTCCCATAACTTTGTTGTAGACCTGTAGTAGAATTTTGCAGTTGTGGATGGGTCTTTTTTTTTTTCTTTTCTTTTTTAATGGGCCTTGTACACCATTGAAGTGTCATGTATGCCCTGTTCAGCTTTTTCATTTGAATACTGCCCAGTGAATGGTTTGCAATATGGGTTCAGAAAGCTGACATTGAGAGACATAAACATATCATGCAAGCTGCATTTTACATTTTTAAAATCAGCATGAAAAAAAATGAAGGTTCTGAAAGATTTGGGAGTAAATTTGATATAATTTCAGCAGGTAGTGTAATCCATTTGGTGGACTTTGTTGTGCTTCCCTGTGTCGAAAGGTGTGCTAAAAATAAAGTGGACAAAGGCGTGGTCAAACATTACCAGTAACAATAGTAAGAAAGCGACAGTGCGGTTGTTGGTTTTGAGAGTTTGCAAGGATTGTGTGCTTGTTGGTGTTGACGAGGGCTTGCAAGGATTTAATGCTTTTATGTAAATGTAAGACCAAGCCGTTGCTGACATGGTTGATTATGGACCTTTTGATTTTAACATTGCCACGCTGTAATATTGATAAGTTAACATCACAGGCGTGCATGCACACACATGTACATGTGCGCACACACACACACACACACACATTTTTTTAAAGAAGACAGATAGGGAGAACCTAACCAGAACAGTGTGGTTCAACTACGTCTCCAGTCCAGTTGTTTGTTTGGTTTAAATAATCTTTAATTATTAAACAATACACATTATTACAAAGCAATGAATGACAAAAGAGCATCAACAAGCTTAAAGCTTATACTGTGCTCACAACGTTGCACTTCAATTTTATCATGAAGGCTGATGAACAATATTATCAATTGTATAATATTTTGTTTGTCTTGTGGGTATCATGGTTAGCAGTTTTCAGTTCAGGAAAGTGCTGCACCCCATGTTTGCATTATTATCATAAGTATTTCTATTGGTATAATTATTATTAATATTAGTGATACTGATATACGCCTATCTTAGATCAGAGACCAAGTTCTGAGCGCGTAACAGTCATTTATGCATCAGGCTGCCTACCTGGATAGAACCGACTGACAGCTGCCTTTAGGCTCTTGTCATTCATTTCCTGTGTTACTCAGACAGGTTTTAATTTAAACTGAGTTTAATCACGTACACACTTACACACACACGTGTATGTGTGTGTGTGTATTAGAGTGGGTTTTTTTTTTCTCTGATTTTATCCAGTGACAACCCTTTTGTTGCCATGGAATCTTTAGCATGTGCTAAGTGCATGCTGCTTGCAGGATTTCAGTTTAACATCTCATCAAAAAGACTAGTGTCCAGACCACTACTCAAGGTCTAGTGGAGTGGTGGGTGGGAAATACTGAAGTTCGTTCCAGAGCAGTAAAAAAAAAAATATTCTCACTTCCAGGGCGGACATGTTACCCCCACCCCCATTCCACATTCGCCCTGCTTGTGGATTGCCAGTTAGTCCTGCTGACTGGGCTTTGTGGTCTTTTGCTAGGAGGCTACTGCTACCAAAGACAGTGCCCTTGCTTCTGTGTGTGTGTGTGTGTGTGTCTGTCACTCTGTGTGTGTGTGTGTGCCTTTGTCTGTCTGTCCCTAGGTAGGTGTATGTGTGTGACTGTGTGTGTGTGTGTCTGCCACTCTGTGTATGTGTCAGGATAGAGTGGGAGAGGAGGGGGGGGGGGCATGTCTCTTGGTGTGTGTGTGTGTGTCATTCGGTATATATGTGAATGAGAGAGAGAGGGATTGTGTGTGTGTGTGTGTGATTCTTGTGTCTTGTCTGTCACTGTGTGTATACAGTATGTGAGAGAGAGAGAGAATGTACAGAATGCGTGTGTGTTGGGACATTTAAGACGTTTTTCATCCTCCCCTAACTCCCGTCCCCCACACACAAAACCCACCACTACCCGTCCCCCACCACCACCACCCTCAAAAACACCATCTCCTCCTGTCTCACTCTCTCTCTCTCTCTCTCTCTGAGTCTCTGTGCTGTGGCCTCAAGAAAGGCACACAGGAAGTTGGCTGATAATTGCAGTACAAGTTGCCGTGTTTGGCAACAATCTGCTAACAACACAGTCGAGGTATGGCCAGTCACACAGGTCATTGACCAGCGGTGCATTCATTCGTGTACACGTCTAAAAGGGAAGTGGGGGCAGGGCTGTTGGAAAAAAAAAAGGAGGGGGAGGTTGGGCGAGAGGGGTGGGGGGGGGGGGCTTAGGAAGGAGGGTGGAGGAGGAGTTGCTCTACTATCGGTGGCATAGTCCTGAGTTTGCTTGACCAAACAAGTTCAGACTCTCGGTTTTTTTTTTCTTCTTCTTTGATACATCTCTCTCTCTCTCTCTCTCTCTCTCTCTCTCTCTCTTTCGGTTATATTAACATTTTCTCCTGTGATACACGTCACACTCTCTTTCTTTCTCTGTTTCTTTCTGTTCTGTTTTCAGTCTGTCTGCCTGCCTGCCTGTCTGTCTGTCTCTCTCTCTCTCTCTCTCTCTCTCTCTCCTTGCCCTCTCTTTCAGTCTCTTATCCCCCTCCCCTTTGGAGGAGAGGAGAGGAAGGAAGGAAGAAGGATTAATGGAGTGAGGAAGTGAGTGGGTGTGTTGGCGAAGTGGGGTTGGGGGGGGGGGGGGGGGCAACTGAAGTTTAAAAAATGGAGGTTCAGAAAAATTGAATTGGGGCCAGAGGTACGGTATGTGTGTGGGGGGGGGGGGGGAGGGGGGATGGCAGAGAGGGGAGGAGGTGTTCTGAGGTGTCGGAGGAAGCAGGAAGTCCAGATTATGAAGACTTTGTTTCATCCTCCTACTCCTCCTCTTCCTCTTCCTTCTTCCTCTTACTGTTCTTCATCCAATCAGACTCCCCCCCACCCCCTCCACGCCCCCCCTCCCTCCCCCGATTAGTTTGATGTGTTTCTGGCCGACAGGACAAATATTAATACTGCGGCGGTGGCAGTGACTCGCAATGGAGCTCGTGTGAGGGTTTACGTTTCCATTGTTTGTGGGACTGAGGCAATAGTTAAATATTTTGAAAGCCCCGGGTCCCCTCCAGAACCGGATAACGATGGGGGTTGTGGACAAAGGTAAATATTATAGAAACAGGAAATGAAATCTTTGTGGTGGGCAAGGTGGGGGGGTGGGGGTGTGAGTACGAGAGGGGATGATGTGGTTATGTGGGGAGGAAGGGGGTAAAGCAAAGTAAAGGGGAACTAACTAGGATAAGGGGAGGGGGCTTAAAAGGGTAGAAGGAGGTTGGGGGTGGGTGGGAAAGCAAAGTGAAGGGAAGCTAATTTGGAGAAAGGATGAATCGTGAAATTTGGTGCGTGCAGAGGATTGGGTAAGGCTTGCCCTCTTCGATCTCCTTAGTTCCATCGATCATGTCAGTGTGATTTCCTGCACACTTTTCTTCTGCTTCTTCTTCTTTAAAGCGCCCAGAGCTCTTAGAGAGAAGGACGCTATATTATTTTCTTCTTCTTCTTCTTCTTCTTCTTCGTCATCGTCCAACTGCTGCTGCTTCCTTATGCTTCTCGTTCATATTTCATCTTTTCCTTTCCTTCATTTCTTCCTTCCTTCATCCACAGTGAATTCCACGATGATGATGTAATGATTGGCGAAGTGCATGCTGCGTATTTTTTTGGTGTTTCCATTTAAATGAACTCGCCAGATTGAGAAGATTAACAGGATCTTAAAAGTTAGTGTGCTAATTTGATCTTCTGGATGCAAATTATATAAATCCATGCGAAGGTGATTCAGGCACTGACAGGTTTGCATGTCTGTTGACCTGGGAGGTAGCTTTGAGAAATCTCCATGAAAACGATATGAATAAAAACTCCCATGTTTGACAAAAGAATTTTCGCTGTCAAACGAAAACTATTGTAAAATGACACGAAAAACACATATTGTATCATCTGATCTAACAGGTACGCTAATAGCTGTACGTTTTTACTCTCTCTTTTTTTTTCTTTTTTTTTTTCCAATTATGAAAGTTTAAGGCAAACTCAGTAACAGACATAACAAGTGACTGTTAAACGACGTGACCTGTTAACTGGATGTTTGAAGAAAGGAGAAGAAAGCAGCAAAATAGGCTGGAACCAGAAATGGTTAATGCTGATTGCGTGTATTTTTGAAGCAAAGGAGGGAGGGAGAGGGGACATAACATGGTTACCATGGCACCACTGACGTCATCATCAGGCGATGGACAATGATAATGATAGGGTGCGACAAGAGCGGGTGTGGGGTGGGGGACGAGGACATCATTGTCACCATGGGGTCAGGTGGGTGGGTAGGTGTATCAGTGTATACTGTGTGTGTGTGTGTGTGTGTGTGAAGTGCGTGCGTCTGTGTATATTTGTGTGCGTCTGTATGGTGGAGAAAGAGCGAAGGGTTGAATTTCATTGAATGTAACAATGAGCTTTCCATTGATTAAGCAGGTGTGAGAGAATAACTGCATACCTGTAATAACCCGGGGTGAAATTTCATTCTCGTGTGCCAGCAACCTTTTGAGTCTCCGTCATGGCATTTTCTTGTTGAAATTCAGAAGCACACACAAGTACATGCACTCGAACAAAACA
This sequence comes from Babylonia areolata, assembly GCF_041734735.1. Taxonomy (NCBI): domain Eukaryota; kingdom Metazoa; phylum Mollusca; class Gastropoda; order Neogastropoda; family Buccinidae; genus Babylonia; species Babylonia areolata. Next base: position 19,601,663 of record NC_134882.1, on the reverse strand, counting down.
AAAAAAAAGAGAGAAATACATAAGCATGAACGCACACACACACACACACACACACACACACACACACACACACATATATATATATATATATATATATATTATGCACACACATTTGCATGCGCGCGCGCGCACACACACACACACACACACACACACACACACACACACACACACACACACACACACACACACACCACACACACACACACACATGCCTCACCCCGTCTGGTAAATAAAAGATATTTAAAAAAAAAAAAGAAAAAAAAAGAAACGTCGCGGTGTCCTGCTGCACTTATGACTATGTGAGCCCTTGTCGTTTATGTTTCCGCGTCGAAATTCATGCACATACACACACCCGTCTCTCTGTCTCTGTTTCTCTGTGCCTCCCTCCCCCTTTCTCTCCTCACTTACCTCCGTCCCCCACCCCTTGTCTGTCCTTACCCACCTCCCCCCCCTCTCTCTGTCTCGCTCTGCCCCCCTCCTCCTCTCTCCCCCCTCCCCCTCTCTCTCTCTAAAACTGCATAGGAAGGCAATACAAGAAGGCGTGCTTGGTATTATTATTATCATTAATATTATAATTATTTTCATCATCATCATTATTTTTATTATTATTATGTTCCATTTACAGCTTCTCTTCACCGGACCCCCCCCCCTCCCCTCCCCCACGCCCCCTCCTTCCTCACATAGCCTCCCCACCCCACCCCCCACCCCAGCCTCCCTTCCACCACCCCACCCCAGTCCCCTGCCTCCTTGGAACAAGAGGTGGTGTGCCTGGGTGGAGTCTCCAACACAACCACCACCACCACCACCCCTATTTCTCCTGTCAGTTGGGTTGAGGGTGGGGGTGGGGGATGACGGAAAGGAGGAGGAGAGGGGTTGGGGGAGAGAAGGGAAAGGGGAGTTAGTGGGAGGTGGGTGGGGGTGGGTAGGGGTCGGTGGGGTCAAAGGGATCGGTTAAACACAGTGACACGTGCATGACCATTGTGTGGTGGTCCCTGACTAGGCATGAAATGTTCATGTCATACAGGGTTTTGTGAAGAAAGGAAGTGTGTGCTTGCGTGTGTGCGTGTGTGTGTTTGGAGGGGTGGGAGGGTGTGTGGATGGAGGGGACGGGAGGTGAGGGGGGGGGGGGATTGATTGTGGGGGACCCTATCTGTTAGAAGGAGAAGAGGGTGATTTCAAGGCTCGGGCTTATGGCTTTAATTTACGTGGGTTTATTGATAAGGGAAAAGGGATAGAAGATGGTTAGTGTGTGGGGGAGCGGGGAGATGTTGATGAATAAATGTTTGCCTTGCAGTTTTTTTTGGGGGGTTGTTGTTGTTTTTTGCATACTTGTGCGTTTTGACCTGTCTTTGTGCTAAATCTAATTGGCCCCTTTACTGCTGACAAGTAATTCAGTATGCTTATCAGTGGATGGCTGTCACCTCACTGAGATCAGACAGAGTTTGCCAGTCAGGATGTCTGTTACCCACCCTGTATTTGAACTTCTTCCTCAGGGATTGCATAAATTTACTTTTGTTCTGTAAAAATAACTTACTCATTGATGAAAGACACTGAAAGTAAGTGGTAACTGCCTTTCAAAACTCATGCCACCCAGATCTTGTTTCGCCAGTGCTTAGCACTTGAGGAGTTTTGCACACATTTAAAAAAAAAAAAGGGGGGGGGTGGGGTGGGGTGGGGGGGTCACACTATGTTTGTAATCGCTGAGCTATCAGATCATGTGTTTGATCAGACAATGAAAAGGTACATCACTTCTTGCAAGGCTCCATCAGAATTGCTGGTGCTGTGCATGCATGTGTGTGTGTGTGTGTCCCTGTTGGTTTGTGTGTGTGTGTGTCTGTGTGTTTGCATTACAGTGTTATCATCCGTGTGTGGTCTGTGAATTTACAAAGGTTTCACATCTCGCTTTCCACACTGTGTTGTTGATATTCATGCGCTGGCACGCATGTGTGTGTCACACAGCCTGGGTGTGTGTTTTTTACATTGACAAGAAACCTGTAACAGGGAGAATTCATTCTAGTTTCGCATTTGTCCTTTTTTTTTTTCTTTTTTCTTTTTTTTTTTCTTTGTTGTTGAATTGTGAGTCACCTTATACCATCACCACTACCACTCCATCTGCAACTTTAAAAAAAGATCCAGGTAGGACATGACCTTTATCATGTAAATCTCACTGGGGAACTCAAAGCATTCACACACGCGCGCGCGCGCACACACACACACACACACACACACATGCATGCACAGAGTACCCACCACACAGCACCCACACAGGATGGACTGTAGGGTTGACACTTATTGAGGAGGTACTATGTCAACACCACAGTGTCAAAAGTCACAGCTTTAGGGAACGGTCCCCACACGTGTGAAAACCAGCCCCATTGGGCACGGACAGAGTTGTCAAAGGTTGGGGGGGAGGAGGGAATGATTTCATCAGGCTAGGGTTTCCCTTGCTTGTCTGGTCCTTTTCATTTCTGTGAGACAGCTGTATTGTTGGGCCTTGATAACGATAACCCTGGCATAAAGCATTTGTTGTTTGGCCTTGATAATGGTAACTCTGGCCTGGTGTACCTTTTTTTTCTTCCATGTTTTTGGATGGAGAATTGGTTATTACTATTTTTGTTGTTGCTATTATGTTATTATTGTTGTTATAATTTTTGTCATTGTTATTTAAAATTTTTTTTTTGATGTTGTAGTTATTCAGTTCTTGCCTCTGGAAACTTGAGAAAAAATGGAAAAGTGTGCAAATAGTTTGGGTTTTTTGTTTTTTTGTTTTTTGTTGTTGTTGTTTTTTTGAAGTTGTTCCTTTTATGGGAGGAAAGTGTGCTCAACAAATATTCATTATCATTATGAGAGTGTGAATGTGTTTAACATGATTTGTGGGTGATACACGAAACCCAACAGGGTTTTCTGCAGTTGTCACACATTAGTATTGGCAGAGGTATCAACTGTCAACACTGAAACATTGGCAGAGGTATTAACTGTCAACACTGAAACACCAAAAAGATAATTTCTATTACTGCTAATACCAGATTTACAGTCCCCCCCCCCCCCTCCCTCCCTCTTACTCTTACCTTTGTTTTTAAACTTTTTTTTATTTTATTTTTTAGTCTTACCTATATTTAAATAATAACATTCAAAAATGTGATAATCAATGCTTTTTATATTTAAACAATAACATTCAAGAATGTGATAATCAATGCTTTTAACTGGATGTCTACCATCACCAGTATGTGTGATTGGACATCAGATAAACAAGATTCCTCCTCGTTCTAGCAGGCGTGTACAGTTGGGACCAGAAGAGGAAGACAGACAGGTGGGTGCGTGGGTGGGAACTAATGTCTGGGGAGTACTCACCTGTCTCCTGCAGAACATTGATCAGGACTGGTAGTCAGGAAAGGGAAGGGGGAGGTGCAGGGAGGGGGGGGTTAGGATGTGGAAGGTGGGGTAGAGTAAGTGGGAAGGAGGTACGGTACAGGGGTGGGAGGGGGTGTGTGAAGGTTGCCCAGAGACATTTATTTGGGCTTACGTGGAGGCTTCTCCCATGTAAAGTTTGAACTTCTACTACTACTGCTACTATTACCACTACTACTAAGGTGAGACCTCCCTCCCTTCTGAAGGTTGTGGAGTTGACACCTCTGCTGTTCTTCACACCTTGTTCCCATTACCTGCACCTGGGCTTGTTGTCTTGTCTCCCTTCTCCACCACCCCCTGTCCCTCCCTTATCACCTACCCCCACCCCCCTTATCCTCCATCTCTGTCCCCCATTTCCTTTCCTCTCCTCACCTCCAACACCCCCATGCCCACCCTCTCATACCACGCCTTCCATTTTTTCTTCTTTTTCTTGTGACTTCTTCTCTTCCCCACCTGACACCTGCCGATTGTTTCTGTCTTCCAGCGACTTGTGTGGGTGGTAGTAATGTGTGGGGGCTTCTTGCACGCATGCAGAATGAAAAAAGCAGGCGCACATGCCCATGCACGTGTGTCTTTTTTTGTGTGTGTTTTGGTTGGAGCACTGTGAGCGTTGACTGTTGCATTCTCTCTCTTCGTGCTCTTTTCAATTTCTTTCTCATGTTCTGTCTGTCCTGTCCTGTCTTTCCTCCCAGCTTCTCTCCCAGCTGTGTGTTTGTCTCTCTCTCTCTCTTGTTCTCTCTCATGCTGACAAAGAGACCGAGGCAAAAGAGACAATAACGTTTCATTGCACCAATCTTGAAAAAACACAAGAAATTGTTGTGTTGTTGTCTCAGAGCCACAGACATAGTCTGCCATTCACACACAGAGCATTCATACATTTGAAGATGTATGCACAAATGCACACACATGCCCACATAAGCATGCTCATAGTCTTTCACACAAGCACATGCAGTGGCGCGCGCGCGCGCACACACACACACACACACACACACACACAAGGAGCACCACTCCTCTTTGAAGACACTGCTGAACTTGTCTTCCTGTTGTTGACATTGTTTTTAAAGAAAAGAGAGGTAAAGGGGCCAATGGAGACACAGTCACATCCATACCAAGTGTTACTCCTCCTCCTCCTCCTCCACAGTATCTGCTGTGTCAGCAAGGCTGTTAGTAGAACTAGCTGTAGGAATATTGAATTCAGTTATATTGTTAGCTTTTTCCCCTCTATCTGTCTCCTGCACCACACCTGTGTCCACCTCCACCCCACCCTCCTGGCGGCAGGTGCAAGGACATATGGTTCGGGTGTGGGGTGTGTGTGTGTGTGGGGGGGGGGGGGGGCTGCATTAAAGAGTCAGACCAATCTTCTGACCAGTGCTCCCACCCCTTGGCCTCCTCACCCCACCCCAGAACACCCCACCCCAGCCCAGATTGCCTGCCCTTGGCTTTTCCCCAGCCTTCCATGTTCAGGCTTTTAATTGGATAATGGTGCAGAAGTTGTTGCCTGCCACGTGTGAATGTGGACAAGGGGGCATGTGGGGCTCTTGTCCATGGTTTGTGATCATCACAGCAGCCCCCAGATTTTCTCCTGATCAGCTGTCATGCCCGCACACAACACCCATCAACCCTCAGCCTTGTCTGAAAAAAAAAGGATGATGCATTTGTAACATTGTGAAGTGTATAGGCCACACAGTTGTTGTGCTATGATCCACTGGGAACAACAACACACACATGCATGTGCATATAGTGCACACACATACGTACATGCACACACACACAATTTTAAAGATTTTTTTTTTTTAATCTGTATCACTTCAGCTTTTATATATATATATATATATATATATATATATATATATATATATATATAAAATTTTTTATAGGGGAGAGAGGCCGATGACCATTCAGCATATTCCAGTGATCATAATAGACCTTGTGTCAGTGACAGGAGTAACAACTCATCCATTAATTTAATTGGCAGAACACTTGTGTGTGTATGTGTGTGTCCACTGGTCACTGGTGACAGGTGCAAGGACAGGCCTTTAAGGACCCTTTTTCACCTGGTCATCATCTCCCTTTCCCTCCATTTCCTCTCCTCCATTCCTTTCCATGTCCTCACCTTGCTCCACTCCCTTCCCTCTTCCATTCCTTTGGGCTTTCATTCAGTCAGTGCTTTCATTTAAAAATGAAGGTGTTCTCGATGTTGCTGTGTGTGTGTGTGCGTATGTGCACGCAGGCACACACACACACGTGTCTGTGTGTGTGTGTGTGTGAGTGTGTGTGTGTGTGTGCAGGGCTAGAAAAAAAATGTACTTGTCCCATATGATTTCTACTGTTACACACACACATACAGTGATACACACATACGCATCATTATTATTGTTATTGTAATACAAATAGAGAATTCACACGAACACATTGTTAGTATAATCACATACACATACACACACACACACACACACACACACACACACACACACACACATTCTCTCTCTCTCTTTCTCTCTCTGTGTCTCTCTTAAAAAACTGAAGGTTACCTCCATCTCCCCTCACACACCCCAGGCCTTCTTCCTCCCTTCTCCCCCCCCCCCCACCCCCCCACCAAAAAAAAAAAGAAAAGAAAAAAAGATCTGCTTTCCTGACAACAAGCCTGTTCCTGGATTTCTCCACAGACTTCAAACACACGACTGGCTCCGTTTCTTGGCAGCCAGTGGCAGCGGCTGCTTTTCTGTCTGTGCCAGGGTTGTTTTGTTCCGGCATATGGGCAGGTGGGGCGGAAATAAGCAAAGCAGCAGCAGTAACATCTGACTGACTCTGACGCTCACAGGTGTGTGTGGGGGGAAAACCTAGTAGGGGGAGTGGCTACTGGTGTGACGCCCTCCCATCTCTTCCTCCTCTTTATGTCTGGAGAGTTAATTCCCTTCCTGATGGGGGAGTGGGAGGTTGCTGTGTAGCCCTGCTCTGCTTGTATGTCTTTCAGTCTTTATTATAGTTATAGTTTGATCGCTTTATTGACTTTCAGGAGTCTGCTTTGATGGGAGCAAACCAGTGGGTATGGGAGCGGGTTGAAAAGGAAAGGAAAAAGAAAAAAAAAAGTAGTGATGCTTTTTCCTTGGGTCAAGATAAACAAGCAGAGGGATCTGTTGTGACAAGAAAGCAGTACAAAAACCTTGTTGATTTTTTGAAAATTCTGTTGTCAGATGTATCATGCTACATGATTTATATATATATATATATATATATATATATATGTTGTTGGTTTTTTTGTTTGTTTGTTTCTGTTAAAGCGATCTGTGATAGGACATTCTGTTTCTGTCACATGCTTTGACCTGTATTCCTCTCTCTCTCTCTCTCTCTCTCTCTCTCTTTCCTCCCTTCTTTCCCACCTTCCTGTTTTTCTCCTCTTAGTGCTTCTTCAGTTCTAGCTTTAACCCCATTCCTTCTGCTCTTCTGCTTTCAGTTTCACTCACTCACTCAGAGTAAAATACTAACAAATCTGTATTGTGACTGTCTGTGTTGCTACCTTGGTCTGTCACAGTGCAGGTACACACTCGTGGTATTGAGACCAAATTGGAGAGAGGCCATATCCTGAATTTCTGAATGTCTCACTCAGACCCTAAACCAGCCTTTACTGGTCACTTTGACAGTTACTATGTCCCGACTAAATTCAGCAACCAGAATGGCCTGCGACTAAAAGGTCATCCCCATGGTTGAAACTGTCTTTGAAAGGATAACTAACAAGACAAAAGGTCATGTGGTGGGCGGTACTCTTTTGGTTACTGGATAATACAGTGTACTACAGGTCTCTGGAAAAGTTGACATTTGATGGAAAAATCTGTGTATATCATGTTTTTGTTGGGGGTAAGTGGTTGGTGGTCCATGTATTTTGGAGCTGTCCTGTACTGGTGGTGGTTTTTTGGGGGGCTGGTTAGGGTGGGTTTTTTTTTTTTTTAAGGGGTTGGGGGGGGGGGGGAGGATGTGAGTGATTCACATTGCGTTGCAATATTTGTGGGTTTGTGCAGTGTAAAAGTGTGTGTGTGTGTGTGTGTGTTGTTACTGTACCACTACTGGCATCCAAGAAAGAGTGTATGAGAATCAGAGAGAGACAGTCACACTCACACAGATCATGTCTAATTGCCCAATTGATGTTTGTGTTTTTTTCACAATCTTTTGTGTGTGTGTGTGTGTGTTCACAGTGTACTAAATTTCAGTAAGAAGAAGCACATACATACATAATTATGGAGACAATAAAACTGCATGGTTCTTCAGTGTGTGTGTGTGTGTGTATGTTGGTATCCTCTCATGATTTAAAAAAAAAAAATTTTTAACTCACCATTTACTGAATTTCACTGTTTTCAGTATGAAAAAAACAAACAGTGAAACATGTAATTTTAGCATCAATAAAATTTTATGGTTCTTAAGTATGTGCATAATTAGTTCACATATGCAAGCAAGCATGAATGAATTGCTATAGATTTTTATGTATTGATTGAAGATTTTGTTTTAGTGAAGGTTGTTTTTAGTTGTTGTTTTTATGATTTTTTTCTTATTTCCCCTTCTGCTCAGCTAGAATATGGATCATTTCCCCTTGTCCTTGAAGAAGGTTTAATAGGTAATTTGCATTTAACGTTTTTTTCTACATTTTCTGTCAGATCATTGAAAAATCTGAGAATGCACATGTAAGCAAGAAACAAATGATTTGTATGTATGTGCATACATACCTGCTGTGCACTTGGGTGTAGAATTTTTTTATGTGCACTATTCAAATCAAGTAAGTCATTCCTTCACGTTCTACGTTTACACGTCATTTCCATCCCTCATATGTCCTTGCATGCATAATTTATGTGTGTGTATGTTTCAGAGTCATTCTTTCTGCACTTCGCACAACTGTGCATGCTTGATTTGTGTGTGTGTTTCAGCGTCATTCTGCCCCTCATGCAGCTGAGCATACATTTATGTTTGTGTTTCAGTGTCATTCACACTTTATGTTTGTGTTTCAGTGTCATTCACACTTTATGTTTGTGTTTCAGTGTCATTCACACTTTATGTTTGTGTCTCAGTGTCTTTCTTTTTCCCCCTCAAACAACTGTGCATGCATGATTTTTTTTTGTGTGTGTTTATTGTTTGTTTCAGTGTCACACTTTCTGACCTTCATGCAACTGTGTGCGCACAATTTATTTGTCATTTTTGTGAGTGTTTCAGTAGCATTCTTTCAGCCCCTCATAAACGGTGCATGCATAATTTGTGTGTATGCGTTTCAGTGTTGTTCTTTCTTCCCCACATATGACTGTGCATGCATAACTTATGTATGCGTTTCAGTGTCTTCTTTCTGCCCCTTACACCTCTGTGCATGTGTGTGTGTGTGTGTGTGTGTGTGTGTGTGTGTGTGTGTTTCAGTGTCCTTCTGATGTCCATGCTTGCATTAACATGTGTGTTCAGTGTCATTCTTTCCACCCCTCACACACGCTGACACTGAGCATGCATAATTTATGTAGTTCATTGTCATTCTTACTACTCCATATACATCCATGCATGCATAATTTGCATATATGTGTGTGTGTTTGTTACAGGTGAAGGCGTTGCAGGGCATGGGGACGACAATTGACGTGATCCTGGTGAACGGCAAGGTGGTGGAGGGTCAGACGATGGTGGTGGCGGGCACAGAGGGCCCCATCGTAACCCCTATCCGAGGTCTCCTCATGCCACAGCCCATGAAGGAACTGCGTGTCAAGGTCAGTCTATTAGGGCCTGGAAAAAGTGGGACTGCGGTTGCTGGAACTGTGACTGACGGAATCAGGGTGTGGTCATGTATAGGGGGGACTCGGAATGAGCTGCATGGGAAGTCATGCCATTGAAGAATGGTGCAGAAAAAAAGAAGTTGTGAACAAAGGGATGAGGGGAAAGTGGTTGGGGGTTTTTTTGGGTTTTTTGTTTGTTTGTTTTTTTTTGTTCTTTGTTGTTGTTTTAACTAGATTGTCTTAAGTGTGTGAAAGATTGTGAAAATGTGATGAGAGAATATGAATATGTATATGCATATAATTTTGTTTTGTTTACATTGATATAGAATGTCATTCTGTGGGAAATCAGATATTGTGGGTGGGGGGTGGGGGGGAAGAAACCGGTGTGCTTGATTGTAATAGTCATTGTCTTTCTGTTTTTTGTTGTTTGTTTTATTTTTTGCTTTCTTGTGTCTTTGTAGTTGAAACACACACACACACACACAAAATCTAATGAAATAAAAAAAATTTAAAAAGTGTAATTGTATAGATAAATATCATGGTACTGGTCATGTATGAGTTGTTTCAATTTTGTCTTTGTTTTGCTTTGGTTTATCTTTCTTTATCTCTTTCTCTCTCTCTCTATCTCTCCTTTCAACTTTTAGTTTCCTCTGAATGAATTTTCAGTGCTTTTTTGACATGTGCATAAAGATGAAAACATCATCAACAACAAAACCAAACTATTAGAATTGATAAGAGAGACATAAAACTGAGAAGAGAGGAGAGGTGGAAACCATGTAAGGAGCATGCTCCTTTAAAAAAAGGTGTCACTTATTCATAAAACAAACAGTGCAGGTTTGACATTGACAGACCGGTTAAAACCAAGATATTAATAAGAGAGACATAAAACTAGAGAAGAGGGGAAAGGTGGAAACAGACACAGCTTTATTAAGTCTCTCCACATAAGGAAAACTTCCTTGAAGGAAAAAGAATTAAGGTTGTCACTTATTTTGACAAACAACGCAGGTTTGGTGTTGAGAGGCTGGTGGTTGATTGAAGGTGTGTGGCAAAGGTCACCACCAAACAAGTGTCTTGCCTTTCAAGTGGCTCACAAGAATTACGATGATGACGGTCACCTCTTCCTGACCTTTCTCACCGTGATGAACGTGAGCTCATGCTCACAAGTCTGATGTGAAATGTCACACCCTAGTCCTGTTTCTCCTTTCATGAGGACCTGTTCTCCCCTTTGCCCAAGACTTGTGTGTGCTCAGTCCATTATGTTTCCTCCCACCTTTTCCATGTCCCGCCACATTTGTCCAGAAAGATGACTTATGTCTCTGGTAACCTTGCCTTGCCTTGGTCGGTAGAAAGATGGAGGAAAAGGACTAGGGATGACACTTGACACTGTGACAGATTTGGGAAGAACGGGGATTGGAGAGAGAATTACTTGCAGGGTTTGTACAGTCATGGAAGTCTTGAAAAGTCTTGGGGGAAAACCAAGAGAACCATTTCCAGGGCTTGAAAAGTCTTGGGAAAGCAAGAGAATCATTTCCAGGGCTGGAAAAGTCTTAGAAAAACGAGAGAACCATTTTGAGGGCTGAAAAATCTTGGAAAATGTGTTTTGTCTTTCAGGTTTTGGAAAAGTCTTGGAATTTTGATAAAACCCTTGACCAGTACCATTCAACAAAGATCATTAAACATTTTAAAAGTAAGAATTAACTATTACACAAACAAAATCTGTCAAATTAAACACTGATATCTTTTGTCAGCGGTACAGCAGACAAATGTCTTTTTTGCTTTATGTTTGGTATGGAAAATTTTGTCTCGTGTGGAAAAAGTGAGGAATTTTGTTTGGTCACATTTGTGGGAACCCTGTACTTACTCATCTCTTTATCAGTAGTCAGTTTAAGTGCTATTAAGGTATCCAGGTTTTTACTTAATGCTATTGCTAAGACATTTGGGAGGATCTGGGTTCAAGAGCCCTGTCAGTGGTGAGCTTTTATTTTCTTCTTCTTTTTTTTTTGTTAGTTCCTGACCAACTCTGCATGTGTCTGTTTTTCTCAAGTCTGATTTATTCTGGGGCATATGAATAAAAGCAGTGGGATCAGCCTTGTCAAGCAGTCAGACCTGGATAGCAGCATTATTGTCATCATTTTGGATGGATAGCAGTAAAAAATAGAAAAGAAAAAAAACCCAAACTTATTTTATTTTATTTTATTTCAGACAAACGCCTACATTCATCAGAAAGAGGTGATGGCAGCCCAAGGTGTCAAGATTATCGCCAAGGATCTGGAAAAGGCTCTGGCTGGTCTTCCCATGTACATTGCCCACGATAAAGATGAGGTGGAATATTTCAAGGTGAGTGACACGTCTTCTGCACTCTTCCTCTGTTAATTGAATTCGCCTTTGAAAAGTGTCCAGAACAATGATGCCTCTGAGATTCTGAGCACATTTCTTTCTATGTTTTGATAGACTTTTTCTCTTCCTTTTTTTTTAAAATTTATTTATTTATTTATTTTTATTTTTTTTAATCTTTTTTTTTTATTGACAGTGTGCTTGTTCATTTATGTTGTCTGTGGATTTTTTTTCCTGTTACGTGGTCTTTGATTGGTAAAGCACTTCATAAATGTCCAGTGACAACATTACATGGCCACAAAATATGGGTGACTTTGCGCGCTGTCCCCAGGGAGAACAACCTGAACTTCAGACTGAGAAATCTCTTGTGACAAAAAGCAGTACAGTTAATTCAATATAATACGCAGTGCAATGCAACGCAGCGTAGTGCAGAACAATTACAATACGTTGTCTCTGTACATGACATTTGATTACATTTCACTTGAACTCAAAAACTACACGATGTTTGCTAAACAGCAAGAGGATACAATATAATGCTGTGCAACTACAAAACAGTAGCAGTTCTCAGTACATGCCTTTTAATTACACTTGCTTGGACTGAAGAAAGACATGGTTGTGTCAAACAGGTCTAGTTATCAGCCCGATCCATATATAATGTGTAACATGCAGCTTATGTCCAAACTTGAGTGTGCGTGTGAGTGTGCATGCACAAGTTCTTATACTGATATGCACATGTATGTGTCCAAAATTCTACTGTCTCGCGTGTTTGTATATATGATTTTCGGTTTATGTTTCTTACCTGTTATGTACTATCCCCCCCAATATTCCTTTTGACCCTCGTGCACTTGACAAAATTCTGCAGAAAAATCCACTTCGATAGGAGAAACAAATTAAAAAAATTGCAGGCAGAAAAAAGAACAAAAAAAAGAAAGAAAAAAAGTGTAGCAACAACGCGCTCTCCCTGAGGAGAGCAGCCCAGATTTCACACAGAGAAATCTGTGGTGACAAAAAAGAGTAATACAGTACAATACAATACTCTATTCTGTATTCTGTTCTAACAGCAAGAGGCCCAGCGAGGCCTGGAGGATGCCCTGCAGGCCATCAAGCTGTCAGACCGGGGCGTCTTTGTTCAGGCCTCCACCCTGGGCTCCCTGGAGGCTCTCCTCGAGTACCTGCGCTCAGAGAAGATCAAGGTCAGTGGAACTCTGTGCTTGTATCATAGTCAGTCGTGTTGTGCGACTAAGACCGTTAGAATAGCAGAGGGGGCAACTGCTGTCTGAGCTATTATGGTTTAATGACCCGTTGGATAGCACCCTCAAGGTCAAGGTGTTCAGGTCTTGATTTAGTGATGGTTGTGTTGTTTGAGGGGGTGGGTTCTGAATGCCTGTCTGGGTGGAATACCGTTCATGGGGGGAGGAGGGTGGTGGTGGGGGGATTTATGGGTGTGTGTGTGTAGTATAATATCTTATGTCTAGTTGTAATGTATTTGAATTCATGTGAAATTAAAGATTATTTATTTCATTTTCTTCGGTTTGTGTCCAGAGAGAATGTTGAGTTTCTTTGTTATCTTGTTCCAGTATGCGGGTATCAACATTGGTCCTGTTCACAAAAAGGACATCATGAAGGCTTCCATCATGCTGGAGCATGATCCACAGTAAGTGCATTGGTTTGTTTGTGAGTATGTGTGTGTGTGCACACATTATCCTGTGTGTCTGTGCTTGTATGTTTGTTTGTAGTCTTGTACTAGACACTATTTTACAGATAATTGTGAGAGAAAAAAAAACGCACTCATTAGTGATCTCTGTGATTATTTCTCATATTTGATATGTAAACGCATCACTTGGGTGTATGCAAATACACTTGCAAGGTTGCTTGTACACACACACACACACACACACACACACACACACACACACACACACACACACAAGACATCTCGTCCCCATTCCACACCAGAATGAGAATGATCTATCAGAAACCTGAAGCGGGTCACAGATACCCAAAGAGGGAAGGACTAACAGACAGACAGAGGGACCAAGCATTTAGGGATGCAAGTCACTGCGGTTATCCTACCCAGGAAGAGAAGGAGGGACCACATAGACAGCTGTACATCACCAGCATTATCCTGTGCCCTTGCCCCATGAAAGACACAGGAATATTCTGTGTCAGCTGACCGCCCGTCCCTTCCCAACACACCCCACCTCCACCCCCTCGCTTGCCCCTGGACTGTGGTGGTGGTGTAGAAAGAGAGCAGCTTTTCAGGTGACCACAATCGGAGGTCACTGTCTGGCTGTCACCCTCCTTAGCCCAACACAACCCACCCCCACTCCACCCACTGATTATCATGTCAGGGTTTGACACCCTTCTTCCTGTGTGAGGCTGGCTGGGGGAAGGCTGCCTGTCGCCTTCAAGCATGTTGACAACTGTTTCTGTCTCTTTCTCGCTCTCTCTCTCTCTCTTATTTTTTTTTATAATCTGAGGATGATGGAGGAGGAATGGTGGGGGTGGGGGGCCGCAGGGGGGCTGGGGAGGGGGCTGGGGGGTATTGTGTTTAGTAATGTAACACAAGACATTTTTTTTTGTTTGGTTGGTTTTTGGTCTGCTGTAGAAATTTAAAATTTATAAAATAGTTTTGAACAGGATGTAACTTTTGTTAGGCATAATCATAATAAACTACAAAACAACTGCAGTTGGAGACTGATATACTGTAGTAATACAAGTTGTGAACAAAGGGGAATTTCTTCTCTTTTTTTTTTCTTTTCTTTTTTTTTCAAAGGATGATTTTGTATTTTGTTGATTTTTTATTTTTAGCACAAAAATACACACAGTGTTTCAAGGAATATGTCCAGATGACAAAGTGTTGAGGTCCTGCAGTGCATGTATTAATTGTATTTGTATAGATTTATTACTAAGTCACTACAGATTTTTGATAATTTATGTGCTGCAGGTTGGCCTTCAGCCCACCTTGTTCAATGTGATATTGTTGTTGTTTTTTGTTTTGATAGTGCTTGTGTCCGTTGATAGGTATCCCAGCTATCCTGTCTTACGATTTGCTGGGGAAATACTGGCTTTCTCTCTCTAACACTGGTCAAATATTAAGCTTGCATGTGGTGCAATTCATGAATAATTTTTGTCAGTTGATTTTGTTTGTGTTGGTTTTATTTTGTGTGTGGGTTTGTTTTTTGTTGTTGTTTTTTTCTTTGTTGTTTTTTTATGTTTGTATTTTTTTTAAAAATGAACACAAATGTTTACAAAAAATATAAAAGATCATGTGGATAATGGAAGGTATTCAAGTCAGAAAACTAAATCAAGTGAACAGATTTCACCCAGTTCTATCGTATGTTCAGATTTCATTTTGAACATTGTTGGTCACAAAGCCAAAAAAATAAGATCAAGTAAATAATTTTCCGCTTAATCCGTCATTCGTAGTCAGAAATACAGGATGCATGTAAATTATCCTACAGGCTCACCACAGAGAAGAAATTCAGCAACAATAACAGACAGTCATTCCACCATGGAAATAATTCATATGCAAGCAACATGGACTTATTCTTTACATTTGATAATGTCTCAGCCTTCAGAGTTCAAGCAGTAATTATTGATCAGTTCAGGAACCACGAGTGACTGAGCCCAGTTGCGTTTATTTCCTTAGGCCTGACATAATTTGTGATGCTCACATGGTCAGAAATGAGAGCATTATGTTTCGAGGTCTGTACTATATAAGCAACAAAAAGAGGTCTGTACTATATTAGCAGCAAAAAGAGGTCTGTACTATATTAGCAGAAAAAATCATAAATAAGTTAATACTGTTATTTCAGCTCTGTCAGTCAAATGCTGAAGGATACCAGGATATTTGCTGACATTTATATTTTTAATCTGTTGGAGTGTTAGCTCCCGTTTAAACCCCACCCAAACCCCACCCCTCAAAAAAAAAGAAAAAAAAGAAGAAAAAAGAATCATCTGTTAATGAATTTATATATCATAATATACCTTACCTTACCTGCAGTGGAACTGAGTCAATAGTAGTAGGTAGATCAGACCAACTGATTACCTTCAGAAGACAAGCGAACACAAATAATGTTGTCTTATTTGCATGCTCCGCCTCTTGTGTTCACCTGTTGCTTTGTCAGACAAGAGCTCCGCCCCCAATGTTTTTGTTTTGCTCCCTGAGGACACTTTCCCTCTGAACAGTAGACAAATGATGGGAAGAGCAGAAGAAATTATTCCCACACAGAGGTCACTCCATCTGACACACTTCCATTAATCCTTCAGCTTTTGTCATTATTGTTGTTGCTGCTGTTTTTTTCTCCCTCTCCTCTTGGCTTGCTTGTTGGGAAAGGGTGGGGTGAGAGGTAGTTGGCCAGGTCCGAGGGCTGTGAGATGAATGGGTATGTTCTCTAATTTTAGCATGGTCGTTTATCTTTTTACTTGTTTTCCCCTCACCTCTCCCTCACACGTACACACGTACAAACACACATGCACACACACACGCACACACACATAAAACAGCAAAAAAAACCAAAAAACAACACAACTGTCCTTCCCCCTACCCACCCACCATTCACCTGTGTTCATCTCCTCTTCCCTACATGAGCCATTCAGGTTTAGTGTCTCCTTATTTGGCAGGCAGGGCTGCTTGTCTAAATGAATGGGAGATTTGCCATCGCCTGACATTCACATGATCTCTTTTCCCCCTCTTAATAGCCATTGTTTAGAGAGAGCAGGAGAAAGAGACAGCAGCCTCTCACAGAACATTGGAGAAAAGAAAACAATGACAACACAAAACACACTTTTTTTTTCATCGCAGAATTTGGTGATGAGTCTTTCTGGGTTTTGTTTTTGTCTAATCTGTCTCTTTCTGTTTGGCTTTATCGTAGTGCAACAGGATGAAGTGATGGTTGCGCAGAAAGTGTTCTTCTGTGTCCTAGGTGAAGCAGATTGGTGATGATAATTCAAGTAATGATAATAATGGATGGTATTTTTATATGAAAGGTGATGATGCTGTGATGATTGTCATTACAAAGGCTTACATGAGAGAAAGTATCATTTACAATCCATTGTAACACAGTATAAAACATGTTATGACAGTCCTTTAGTTATTGTGAATTGAGCCAATATCAGAGTCATTTCTGTGTTGATTGTGATGGGCTCAGGAAACATATTTATAAGTGAATCTGATGTTTGGATGGGTTAGAGGTGGGTTATTGTCAGATTTTGTTTTTGAATTTGGACAGAGAATGACTCAATGAGTGAACTTATTTGAACTAGTTGATGAGTTACATTATCAGGGTAACCACATCTGGGCATGTTAGTTGCACATCAGTGCCAAAACTCCACAGGTATCTATCAGTGTTAGGTCACCAGGAGGTAACACACCTGAGAAGACCTTGCACTGCTGCTGAGTCACTTTGGTTCTTCCTGTTCAGATTCATCGTTCCCAAGACACCAATTGTTAAGTCTGCTATTGATGTTAGTAATCAGTCATGGAGCTTGATTGATTAAACACCTCCTGAAGTGGAGAAATACTAATTTTTAATTTAACTAACTTGTTTATATGTTCCTTTATTACGTTATGAAAATGCAGTAGGGAGGGGTGTAACCCAAGTATATGCATCCCAGAAAGATCACCCACAGCACAACTCAGTAGTCTACCGATATGTGCCCATTACTACTGAAAATTGTGACTTTTATGTCTACCCCTTCAAATGGAGTGATGGCCTTTCTTGAATGAAAAAATGTGGTTATCATTATCCTCAGATACGCTGTTATATTGGCCTTCGATGTGGAGGTGAAGAGGGACGTGCAGGAGCTGGCAGAAAGCACAGGGGTCACCATCTTCACAGCTGACATCATCTACCACCTGTTTGACAAGTTCACCCAGTACAGGGATGAACTGCTCAAAAAGAAGCAAGAGGAATTCAAGCATGTGGCGGTGTTCCCTTGCAAGTTGAAGATCATGCCGCAGTATGTCTTCAACAGTCGGGACCCTATTGTCATGGGCGTGGTGGTGCAGGCAGGCTTCCTGAAGGAGGGGACGCCCATATGCGTGCCCAGTAAAGAGGTGAGTTGGTGTTTGTGGATATCTATATATATATATGTGTGTGTGTGTGTGTGTGTGTGTATCTATCTATATGTAGAGAGAGAGCAGACAAAAGTGTGTGTGTGTTTGTACAGTAGCAGTTAATCACAGTAAAAGGCTACTGTACTGAACTGTACTGTACTGTGTGTATATGTGTCAAAAGATTAGTTTTTCTTGTTTGTTAGAACAACAGTAGTCAGTCTCACAATAAAAGGCTACTGTACAGTTCTGTGTTTGGATATGTAAAATGTGGTGTTCGGCAGATCTTTTTGGTGAAACATGCAGAGGGAGTAGGACTTTTCATGTTGTTTTTTTTGTTTGTTTGTTTGTTTGTTTTTTGTTGTTGTCTTTTCTGTCATATTGCTTCCTACAGCACAAATGATACAGTGTTTAAAAAGATGACTCCAGAAAAATGTCATGACAGGTGTGTTAACGTGCTACCTGTGGTCAACATTTGGCAATGTCAGGGTAGTGTTTGACTGTTTAGACACTGGCAAAAAGAAAAAAAAGTGTTGTTTTTTTTTCATCCAGACAGAATATTTGCCATGGAACCGTAAAGTTTCCATGTTGACTAATTCACTCTCTGTAATAATAATCTAGTCAAGTTTTTTTGTGGGTTTTTTTTTTTTTTTTCAGATTAGATTTTTTTTACCCTAAGTTTGTTCCCCAGTCTCTCTGGTCAACAAATGTGCAGACCTGCTAGTGCCTGAACCCTCTTTATGTGTATACACACAGAGATCAAAAATGCACTTTAAAGATGCTGTAATCCTTGTTGGCTTTCAGTGGGTCATGGAAACAAACATTCCCAGCATGTGCACCCCTGATAACAGAGTATGGCTGCTTACATGATGGGGTGAATAAACAAATGGTCATACATGTAAATGGTACATGTCTGTGTGAGCATGTGCGTGTGTGTGACTGAAACCTGATTGAATGACACAGATTTGTTTAACCCTCATTCTTCAAGACTTGAGTGGGTTTTCTTTGGCGTGTTGTTGCTGTTTTAGAACATGAATCAGTGCTCTGTGTGTTTGATAGTTAATGCATATTTTGTTTATATTTTCCTATATCAGTGACACCTAGTCATTGCACATGTCCAAATCAATCAGCAGATCTTTAAATTGAAAATGTAATCAGTGCCAAATAAAGGCTGCAGAGTTTTTGCTCATCACTGCTTTGGACTTTCTAAACTTTGCTCCCTGTAGCATACCTTCTTTTGCTTTTCTTCTTTTGCTTCCAAGTCCCCAAGTCAGTGCTGCCCCATCTTATATTATACATCTCTCTTCCACCCCACCTCCCCCTTCCCTCTCTCTCTCTAGTTTCTTCCACCCGCCCCCTTCCCCCCACCACCATTCACGCGTCGGTTGTCTGGTTTCCCCGGTGGCGCAGCGCCAAGCCCCATTCAGCGATTGGCCGCCCGCCAACAGCAACACGCGTCTTGATTGGCTCCCGGCCGCCCCACCCCCCCGTCCCCCTTCCCCTCCGTTACCCCCCCCCCCCTCCCCCCGTCCCCTCTCCACATCCACACCAACACCACCACTTCCATCCACCACCGCAGCTCCGAGAATGTTAATTGATGTGTGTGTGTGTGTGTGTGTGTGTGTGTGTGCTTATCTCACCGGAAATTCCCCCTTCCCCTTTACCCCGCGCACCCCCACCCTCCCCTTTATTATTATTATTATTATTCTTTTTTTTTTTTTTTTAATGGCTTTACCTCCTCCTCACACCCCCTTCTTCGTCTTCCTCAGTTCTTCCTTCACCTCCCTCGTCGCCCTCCACCCAACGTGGTCTCCTTTCCACCCCCGTCGCTTTTAGTCCCTGTTGTTCTCTTTCAGTCCAAGCCCTTTCTTTGATATCATGCGCTTAGAACTTCGATTGCGCTCTCTCCTCTCCTCTCATCGTACCCGGTATACACCAGTTTTCGTCACACCATATTCACTTCATTTTTGTTATATATGCATTCGTTTGTCAGTTGCGCGGATGAGTCAGAAAAGGCGATTGATCTATAGCCCCCCACCCCCCTCCGACCCCCCTACCCCCCTTCTCTTTCTTACTGATGTTCGTGTCCGGAGTTTTGACGTCAAAAGGCTTCTGTTCTTTTGAGTAAACAGATGTCAAGGTTTCTCGCTTGACCTTCGTTGCACAACTCCCATTTTATAGACAAGTTCCGATGTTCCTTCACCCTTGTCTTTTGCCGCGAGCTCACGCACACGCATACTCATACGACGCACAACCCGCACACGCACATGCACAAAGGCAAATTCTGACGCTAAAACACACGTGTACGAATGCACACACAGACACACCTACCACTAATTCATTGCTATATTCTAATAAGGGACAGCAGAGACTTTGAAAACATCAAGCAAAGGGATGGTCATGAAATGAGTGCGAGGCACTCCTGGCTGCCGTGTTGACAGGCAAATCCTTTTATCCCAGAACAAGACGTTTAAGTCCTTGGGTGGGGAGGGAGGGTGAGGGAGGGGTGGTGTGCCGTGGAAGAGGGAGAAGTAAAGGAGAAAATAAATGAATACATTATTTTTGACATGAGAAGGAGATGATGGACGCGGTTTTCGAAAGTTTGTGAGTACAGCCCGACCGGTCCTTTTTGAATCAATTAATCCAGTAACCAACCCGGATCATTTGTCTTGTAAGTATTACGTAGTGGGTGTGTTTGTGTGCCTACGCGCACGCCATCTTATTCGCCCGCATAAACGCAAGCTGCACACTTTTGGGTTGTGCTTAATACTGTTCAGTAAATAGAAAAGCTTGGTCAAGAAGTTTTGATAATGCAAAGTAATGAAATGCCACAATCTGAAAACTTTTCAGTGGTGGACAGCAGTGGTCAGTAAATAATAGTCGTTTCCCATGAAGTTCCCCCCCCTCCCCCACACACACACCCCTCTTGCATAGAGAGAGAGGCGGGGGAGGGCCACACATGCAGTTTCAACACTCTAGCGGCCACTCACTTACCAGTGTTGGTACGAACTCACCGAACAGAGGACAGTGCTTTGGGGGTCACTTTGCTGGTGTTCACGAACGCTTGTTCTCATTGACATACATTAGACATCTGATACTAAGCCCCCTTGCTGTCGACACTAAATGCTTTTTTGTGGTGTCAGGCTGAGAGAGCATACCCCTGCAGTTAGGGACTGCTGTTCTGTAATATCCCTCCAACGACAGTCCCCATGAATCAGCTGACACCATACATGCTGACACAAACCCGCCACAGTTGAGAAAGAAAATCTCGAAACTGAGGTTACCATTAGAGCAGGACGTGAATGCAGGACCAAGGAATTGGAGACTCACCCTATCCCCCAGCACCCGCCTCCTAAGGGATGCGGGTGGTGGAGAAACATCCTTGAAGATTCGTTGAAAACGGCCAGAAGTCACTTCCTCGTGGCTACCCAACGGCAGTGGTGTCGCAAATATTACGCGTACCGTCGCAAACGGGAAGCAAACCGAAACGAGCGTCAGAAATAAATGATCCACATCGTCACGTCGAAAAGGCGAACGCTCCTTTGCTTGAATCAGAAAACAATTCCTCTCTGGTTTTCTTAGACTTGAGCTTAGAACCAGTGTGAATACGAGCAATATTGCTACAGTTGTCACAGAAGAGAGAGAGAGAGAGAGAGAGGAAGGTAGAGAAAAATTGAGAGCGGCGACAGGGTGGTAGGGGAGACTGTTGTGTATCGGATAAAACACTCAGTCGATATTTTTTTCTGGTAAAAGTCGGGGGTGTTCATTTTGTGTTCAAAGTCTCGATTGAACTTTTATTTTATAAAGTTCTGTTTATTTCGTTCTCTTTTACCGTGTTTGTGACATTCATAATATTGTTATATACTCCCGGAGAAAGATAGATTTAGGGGATTGTAGAACTGGCGAAACATAGTCCCACCAAAAACTTGTGTTGCAATATAGATCTGCTTCTGGGCTTGTTGTTTCCTGTACTGCCTAAGTTTCACAAAGGCATCAAAGTATGCGGACTGATCCATATTCTGCAATGCATTTATTTTGAACAAAAAATTTAGAAAGAAAAGCGGGCAGGCTCCTTGACCATTGCGCAGATGCAACACGATGGTCAAGCCACGAGAGCCTTCCAAATGCTCGAAGTATGAAAAGATAATGTGTGGGGCCCGGAGGATGGGGGGCGGGTAGGGGGGCACGCCCTCGCCATAAAAACAGTTTGATTAATATTTGTGTTTTATTTTATTTTGGTTTTTTTTATTTTATTCTTTTCCAAACTTCAGATTTCGGCGCGGTTTACAGATCTCCTTTTTTTTTCTTCTTCTTCTTCTTCTTTTTTTTTCTGTTTTTTCTTCTTTTTTTAACTTCAGATGCCGGCGCGGTTCACAGATCCAAAAGAAAGTGGTTATGTTCTGTTACCTTTGTTTTTTTGTTTTTTTTCCAAAGGCGGTATCGGACCTGATGAGAATAAAGAACCACGGAGAGAGAAAGGGATGGTCGGGGGTGGGGTGGGGGATGGGCGGGGAGAAGTGGAAGGGGCGGGGTGGGGTGGGGGGGACATGAGGGTTGAGGGGCAGCAAGCAATGTTAGGGGATTGAAGTGCTTTGATCTCTCTCTCTCTCTCTCTCTCTCTCCCTCTCTCTCTCTCAGAGCTATGGTTACTGTTGTTTATAATTTTGTCTCAGGTCTTCGGAGTCTTTTAGATCTTAAAAGGGGAGTGGGGAGGTGTTGTTTATAGCACAGACATCTGGTCCTTGTGACAACTTTAACTGCCCCCCCAACCCTATGTACTCAACCTCTTCCTCTCTCCCCCCCCCCCTTTTTTTTTTTTTTTTTTTTTTAATTTTATGTATTTTATTTTTTGTTATAACTTGTTTGAAGGATATTCTTGTCACAGAACCTTTTTCGGAACAAGCCGCTTTACTTTCTCTCGTGTCAATAATGACATCGCGCACGCGCTAGAACATGCGCAAGGTGGTTTGAAGTTGAAAAAAATCCCCTATCCTCACCCCACTGTTCTTTGATTTCGTGGTGGCAGTAGTGATGGTTGTGGCGGTAGTAGTGAACGCCGATGGTTTGGGGGGGGAGGGGGGGGGGGGAGAGATACGGGGCTGTGTGAGCGGAGGTATTAGTATAGGGAGGAAGTTGCTTGATGCAAGAGGGGCGACGGTGGCCAAGTATGGCGGGAACAGGCGGACAGAAAACTTGTGAAGTTGCCCACATCAAAGGCCGCCGACGAGGCCCAGGTGGCGGAACTTCTGAGGGAAAGAGGGCGAGGGAGAGAGACCGACCGACCGCCGCCGTCACGGTTCGGTTCGCTTGTGTGTTTTTTTCGGTCTTTTTAAGTGTGTTCCCCCCCCCCCCCCCCCCCCCCCCGGTCTTTTTAAGTAGTGGGACGGTGGCGGAGTAAGAGTGGAGTTGGAGTGGGTTTTGTGTACGGATCTATGAAAGAAAAAAGTTTCGGGGGGGGGGGGGGTTACAAGGAAGCGGTTTTTCTTGGTTTGTTTGTTGTTTTTCACTATTTCATTCTCGTTTTTACAGTCTCATTCTCTGTTCACAGGAAGGGGTTACGACTCGGAAAACTGTTGTTTCCGAGTCTGTGTTTGTGTGGGGGATAAGGGATACCCGAGTTTGTGTGTAGGGGATAAGGGATAGTATAACATATTTGGTAAGCTTGTTTTACACACACACGCGCGCGCACACACACACACACACACACACACACACACACACACATACACACACATACACACACTTGCGAACTCAGAACTACAATTTCTTTATTTCGTTTCATGGAAATCATCTAGCTCTGCACGAAAACATTACCATCGACCCAGCGGGATTGAACTAGGACAGTGCTTGTATGTGATATGTGTGGATGTGCATAGTATGCTTTTTTCTTTCTTTTTTTTTGGGGGGGGGGGGGGGGGGGATGGAAGGAGGGACGAAGAAATAACGTTTACTTAAACAGTAGCTTTTGCCGTTTCTATGCGAGTGACAAAGGGATGGAAAATTAAACGGAACCTGCACCCACCTGCAATCAGGCAGAATGTATGATAGTTCAAAGGAGGGTTCACGGGAAGTAAAGGGATACATGGAACAGATAGAAGAAGGAAAGGGGAAGGGTACAGGAAGGGGTGGGGGGTGGGGGTGAAAAGGCGGGGAGGGAAGGAGAACGGAGGTGGGGGTGGAGGTTATGGGCGTGCGTGGAGGAGGTTAAAATCTAATCAACCGGGGGTGGGGGAGTTGGAGAGGGGAGGAGGGGAAGGGAGGGTGGATGAAGATGATGGTGGTTCTATGCGCGTCCTGTGCGCGCCACACCCCCCTTTTACCTGCTTGGCAGTCGGTGTTAGTGGGGCTATAGATATCTTCCTGCCGGCAGCCTGGCCCCAGACTGTTAGCACCCTGCCCCGTACTCCCACCTACCCACACCCCTGCCTCCCCCGATCCCCCACCCCCTCCCATCAAAGAAGAGGAGTGGGTGAGTAGAGAGGTGAGTCTGCTGCAACTTTCAACATGGTCAGGTATTTTCCCCTCCCCTTCCCTAATTCTGCTCCCTCGCACTTTTTATCATACAGAATATATATATATATATATATATATATATATATATAATATACACGGATACATGAACTTGGCCCAAATCCCCACCTCTCTTTCTCTCTCTCTCTTTCAGTGGGGTGCGAGTTCGAACCCCGGGTATTTGGATTGGTTTTTGGCATTCTCGCTTGAGGCCCACCAAAATGTATTGTCTCGTCTCAGTTTTTAAATGTAGTTAGGTCCCCCAACCATCGTCACGTTTTTGTTGTGTGTGTGTGTGTGTGTTAGGGGAGGGAGGGTAAGGGGCGGAAAGGGAGGGACAGATGTAGGCGCAAAGGTCTCTCGAGAGTTTGACCCTTTGTCCTGTTTTTTGCATACCTGCCGTTCCCTTTTAGCCTAGTCATACCCCCCACCACCCCTCTCTCGTTCTCACACGCGCACGCACATGCACACGCAGAGCAGTCGAGTACATAGGCGAATCGAAATAAACAAGTTAGTTAATTGGGGAATCGGGATGATGATACTCATTGGACATTAGGTAAATGTAAAATCCTATTTTAGCATCCTGAATCCTGGAACCAATTTTACCGGCAATTTTCGTGCCTGTATGAAACGATATTACAATTAGTAGATGTTTTAACTCATTTTCAGTGGATTTCAACTCATTTTGTACGTTTATTTTACTCAGATTTTTATGTGGACGTGCCAGCATCTTGCTTTTTCCGTTTTTGGTCCCACAAACCATGAAAATGGTAACCAATAGGTGCAATAATTTAGGACGCTACAATATGTTACCCGTTACACTGCGTGCAGTGGGGCTGTCGCCGGACACCGGAAGTGCGGGGCTGTGTGCCATGACTTCGTGACTACTTCAGTCCTTGTAAGAGCAGGAGTGCGAGTCGAGCGGGCCGGGTTCACGCGAAACGTATATATATATTATTAATTCTTTCTGTTGCGGTCGCGAGGTAAACTCCTAGCTGCACCTGTTGGAACTCAATAATTATCGTGTGTCACGCGTGCCACCTTGATTTGGAGAGGAAGGGGAGGGAGAGTTTAAAGGGAAAGAGATACGGACGGCGATGGCTTGGCTTGGCTGTTGCTTTAAAACTTTGCAGACTTAAGGTTCAAGAGGGTGGTGGTGAGGGGGGTGGGCGTGGGGGAGGAAGGTTCTTTTTGTGGTTGGCGTAGGGGAGGGGGGAGAGAAGGGTCATTCCAGTGTAAATCGTTCTTTCTTGTCAAAAACCAGTTTGGGGTATCTTTGTTCTGGATGACTTTCGGGTTTAGCTTGGTGTAGTGGTGGCCAAGTGCATGGACAGACGCCCGACCGACTCGGGTTCGCCAGGGGTCCCAGGGTCGAGTCAAACAAGGACCCGGATTAATTTCTCCTCACCCCTTTCACTTTCGTGTCGTGCTGCTGGACCTTGGAGGGCATGGAGCCAGCAAATTCATAATTGAATCAGAAAAGAGAAACTTCGATGCGTGTGTGTATAAAACCTGGGATAGTCTTAACTGCTGGTGCGATTGAAAGAAGCGGCGGGATGGGTGTTGGCGAGTAATGTCGTGGAACAAAGAAGCTGATGTTTCGATGAACTGATTCCCATGGTATGTAGGAAGCGTGGATAGATTGTGAAAATACTTTGGCGGAAATGCAGACTGTAACTGTAAATAATCATGGAAATATCAACTTAGCTGAGGTGCTTCACATATTTAGTGATGGAGGAAAAAGCATACACTCGGACAGTTGTGTTGAATGCAAGCAGAGTGTCTTCGGGATGAGCTTCCGATTTGAGAGTGAGAGAGATTGTGAACAGGGCTCTTGTATCTTGCCTGCTCCTCTTATCGCCCGAATCGACCAGACGTTAGAACCACCCCGCGCCTCTCCTTCACCCTATCCCCCCTCTCTCTTCCTCCCTCTGCGTCTTTTTTCGCCCACGAAAAGAGTAGCCTCAGGGAGAGAGAGACAGAGAGAAAAGGAAGGGGTGCAGTTTTATTGGCTGCAAACTCCCGAGCACTTGTTTGCCCAAACACAGCTTCACTGCCGCTTTTATTGGAAGAATACAGAGGGCTTTTGTGTTTGATCAGGTGACCGCAAGGTCGCAGACACGTGCAAATTGATTCGCCTGCTGAGTCAGCGTGTTCGGGAAGGGGCAGGAGGGATGGAGGACAGCGGGGGGTGGGGTGGGGGAGCAAGGGGGGAAGGAGGATTGTGAGGGGAAGGTCCAGGTGGGGTGGTGTGTGGGGGAGAGAGTGGATGGTGGTGGTAAGGGATGAGGGGGTTGGGGGGATGGAGGTGAAAGGGGGGGGAGACACGAGCAAGCCGAACACGTCTTCTGGTGACAAGGTTTCTGTTTGTGAAGTTAATTGGGTCTTCTGTTCCCAGGGAAGGGTGCATCACGCCCCTTCCCCCTCTCCTTCCACTCACAACCTTACGTTGTTTTAAAATTTAACAGTATGTATTTACAAGAGATTATTACTTTAGATGATGATAGATGGTATAGCACCCATACCAACATGTAACCTAAAGGTTGGGAGAGGGGGGGGGGGGGTGCCGGCCTATGCGGAATTCTTGGGACCTTAAACACCCCCCTCCACCCCCCTGCCCTCCCCTCTTGACGTCCCCTTCGGCTTGCGGTCGACAAGGAAAGCAATAAACAAACAGAATTGAATTCCTGCACTGCACCTTCCTTTCCGGCTGAACGGTAATTTAAGATCCACAACACATCACTCAAAAGCACAGCTGTGTTCAAAGTTTTCAGTCTTGTAATCTTTTTTTTTTTTTTCTCCGTGGGGTCTGTTGAGTAGTGAGGGAGGTAGCAAGAAAGAATTCTTAGGTTCTCTTAATTAACAGTAGTCTGTGCTACTCACCACCCAATCACCTCACTTCCGGATTGTGAGTAAAACCGGATATGGGGAGATTCCGTTATACTTCAAGTCCGTTATGCCTCAGGTCCGCGATGCACCAGGCCCGTTATGCCAGAAGTCCGTTTAATCATAGTTATTTGTATTTTGTATTTTAGTATTTCTTTTTATCACAACAGATTTCTCTGTGCTGTGGCGCTTAGAGAGCAGCCTAGCAGACGACTGTCACATCCTCATTTGCTGATGTTTGTTCGGTATGTAATGCATTTGATCGTCACACGGTTGGTGCCATTAACAAGACAGGTCCACAAAACGTGGCATGTAGCCTGTGGGTTACACCGGACCTGTGGCGTAACGGGTTTTTGGCAAAGCGGTATGGACCCATGGTATGGACCGTTTGTTTCAAAACACACCGCACCCGGACCTTACCTATAGATATTATATCCTCATACATTTGCACAGATGCGGATCGACCTTGCCCAACATCGTATCAACTGATGCCATTTTTGCTCTGGGTCTCAATTCTACGAGGCGCCGTGACAGAATCTGTTAGGCGTTGAACTTCAGATCCAGTGCACACCAGTGATCAGGGTTCGATGCACCGTTTCGGCATGGTGATGTGTCCTTGGAAAATGCACCACTCCGGTTTCCTTCACTCCACCCGAGTGTAACTGGGCACCCGACTTTGCGGTGGCAAAGGTTAAAACGGCGGAAGGAAGGGATTGGAACCGCCTTCCAATACTGGAAACCAGGACACAGTGGGTATATGAATTCAGTACCTTGATGGTTACAAAAAGCTGTATGATCTTAAACCATCACCTTCATTTTCACTTTTAACCTTCACTATGTGTGTGTGTGCGCAGTTCGTGGACATAGGGCGGGTGGCGAGTATTGAGTTCAACCACAAGCCGGTGGAGATCGCCCGCACGGGACAGGAGGTGTGCGTCAAGATCATCCCTATCCCTGGGGAGGCCCCCAAGATGTTCGGCCGACACTTCGAGGCCGACGACCTGCTCATCAGCAAGGTGAGATTTTTTCTGTTGTTGTGGTCTTTTCAGTAGCGTTTACAACATGGAACGGGTGGGGAGTGTGTGTGTGTGTGTGGGTGTGTTGGTCATTTCAGGGTTTTCCACAGGGAATGTGGTGAATGTGTGTTCATTTGTGTGCATGCTTTTTACTTTTTTGTGTGTGGAAGGTAATCGTTGTGGTGTTTTGGTGATTTCTTGGCAGATTTTTTTTTAGGGGTTGGGTGTGGGCGGGGTCTTTTTATATTTATTTTTTATTAGAGGTATGACGAGTAGGTGTTTTGAGTGT
>NC_134882.1:19520927-19570927 GCF_041734735.1 Babylonia areolata | reverse complement strand
TCAAACTGCCGGGGTGGAGATGGGGAAGAAGGGGGTTGAGGCCCGTTGTACGGCTGACCCGCCCCTTGGCACCGGAACAGGAAATGAGGAGGTAGGGGGAGGCTAGTGTGTCACCCGCTTCCTGTCATTTGCCTGCTCCTCTTGCGGCCTCGGCCCCGGGTGAGGGCCGGATGGGAGCTGCTCCCAATTGCTGGGGGCTTGGGGAAGGGGGGAGAGACTCGACTAGCAGAGCTGTTTTTGTGGGGGCCGATTATCCGATGGTCGGACGATAGCGGGACCTTTACTACTGACAGGGCTTGACCCCTTTTTGTTGTCGACCTCTTTACCCCCCACCCCCCATCCTCCCTTAGCCCCCTCTCCACCCGACCTCCGAAACGTAAAGTAGGGGTAGGGGGCATATCTCGGGGTAGTAGATAGTAGGCCTGTATAGTTTGATTGCGTTATCTTTCTGCGGGCAAGCCAGCCAAACTTAATGGATTGAAATGAGTTCTTCCGCACACACATTCACACACAGCACACACACACACACACACACACACACACACACACACACACACACACAGGGCCCTGAAAGAGCACACACAGAAGGATCAGACTTCACAACAGTGCCGTTGCGACGCCAAACTGTCAGTTCAGGAACCTCTTTGGGACCCCGACGGAAGAGTAACAGTTTGAGGAACAATTTGTTGGTTTGGCCGAAAGTCATTCAAAAGACGGAAGTGTGTGCTATATAATGTTACCACGCCGCGTTAGTCATTCATCGCACCTGCAATTTACAACAGGATCTGGACGATGGATCAGAAATTATGCTATTTCCCACTGTTCTGTGTTCGCTTTTCATTTCACTTGATTTACATTACAATAGAAATTTGTTAACAAATAATCATCGAATTCACTTTTTTTTTCTTTAATTGCATTTCATCTTCCTTTGTTGTTGCCTTCTTCCCCCTCCTTTTCTTGTCTGGCGCATTTCCACGTTCGGTCGTTTAGACAGTAGGCTTTTATGTGGGTATTCTTTTGTTTAGCTTCCTTGTTTTAGCAACCATACTTCCAGTTTCGTTTTCCTTTTTTTTTTTTCTTAGATGACATGTCATTGTTTCAGTAGGTATACAATTATTTTCATTCTGTTGTAGCCTTGTTTGTTTACTTGCTCTTGTTGGTATCAGTCATAAGGACTTGGAACTCGGGAGAAATGGATTCCAGACACAGAACACCTACAAAAAACACACCCCAGTACCTTCCCCACCCACACCCACACCCACACGGTGGTAGAAGAAATGGCCCGGCTCACACCACCACTCTTTCTCCAAACCACCCCCGTCCCACTTCGTCTTCTTGACTCTAGTTGGCAGTTTGCCTCAAGACATTGGCAAGCCGATGCAGACAGTGGTTTTGTCTGCACAGAGAATAGAGATGATTTTGTCAATGGTGTATACTG
This sequence comes from Babylonia areolata, assembly GCF_041734735.1. NCBI lineage: Eukaryota > Metazoa > Mollusca > Gastropoda > Neogastropoda > Buccinidae > Babylonia > Babylonia areolata. The sequence continues at coordinate 19,569,489 of NC_134882.1, read as the reverse complement.
CTTGCATGCACTTGGTAGTGGTGGATCCTATACGCCAGAGCACAACAGACTTTTCTCCTCGTATCTCCACTTTTTCATTCATTCCCAGCGCGCTTTTTTTCCACAAAGTACATCACTTTTCTGTCTTCATCCCCCCTCTCTCTCTCTCTCCTTCCTTTCTCTGTGTTTGTGTGTTGCCCTAATTTCTCCTCCACATCTTCTTTAATCGTTGTCGTCATCGATGACATAAGTACCACCCCCTCCTTCCTCGTCTCAGACGATGGGTAGTCTTCACTTAACCGATTTGCATTTCTTTGCTGCCACATTTCATCACAAACTTCACTTTACGATCATCTTGATCGATATTCAAAGCGGCGAGTGAGGGAGGTGGAGGGGGTGCTTCGTTCTTGAAGACAAACCACCTGGTAACACAGACAAAAATGTATATCTGAAACTGACCAAGAAAAACAAGGAAATTTGGGGATTTTTATTTTTTTTTATTTTATTTTTTTTAATAGTATTATTATTATTTAATAATCTGAAAAGCGGTCACCTACCCGACCAAACCTTGTCTCAGGCAAAGGGGTGTTTTTGTTTGGGCGTGGATTTATCTTTTAAGTGACTGGGGTAATTCTTCTGGGCGGCCAGCGAAAGTAGACACTCATGTCGAAGACAGACTGGAAACAGTTGCAGTGCCAGCCTCGTCCACTCCAGCGCTTATGGACTGGTACGAAGGACAATTGGCACAAATCGATTACAGCGGTTACAGTTTTCACCGAATTATACACGCCCATTGAAAGTGCTGTTAAACAGAATTGGACGTGTTCTCTGCACCCATCTCCCGAAGTCTGGTGAACATTTGTTATCTCTGCCTGCCTGTCTGCGTACCACATCCCCACCCCGCCTCTCTGTCTCAGTGCCCCCCCACCCCCCCCCCCCACCACCCCCACCCCTCTTTCTCTCTCTCTCTCTCTCTCTCTCTCTCTCTCTCTCTATATATATATATATATATCACGTGAAGGTTGATAAACGTTTATCTTGTCATATCTTTACTCATGATCTTCCCCATGCTGATCTTTTTCGTTGCGCAGCGTCAGTGACCCATATCACTCTTAGAATTTGTTACTTTGATTTTATTTAGCTCCACAGGATACATTTACATTTTATGTGCTGGAGTTAAGGAGACCCCAGATGGGCAAGGGCGATAGTTTGGGTTTGAATGTTCTTGGAACCCAGATGTGACCGCGTTTCGCTCGTGATATCTGTCATAAATGAAAACTAAAATAAGAAGAAAGAAAGAAAAACTAAAACAAAAACAAACCTGTTGCGATAACATGCAGGAAGACCACTGAAAAACAAAAACAAGAATCGAACGCACAAACAGTACTGACATACATAAACCAGTGGTCCCCCCCATTGTAGTGCGATCTGAAATTGCCCTCACATCTCTGTGGAATGATACTTAATCTTTAGTGCGGTCTGGGGAAAATAAGAGAGAGAGAGGAAAAAAGGAGGGAGAAAATGGATCGCCTCCATAGTAGTTCCCCTTGCAGAAGAGGACCAGAGAAAATGATATTCTCTTCGACCTCATTTGGTTCTGTCCAGCCAGTTAATAAAGTGAGATTATATGGGGGACCCTCCTCCGCTTCCCCTCCCCCCCCCCCCCCAAGTGTCATGCTGAGACGAATAAATAGGGAGGGACGGGAGAGTGAGGGGTGTGGGAAGTGAAGGGCGGTGGTGGTGGTGGCTACTGTTTGTTCATGTTCATTATCCTCACCCAGTTTCCCTTGCCCTTGTCACGCACGTACCTTGGAGTCACGGTTGTTCGGTAGCGCAGGAAGTGGTTTTGAGTCACCGTGACCCCCTAACCTCGGAAAGCCGTATTTTAGGACCCGGGATGATGGAAGTAGGGGGAGACAGTGGGCGGGGGTAGGGTCCGCAGGGCATAGGGCCTCTTTTCATTCATGCCTTTCGTCAAAAACTTTGAATTTGGCGTGACCAAGTTTTCTGTTTCAGTTCAAGATGCCCCCGCCCCCCCCCCCCCCCATGTTACTGTATTAGTGTAATCATCAAATGCACGAACGAAAACAATCTCATTGTTTACAGTTAAAGAAAAAAAAATAAGAGAAAAAGAATGGTTGGGAAATCAAGACCCATGACCAAAGAAAACACTGTGGTATCTATCTATATCTATATTTATATGTATTTTGTATTTCTTTTTATCACAACAGATTTCTCTGAGTGAAATTCGGGCTGCTCTCCCCCATGGAGAGCACATCGCTACACTACAGCGCCACCTATTTGTTTGTTTTTTTTCTATCGAAGTGGATTTTTCTACAGAATTTTGCCAGGAACATCCCTTTTGTTGCCGTGGGTTCTTTTACGTGCGCTAAGTGCATGCTGCACACGGGACATCGGTTTATCGTCTCATCCGAATGACTAGCGTCCAGACCACCACTCAAGGTCTAGTGGAGGGGGAGAAAATATCGGCGGCTGAACCGTGATTCGAACCAGCGCGCTCAGATTCTCGCTTCGTGAGCAGACGCGTTACCTCTAGGCCATCATACAGTACGACATAACAGATTCATGCTGTTGATGTAAGTTGCAGACAAAGTCAATGCTGCACACATCCCTCTGATTTTTGTTTTTTGTTTTTTTGTAGTTATTGTTGTGGGAGAGGGGGGTGGCGTGGGGGGGTGGGGGGGGGGCGTAAACATTGGAATTCAAATGTCACAGTAGTTACCAAGATTGAACAATGGTCTGACAGTAGAATTTCTCCTCTGTGTGTTTTACTGTGTGTGTTTACTGTTGTTACCTGTCTCTCAGTAATTTGTCTCTGTCTGCTTGACTTTCTCTGTGCACATGTGTGTGCTCACCACATTACACCTGTTACTGTTGTTTTGTGTTTTTTTGTGTGTTTTTTTTCTCATGGCCTAAGCGCGTTGGGTTACGCTGCTGGTCAGGCATCTGCTTGGCAGATGTGGTGTAGCGTATATGGATTTGTCCGAACGCAGTGACGCCTCCTTGAGCTACTGAAACTGTTACTGAGCCCACCTGCCCCCCTCCTTGCTTTAAACAGTATTTGAAAATGTCACAATACAAATTCAGTTAATTCGACAGGACAAGTAAGTTCTATAAGTTCCTGTTGTAGTTTACGTGTTTTTAAACACTAAGTGTTTGCCCTTCCTTTAACCCATCCCCTCCCACTCCCTTCCCTTCACAGGCATATACTGTCACGCACACATTCTCTCTCACCCACACCCACCCTTCTCTCTCCCTCCCCCTACCCTCACCTCCTTGCACTCCCTTTCTATTTCGATATACTATACTTCCAAGTGTTTATCTTTGTCCGCGTGGTAACCCTGTCAATGGCGGATGGTGTGGCAATCCGGATGAGTTGCATACATTCAGCACGCACTACCACTCGCTCGTTTACCCTCCAACCCGCCCCACCCACACATCCCATATCATGCCCCCGACCTTTTATTTTCCAGACTTTCTGCCATGTTCTTGGGGATCGTAGAATGAAGAGCTTCGTACTATGGAAAAAAAAAAAAAAAAAAAAGGGGGGGGGGGGGAGAAAAGAAAAACCAGCCATTTGCAGTGCACTTGCAGTCTACCCACACACTCCACGACTACTACACTACCTACCTATAACAACACTCACTGCAACTGCCACCTGCCCAGCCGTTGCTGGCTTGTATTGCTTTACTTGCTCCTGGCTGTATGTACTGCTTGCTGCTTTCGTGGTTCGCCAGCAGCCGAGAGTTGGCAAGGCGTCAAACCGCAGCGTTCTCAGCAGTTGTGGTGTAGTGGTGGTGGTGATGGTGGGTTGGCGCTGTAGTCGTGTGTGTGTGTGCAAAAGGCCATATTTGTGGGTTCGTTTGTAGCAGGTCTGGGTTCTCCGTTTCGATGAGCAAGGGTAGAGTCAGGTCTGGTCAGGTTGTGGACTCTATGTGTGTGTGTGTGTGTGTGTGTGTGTGTGAGGAGAAGAAAAATAGGGCTGTGTTTGTATGTTTGCACGCGTACGTCTGTCTGTATGCGTGCGTGCATGCGTGTGTGTATGTAGAGGAGAAGGTGGGTGTAGATTATATTTTAATTTCCCAAAAGGATTTATAAAACACAAAGTATAAAATACAATTGTACTCATATTTGAAAACATCATTCACAGAATCGCACAGTAATTTTAACAGCAGTGGTATTGTGCGCGTGCGTCAGAGCGATCGCACGAACATGCTTGTCTGTTGATTATTTGAAAACGTTTCACTTGACATCCAGTTCAAAGGCTAGTTACCTTGGTGAATCTCGCTAGAATTCCCCACTTCTGCAACCTTTGACCACACACACACACACACACACACACACACACCTTGCGAATTCAGCCCACCCTTCACTTCTGTTTTCATTTTATTTTATTATATAAATACCCAAGGGGTTTCGCATGCCCTTTTTTAAACTCGTCGTGATCACCAAAAGACCTGCGCCGAACTTTTTTCACCTTGCCTCCTCAGTACATAACCCTTGCCCCGAACTGATGAAGTTCACTAACGATGGGCGGACCATGGACTTTTATTTACATATATATATATATATATATATATATATATATATATGAATATGTGTGTGTGTGTGTATGATCTTGCTGTGCGTGTGTGTGTTTGTTGTTGTTCAACTCCGCCGTTTAAGCAACCACACACTCCATTCTCGAGGTGGATGGCCAGGGTTGGACATGCTCGTATTTCCATGGCCCATCGAACTCGGGCTGGTGGGATCCTTCATTTCCGTGTATTGGCAGGACTGAGGCGCCAGAGGGTTTGCACAGCTATCGAAAAGGGCCCGGTTTGCCAAGAGAAACTCATGCACCTCGCGGATCCTTGAACTAGAAAGGAAGCCCGCTCCCCCTTTCAAAAAAAAAAAAAAAAAAAAAGAGAGAGAGAGATGTATGTAAATCATGTGATGCTAATTGAATACACTTCAATAACTGACACCCTGCACAAAGATAGGTGTACCCGCGAGTGAAAAGGTTTCGACACTTATTGAGCCTGTCACCATGGAGTCGGTGCTGAAATTTCGGCGCCGAGTTTCTGGATTAGCGGATAGCTGTCAGTTTACGAAGATTCTTGTTGGCAAACTTTGATACAATTTATACTGGTGGATGAACACTCGAATTTAGATTGAAGCGTTAGATTTGTGAATGAGTCGTGGTTTCAGGTTTAAAGAAAGGAAACATACTTTCATTTAGGGACCACCGGAATGATACGCCCACCCCCTCTCCTCCTCTTCCCTCTCTCTCGCTCGTTGCACGTGTTTGTGGATGTGCAGCGACGATCAGGGAGTTTTGACAGTTGTCATGTCTACCTTTCATAACCGATAGTGGCGTGTGCGAGCGCGTTCGCATGCATGTGTGCGTCTATCGTTACTGATGAAATGTGTGTGAATATTCACGATTGTTAATTTGGTTCAATGTGTGTAAATATTCACGATTGATATCGGTCTTGTACCTCTGTTAGTACTGCGCGCATGCACGCACACACCGACAGACGGACACACACACACACACACACACACACACACACACACACACACACACACACACACACACACACATTGATGTTCGTCCGTTGCTTGCAGCAAGCACCGCACCGTAGCTGATTGGCAATCTCGCACTGCTTGGTGCTCAAGGAAATGGACAGAAATACCTGGTGGCTTTTTGCTCAGGTAATCTGCGGTGGAGGTGGGTGGGGGGAACGCGGCACAGATTGGTGGTGCTCGGTGGAGGAAGGAGAGAGAGAGGGAAGGAGAGGGAGGAAGAGATGGGGGAGAGAGGGAAAGGGAAGGGAGGGGGTCAAGTTTGGAAAGGGGGTGTTGGTGGTGAAGATAGGCCAGACGCCAGTGCCGAACCCCCCATCTCCTCTTCCTCCTCCCTCTCATCTCACTCTCCACCCCACCACCACTCCACCCATTCTGATAAAATATTGCAGGTATTTGGCAGGGGACCAACGCAGGCTAGCACACGGGAGAGAGTTCAACTTTTTTTCTTTCTTTTTTTTCAGTTCGTTGGGCTGCTTGCATCCGGCAGGCAGTGTCAGAATCAGCGGAAGTGCTGCCTGCTTCTTCCCTCCTTCCTCCCTCTGCTTCCCTCCTCCACATCCCCCTCCTCCGTCCGCCCCCTCCTCCTCTCCTCTCCCCCACCTCCCGTCCCACTCACAACCGCCTCCCAACACTTCTCTTCCTATCGCCCACTACCTTCCACCCAATACCTTCTTGTGAAGCACACACGATCAGCTCCTATGGATGTTTTTTTCGACCGACTCCTACACTGCACTGCGCTGCTCTCTTGCCTTCATGAGATCTTATTACTCAACTTTGGCACTCAAATCTTATCCCTGCTCCACTCTGTCTCACAGAGATTAGTAATAATGACAGTATTAATAAGAAAATGTTTGTGTTTTTGCACGCGTACATCTGTTTGTGTGCGTGCGTGCGTGCATGTGTGTGTGTGTGTGTGGTATACTGATCGCCAGGACTTGGTACCCCTTCCCTCTCAATCCTCCACTCCCTTCTCTCTCCATTTTAATTCTTCCTTCCTTGCTATCTCAACACGTTCGTTGAACATTGCGCGTGGAGGAGGAATTCTGTTAAATGTGCATTCACACATAGTGACATACCGATGTTTGTGGACACCTAGTTAAAGTATAATTTTTCACATTTGAAATGGAATGCTATTGTTTATGAATAAATAAGTGCGTGTTTGTTTGGGGGGTGGGGTGGGGGGGGGGGTATGATGATTAGGGGGAATCAAGGTAGATGGATGATGGAATCAAAGATGAATATAAGCATTTGAAGTACATGTAAGTACAAATAAACAACATTATTTAACGTACTTTGTCAAAGGTAAGTATTTAATTTTAACAAGATACAACTGATAATGTAATAATGAACATCATCATCATAATCACCATCATTATCATTAGTAGTAGTAGTAGTATTGCCACGCCGATCATGAACGAATATTTTTTGTCTTGTTTTGTTGCAGATCTCCCGAGACTCAATAGACGCCGTCAAAAACTATTTCCGCAAGGACATGACCAAGGCTGATTGGGTGCTCATCATGGAACTGAAGAAACTGTTCCAGATTTTGTGAGCCTGGCACACAACACCAGCACTCTCTCGTGTCATCATCATCTCCGTTGAATGTGCAGGAAGTCAAAGAAAAAAAAAAAGACAACAGCAACAACAACAGGGGGGGGGGGGGGGGGGGACGTTGACATGTGTTGACTTCCGGGCTAGAATCGGACCCCAGGGACATCTGATGGGGGAGTGTGGGTGGAAGAGAGGGGAGTGGGTAGAGCTGATTTGGTGGGGTCCTCCCCATGCCTTAAAAAAAATGAGAGGGAATGAATGTATATGTTTATTTAAAGACAATAAATGCATACGTTCACGAACTGACAAGACCCTTCTTTTGTGTTGATTCGTGTGGGTCAGTATTATATCCCTTCTTTCTTTGTGCAGATTGTGATCTTGTAAACGCAGCACTTGGAAACTGCCACTGGATTACCAATGAAAATGGGTAGCATTTTGAACACACTGTTTATACGTGTGTTTTTTGTTTTTGGATGTTTTTTTTTAATCAGGTAAAGACAACAGGTTTAGAAAATAAATCTAATTTGATTGCATTGAATACTTCTTACTAGCAGATCATATAATTTTTTTTTTTTCCTGTAATGAAGTTCTGCAGGTGTGTAAATGTGAAACGTTGTTATTTTGAAATAATGATTTGTCACACGAAGGAGTGATCTGAATAAATGATTAAATATAAGAATCTGAAATCATGGGTTGTTGAATAGTAAATATGTACGAACAGAATGTATTCAGTGCAAAGTGATCTTTCTGTCGTCAGCTGATTCGTTCGACTGCATCATAATTGCTAAGAAACGTAACTTATTCTGTAAGAAATGAAATGTTCCATTTAGAAGAAAATAAACAATCGGTTATCATATCCAGTCTCAACACCATTTTCCCCTCATCTTTATCTGCAGTTTTTGATACATGTTTAGTCTCATGGTAAATAATACTAATGATTGAAATGATCCAAAACAAACATGTCATTTTGTACCATTTGGGTTACATAGCACACCCCATCATTCCATGTTCCATATGTAAGCAATGCATACGAGATTGGGAAACTTGATTAAGAGGTGAGGTCTTTGATAATGCCATGCGATTGAAAATTATAATGCATGAACTTTTTTTTCTTTTTTTTTTTCTTTTTCTTTTTTTAATGATAATACTGTAAATCACTGGGTGTGGATTGACAGCACTTACATACCAGAGACAGTATACAGACTTCGGAAGCCAGGGGTCACCCTTCCAGTAAATGAGTGAAACAAACATCAGTGGCAGCCCGCTCGTCTTTCTCGGTTACAAAACAAACACGCGCGCGAACGCATGCGCTTGCACCCCCACCCCCACTCACCCTTTCCAAACCACCACCCCCCTTCCCACACTCAGAGGAAATGCGTACGGAAGAGAGAGAGGTGGGTTTGAGTTTAAAGTGTAACTTGGGGAGAGTAGGTGGAAAGTGGCGGGAAACGTAACAACGCAGATGCTGGCAACAGTGGATTCGGTGCTGACAGCACGATGGAAGAGACTGCTCCATGCTCACGACACCTTTATGCATCACAGGTGAAAACCACCGCTTAATGTGATTGTCGGTTCTTCAACCTATATACGCCGTGTGAGAACGCAGATACGTACACATACTTACACGCGCAATATCTTTGCCCTTTTTTTTTTTTTTTACTTTCCCCCTCCCTTCCCCATTCCAAGTTCAGGCCGGAAATTAAATGACGTCAAACTGCCGACCATCTTCGTTTGAATACCAACACGAAAACGTGTGATCTGACGCCCGTTTCCTCCCGACACCCCCACCCCCTCCCTATCACCCTTTCCAGTCTCCTCTCACCACCACCCAACACCCTCCCCCGCCGGGTTTACCAACCCCTCTCCTCTTCATACTCTTGTGAGATAAATCTCATCTGCTGAGCTGACGTCGAAGATAGAACAGGAAGAAGAGCGATACGATTACATAATCACACGTTCTCTCTCTCTCTCTCTCTCTCTCTCTCTCTCTCTCTCACACACACACACACACACACGCACGCGATCACGAATGTTATCTCACGTGTGCGTTCGCTGTTCAAAACTAACGTTACCATTGTATTTCCAGACAATACATTCACATGAATGGGTTATGGAAGGGGTGTGGGAGTCTTGTAGAAATGGAGGGAGAGAGAGAGAGAGAAGATGAACTTTATTATCATGTCTTCACCCCGATGCGAATAACTAACCGACTTATATCTCGCTTTATACAAGGTGTCTGCCCCACTTTCACGCGTACATGCTACAACAGATGCGGAAGAAAATTAATGTTTTTTTCATTCGACCATTAATGATTGGAAGAATATTGAAGACACAAAGGAAAAGGCAAAGCAAAGCGTACGCGTGTTGCAACCTGTCGCCAAAGAATCCATAAAGACCTGGCCCCTGTCCCACCTCCTGTCGTGGACTAACTGATGACAAAGGAATATTAAATTCTGCTGTTTAAAAAAAAAAAAAAAAAAAAAAAAGAGTATCTTCCCAGTTGCCTTACCTGTCTTGTCAGTCTCGGGCGAGAAAAGTTGGGGGATGAGTAGGACAGGTATTTGAGTAAACAAGAGTGTGTACAGGTGTGATTGATAGTATCCCTGTTTGCTTTTTTCTTTCTTTTCTTTTTAAATCGAATTATCTGATAAAGAGAGGGGTGAGTGTCTTCAACGCTGCGTGCAACAAAGGCATGATCCTTGTCTTCGCAATGGCCAGACTGCCTTGGGACTGAATAGCTTGAGTGTACATGTGATGTTCTTAAATCACTAGATTTGCTGGTGGTGGTCAACTCGAACGAAGAGGGAATAAAGGGAAGTGTACTGATCATTCGTCATTTCTGTTGGGATATTTTGTTGTTGTGTAAAGCCGTTATGTTGATTTCGTTTCAAGTATTGAAGAAGAAAAAAAGTGTGCAAGGAGGATCCCCATGATTTGTAAGACAGACAATTACAGAAGAGTACAATTTGGATGTCCAATTGTACAAGAAAACATCCGTCGGTTTTTCCCCCTTTTATATATGTATGTATTTCTTTTTCTTTTTTCTTTTTTTTTATAGGTATGGGCAGGGGCAGTGCTCAGTTAAACATCAAGAAAAATACATTAAAAAAAAAGTTTTTTTCAAACGGGATGATCGATTATAACCTCTGGAAAACCATGTTCAAACCAACAAATATTTAAAGCTTCTAGACTTGTGTTTGGAGAACTCGAAACCGTCGGCCACTTGGCCGTGCCAAATGAATTGAGGGAGATATAGCCCTGATGGAAGCCAGCTATTATGATAACAGACGATGTTTTTTACATGCCATCTGCTTTTCATACATATAGCGCACCAGACCACGGAATAACGCTTGTAAGGTGTAAAAACTGCCCGTTGAAATTGATTTGAAAAATTTTTGGGGGGGGGGGTTCTGGTATACATAGCCTTTTTTTTCTTCTTCTTTTTTTCCCCCAATTTTGTGTGCAAGTTGTTGTTTCATATTCGTGTGAGAAATTGTGGAATAACTTTGTGAAAGAAAGGGAAAATGACGCAATACCCATGTGACTTAGAGTGTATTACTTTATTGTTATACCCATTCGAATGACAACACAGCTGTGAAAGATTGATAACAACGCTTTTCTTCTTTAACACCCATGCGAGTTATTCAAAGGTTTGTAACAGCTTTGAAAAGTCGGTAAGAAAAACAATGTTTCGTTTTAAAAGCCCATGTGACAAAGCTTTCAGTTTGTACTGATCGTTTAGGTTTATTTTTATTTGGAACGACTGGCTTATATCTGATACCTTTCTTTTATTTGGCGTAATTGACACGTTTCATGAAGCGTGAACGAGCAAATGTTTGCAAACGGAACGTTTGTATGAAGTTGCTGGAGACTCGGAATGTTTCACTGTCTTGGGAGATGTGAGTGGCTACATGTATACCTGTGCTTTTTTTTTTTCTTCTTCTTCTTCTTCTTCTTCTCCTGAATATCCGTTAGCTCTCGCTGTAAACAGCTGAAAGGACACGGGTTGAATGTGTCACTGGGTGAAACCTTTGGAAAATACGTTTCGTGGTCATGTTGTAGATACCAAGATGTGGTATTATGACAAAATGATAATAAACGATCAGTACTGGCTGTACCAACGTTGTGTGTCATTAAGTTTGTATGTGGTTGCCCTTATGTTGCTGAAGAAGCTGATCTATCTCTATCGCTATCTCCCTCTGTGTGTGAGAGAGAGAGGGAGAGAGAGAGAAGAGTACAGAAGTGAGGTGCATTTAACAAAATAGTACTGCATAGACTTTATTGTGTGGTTTCCAAGTTAACGCGGTCACACGTGTCATCAGTTATTGGGCAGAATGAAACTGACCAAGAAAGTGAGAAAAAAAAGAAGATAAGGAGCAAGACGTTTGTCCTTTAAGTAAATTTACAAATTTAACATACCATAAAATCATAATGTCTGTCCGAATATTAAATACAACTATCATCTTCTTTATTGTTCAGTTACGCTTAAGAACAGGCAAGGTCGACTGCTAAGAATTACAGAAGAGGAGGAAACCATATTGTCACGGACAGTCGACTTTGTGGTAATCCTGAGACCGCGCTTGAAATATTTGTTCAAGTCATGCTACAAAATAGATCGAGGTTGCAAGACAGCTAGAATTAAAAGAGAAATCCATATTGTTACCTACAGATGACTTCGTGGTAAAACAACAACAAACGTTACCACACGTGAAAAGCTACACATGATTAGCGCTAGAGAATTGGTCAATGGGTACCCAGACAGGAGAGAGAAACGGAGAGAGAGGTGGGTGGGTGGGAGAGGGGTCCATCCATGTGACCGACAGACGTCTTTGTGGTCAAGTTGTGCCGTCGCCATTCACAGTGGTCCACGCTCGGCAAACCACGGCTTGAGTTGACACCGACCACAGGACAGCAGGATACCCGAGATGACAGGAAGGAGAGAGAGTGTGTGTGTGTGTGGAGCGGAGTGAATGAGAGAGCAGTCTGCCCGGCATGAATGGGCTGAAAGGAAAACAAGTCAACAGTCGGTTGACATGTACTGGACACAGCTGGCCACTCGTATCACTTGGCTGGGGGACTTGAATGGTCCACACTGACCTACGTGAATACTCCCTCTCTCCCACTCTCTCTTCTTGTAAGTGTGTGTGTTGTGTGTGAGTGTGTGTGTGTATTTGTATTTGTATTTCTCTTTATCACAACAGCTTTCTCTGTGTGAAATTCGGGCTGCTTTCCCCAGGAGAGCGCGTCGCTATAGACCTTGTTCGTTAGGAAACCGGAAGTCAGTGAAAGGTTCAGCCCCTTCACCTTGGGACGTCCGAATAAGGCAACATGGCGACTCTGTCCGCTGAAACTGAAAGTACGCTTGAATCCATGAAAGTTAAAGAACCGAAAGATTTTTTTTTTTTTTTTTTTTTTAAAGAACGGACAAGTGATAAGTAGCGCGAAAGTTGAACTTGTTCGTCGTGCAAAGATTTTCTATTGTCGCGGAACCAGAAATAAGAAGGCGAAGTCAAGACATTTCTGCTGTCACAGCAACATAAACCTCCCGCAGATTTTTAACAACTGAAGACAAAAAGTATCGTTCCTGTGTGTGACCCATTCATTCAGAACCTATATACATTCTAGCATTTCATATTGTTGCTACATAGTATGAGTGAGTGAGTGAGTGAGTGAGTGTGTGTGTGTGTGTGTGTTTGTGTGTGTGTATGTGTGTTTGTGATATACATCTGTATTTAAGTGCAATGTCTACATTCACAAAGTTTTGGGTTTTTTCCCCATGATCAGAAAGAAAAAAAAAAAAAACTCGGCAGTGAATCTTAACTGGTTTGAACCACACTGCACCCCTCCCCCCCCCCCCCCCCCCCCCCCACCTTTCTCCCTCAAAGAAAAGAAGAAAAAAAGAAGAAAAATCACAGCTACAGTTTCTGAAATCTTATTTAAATGCACCATATGATCAATATCATTAGCAAGCAGTGGGTATAAGCTTTGGCTGTTGAAATCAAATTATCTCTTGTATATAAGTGATGTATATATTGCATATAAATCAACATTATATCAGATAAATATAAACAGTTTATAAACAGTTGCAATATTTGTTCACATCAGCATGGAAACAAATATCAGGAGCATTCAAACTCCACAAATCGCAAGAAAAAAGCTTTTAAAAAAATCTTCATACACAGATGATAATCTGACTGCCTTACACAATTTGTCAATACCAATGATCCTCCTGAATCAATCCGATCTCAACTAACACACACACACACACACTCTACAAATTGACACCCACTCCTGTAACCCCCCTTTAGTCTAAATTTTATGACAAAACAGTCTTCAAGGCCCTAATAAGCCATCTTTCACTGTGTCATCAGTGTCAGATTGGTGTAAAGGGTGAAGCAAAGCTGTCAGATCATTACACATTTTCACTTCCAATTTGTTAAATTTTGTAAAATTACTCAATTTACTGTCAGCAGCATTGGTTTCCACTGCTAATGCAGAAGTTGCTAGCAGTGATGTCTTCTTGGACTTGCACATCTGACAGCTGTGACAAAAAAAAGAAAAGAATAAATAATTATAGCTTGAATGTTATGACATTTGTTTTAGTTATACATTTTCAGTCAAACTCCATACATTCCACAAAATGTGTCAGATCTATTCACTGCATTATGCATGTACAGAATCTCAAGCCAATGAGTTGTTTAAATTTGCAACAATAACTATGCTTTATCTCTCTCTCTCTCTCTCTCTCTCTCTCTCTCTCTCTGTGTGTGTGTGTGTGTGTGTGTGTGTGTGTAAACATTCACATTGCCTGTGGAAGTGGCAAGGATCTTACTGTCTCAGTATCATTGTTACAGCACTTTCTGAAAATGCGCAAGCATTTCCACTTGAAAGAAGTATGTGCTGACAAATGTTGTATAGTGGAAATGCTTTGTAGTGTTTGTTTCAGGGGTACACTAGCCAGTTTTGTACTGTGTCAGAGATGCATATATCTGTGCTGAATAAATATCACAGCTAAGAATGTGACCAAAAAACAAACAAACAAACACACACACAAAAAATCCAGTTGAATGATACAACATTGGTGACTGTAAGTTTAAAAAGACCGGCTAGCTGGTGTACTGTAATTCTCCGTTTTAATGGTTAAATTGTACTTTTGGATTCAAACATTAGGCAGGTAAGTGTGTGAGAAATGAAGACAGTATAATTATCCCTCTTTGAGAAATCAGACCCAAAACATTCTTAGGCTTGGCTGTTGAATTGAAACAAATATATTTTGAAACATAAAAAATGAATATTCGATTCAAAATGTCACACACCGTACTTGTTTTGAAGACCTTGTTCGTAAAAAGTGAAGGAATATCATCGCCACTGAGGGTGCGGTCCTTTTCAGTTCACGAAGTGATTCTGAGCTCGCCACGCTCTTTGCAATCGGTTCGTGGCTGGTATTCGTTGCGATTTCACCTTTTTTCCTTTGAAGTTCGAACAGCACACACAGTACTTCTTTCCTCCCGTTTTCCCCAGACCCATAGTGAAGCATTTACACAAGTACAATCGACGAACTCGCAACTTTCGCTTTTAGAGACTTCCCACGAATTCTCTTTCCGGCTTAATCAAGGGCAAGTTACTCTAATTTTTCTTCTCACGAACAAGGTCTATACTACAGCGCCACCCTTTTTTTTTCTTTTTTTTTCCTGCGTGCAGTTTTATTTGTTTTGTTTTTTCCTATTGAAGAGGATTTTTCTGCAGAATTTTGCCAGGAACAACCGTGGGTTCTTTTACGTGCGCTAAGTGCATGCTGCATACGGGACCTCGGTTTATCATCTCATCCGAATGACTAGCGTCCAGACCACCACTCAAGGTCTAGTGGAGGGGGAGAAAATATCGGCGGCTGAGCCGTGATTCGAACCAGCGCGCTCAGATTCTCTCGCTTCCTAGGCCATCACTCCACTGTGTGTGTGTGTGTGTGGGTGTGGGAGTGATCGCGTCACTGACCTGTATTCCTTTCAACATCTCATTTTATGTGTTATCATGGGACAGGAGTCTTTTTTCTTCTTCTTCTTTCTTTTTTAGGATTGGAGAAAAGAAAGGCTTACAAGTCTTTAAAGAAAGATCCAGGTTTATAAATGTCTCAGATTTTAGCTTCTATATTACTGATAACGAAAAAAAAACTCACCAAAAAATAGAAACATCGTTTCTGTCAGCGATAAAGCACTTGCTTCACTTGAATTCAAAATAGAGTAATGATTTATTTGAAAGAAAGAAATTTAAAGAAAAAAAAAGACAAAAAACACACACCTTAATACCGAAATAATCTTTGTGACCCAAATGTCGGCACTCAAAATGTCATGCATTTCATCAGAGTTTCTGACGTTTTAAATCTTTTGCCTTTGGTGTGTTAAGGGATTTTATTCAAGTTTTAAACATCTGTGATATATATATATATGAATGTGTGTGTGTGTGTGTGTGTGTGTGTGTGTGTGTGTGTGTGTGTGTGTTATAATTGCCTTCTGTTGAGTCAAGAGAACTATTTTCCCCTGCTTGATTTCTGCTGTAACATTCGTTGATCACGTGCTTCTGTGCCTTCCTTCTTCATCTCGTCCTTTCCTCTTTTCTGCACCCCGGAACAACCGTTTTCAAAAGTTAAGATTGGACGGGTATTAGTCTTGTTATGAAAGCCCCTGAAAACTAAAGTCTAGAAACGTCATTCTCAACAGCTTCGCCGAAAACGGATCGCAATGAAACAGTTAAAAAACAAACAAACAAGTTTTAAAGACACACACACACACACACACACACACACACACACACACACACACACACACACACACACACACACACACGCTACAAAATATGAGAGAGTGTGCGTGTCACGTGTGTGTGTGTGTGTGTGCGTGCTTGTGTCAGTGTGCATGTGGTATGTGTGCACAACTTTTTTCCCACGATTCCATGTACTATACACTGCCTCAAATTTACAAGACAGGCATTGACAGATGTGCGATATCTTCTCAGAGCACCTCATGATTCTGATTTGTTTTTCTACCACATTTTTATGGCGACGTGAAACTAATTGTATATCATAATATATACATATACATACTATCAGACACAGACCGAGATTCTGGCTGAGAGAGTTAATTCTAGTTCCATCGTTCATTCAACAAAACCTGGCAGAAAAACGTGGTATCCTAGCAACAAATTCTCAACCACCCGTCAGTCAGTCAGTTCAAAACTTAAAGCGGGAATGTGTAGGCTGCCAGAAGCAAGAAAAAAAGAAGTCAGTCTGTTTGTAGTAAGGCAGACTGACATACAACATGAATGAGTTCTGTTGTTTATATGACACGCTTTAAACCACCTCAGTCTAGCTGTTTTTACACAGTCTTTCTTCCCATTCAGATTTCTTTCGTTACTCCTTTCTTCTATTTCATTTCTTGTTCCTTTAGTTTTTCCTGTTTTTGTTGTTCTTCTTCTTCTCCAAAATAGACCTTTTCATTCTTCTGAGTCAAAAATAGATTCAGGTACTTTGAACTTTATTCATAACATGAAATATGTTATCTATTAAAATCTTAGTTAGTTAGGTAATTAGTTAGTAATTTATTTATTTATTTAGTATAACTCGATTTGTGTGTGTGTGTGTGTGTGTGTGTGTGTGTGTGTGTGTGTGTGTGTGTGTGTGTGTGTGTGTGTGTGTGTGTGTGTGTCTCCCTATTAAAATACGATGGTTGGCACAAAATCGTACACATATGTAGTAACATCAAAGGAAAAATATCGTCCCAGAGGAAGTATTTGTAACAGGGGGTGAAAGTTAATAAAGCACTTCACCGGGTTTGGACGAGAGCGAGGAGCACGTGCAAAAAGACCCATGGTTGGTTGGCTGGTTGGCTGGTTGGTTGGTTGCTGGCTGGCTAGGCTGGAGGTGAGTGGAACGGGTGTAGGCAGTACGTGTGCGCGAAACTCCGCACACCTGGCTTTCGCCTTATTGTCAAAGTGCCAAAGTCAACCAGGTAAGCCCCCCCACCTCCGCCTCCCAACCCCCTCCCTCACTCTTTTTTTGTTTTTGCTGTTTCTTCT
Organism: Babylonia areolata; assembly: GCF_041734735.1. NCBI lineage: Eukaryota > Metazoa > Mollusca > Gastropoda > Neogastropoda > Buccinidae > Babylonia > Babylonia areolata. The sequence goes on along the minus strand of NC_134882.1, from coordinate 19,552,299 downwards.
TCTTCGTCGTCTTTCTGTCTATCTCCTTCAAATCGTTTTTCTCTCCTACAACCCCCCCCCCCCCCCCCCCACAGCCCTCTCTCATATGGATGGAAACAAACTCAGAAGAAGAAGAAGAAAAAATTACATGTTTTTCTTTCTGCTACCCCCGCCCCCATCCCCGCCCCCATCCCCCCCTCTCTCTCTATCTGTTTCTGTCTTTCCCACACTGTATGTATGTATGTATGTATGTATAGTGTATGTATCTATGTATTTATTTTCATGTGAGAATTACAGACACACGAGAAGAAGAAGAAATGAAGATATTCACAAAACATGTTTTACACACACACACACACACACACACACACACACACACACACACACACACACAGAGAGAGAGAGAGAGAGAGAGAGAGAGAGAGAGAGAGAGAGAATAACACGCATTACATACACATACACATAACTAGGCACTTGGAACGCAATAACGTTGGAGCATGATCAGATTTTGTACCAGTCTGCCATTGTAATGTCCATGCTGTTTTATGTGTTGCTTTATTTTTCTTCGTGTTTTTTTTGTTTGTTGTTTTTTGTTGTTGTTTTTTTCTTTCTTTTTCTTTTCTTAAATCAGCTATCGTGTCAACCACTTCTTTTTTAGATATGAAAGTATTCTTTAGATATAAAGTATTCTTTATATTGTACATATGATATTTATACGTTCATCGAACTAAGTTATGTTTTCAGCGCACCCATTCAGCCATACCTTTGCACTGAGAAATATCTCCACGCTTCTTGGGGACTGGGAGTGTGTTGGGGGTGGGGTTAGGGGGTATGGGGGTGGAGGAAGGGTGCTGTGAGGAGAAAGGAGAGCAAACGAAGGGGTTGGGGGGCGGGGGTCTGGGGGGGGAGGTGGAAGAGGGGAAGTCTCAGAAATGAAAAACAGGCCCGGGTTTCCAATTCTGGCACTTCCGGAGGATGTTAGTTCCATTGTACGGGCTCAGGTGAACTCCAGCAGACATGACGATTTACCATTGATTAGGGGAGCAAGCCCAGGTTCTCACAGCCCCTGCCTGATGCTGCTAGACTCAATTTCACTCCCACGCGCATAGTTTTATTGCCGCAATGCACGGCCGGCGCACGCGCGCGCGTGTTGTTATTATTATTGCACGCACAAGCTGGTTTCTTGGCACGAGTCCCCAGCATTTTTTTTTTTTTCTTTTTTTTGTTATCCTGCAGCAGTTTTTGTTGGTACTGACTGACTCATTGAGAGCAGGCGTGAGCTGGAGGCACTTCGGGTGATGATGTTGATCCGTTATTATTTCGTGGTTATGAGTTTCATTTGTTCTACAGAGAGAGAGAGAGAGAGAGAGAGAGAGAGAGGAGGAGAGCAGGGCAGAAGCAGAAATCGCCACACAGCTTGCACTGAAAGCAGGTTTAATGCCAAAATAGTATTTTTACATTATCCCCCTTCCCGTTACTTCCATGTCTGCTTCTTGGCCTTTCTCATAGTTCCCCCCCCCCCCCCCCCCCCCCCCCCCCCCACTCTCTCTCTACCTCCGTGTGTGTGTGTGTGTGTGTGTGTGTGTGTGTGTGTGTGTTTCTCTCGGCGCCGCCAGTTCAGTCTCACTGTGCGCATGTATCTGGTATATGGTAAATATGATGTGCAGGTGAAGTTAATGTATAACATTCATGAGAGGGTGAACGTATGATTTGTAAAAGTGGATCACATCTTATCTTTTCTCCAACTGACTGGGTTTTTCTTTTTCTTTTTTATTATTATTCCAAGATAACACTGTATTTCCGGCCATGATAGCTACCATATTTTTGTTGTTGTTTCTTTCTCTCATGTCCTCGGATCCTTGTCAGTGCTAACAATGTGTACGTGTCTGTGTTTCTGCATTGTCAAATCCATTAATCATGTACGTAATTAATTACCACTTTCCTCTGTCATTCTTTCTGATATATATATATATATATATATATATATATATATATATATATATTTTTAAATTACTGAGAACGTATGTATGTAGCCACACGAATAACCTTTGTTATTACTATTGCATTTCAACACCTATTGTTGGATACACATACACGTGTGTACGTGTGTGTCTGTGTGTGTGTGTGCGTGTCGGTGTGTGAGTACGTGTGCGGTGAGTGAATGAGTGAAAATATAATCATATTTGACATGATATAAAAAAACAACAACATATCTTAGAAGTGTGTACATACACAGTATATATATATATATATATATATATATATATATATATATATATATATATATATATATATATATATATATATGCGCGCATATATGACAACTCCTCCATCGTAATAAAAATGATTTTACGAAGAAGCTATTTCTGTACGCTTTGCCATGGAAAAATAGGGCGGAATCTGCATGAATTAAAACCAATTTGCCATTCACCACAACTGAAGAAAAGAGAACACAGGCATGGCTAAACCATGCTCCCTTCTCTCCCAAACATCCCCCACCCACCCACCCACCCTCTCTCTCTTTTTTAACTGAGTGCAGAACGTTCTTTCACATGCTGTCATTGTCTTAGAGAGAGAGAGAGAGAGAGAGAGCGAGAGCTGCTCCGTCGCCGGAAGTGAGGTGACCTTTGCGCCACGTGGCTGACCTTGGCTGCTTTGTGGAAGGAAAATGGAGTGGCGTCCCATTCCGCGACAATCTACATTGACACAGTGCTCGGTGCTGTCCCCTGGTTTGAGTCGTGGGAGGGTTGGGTTGTCACAGCGAGAAAAAACAACAACAGGTGTTCCTCCCCAACACGAGAGGTGTGCTAGGTCGGTTTTCATTTATTTATTTTTCTATTTATTTATCTGTTCATATGTTCATTTATTTATTTGCAGGGTGGGGTGGGATCCTGGGCGTGTCAGCCTCCAGGTTGTCACATTAAAGAGTGTTCCTCCATCACTTGACATATGTCCCAGATTGTTAGTTATTCATCTGTTTCATTTGTTTGTTTCTTCATTCATTTACCCATCATTTAGAAATATTGACGAATGAAAAGACGACGAGGAGGAGGAAGAGGAGGAAGAAGAAGAAGAAGAAGAAGAAGAAATGTTATTTATTTATTTATCTGTTTAATTATTCAGTAATTTATTCACCTTCCCCTATTCTCAACTGTGCCAGGTTAATTATCGGATTTATTTGTCCATTTGAGGAGTTTCACGTGGAAATAATTGTCCTCTCACTCGAAACCAGACGCAGTTTAAAAAATTTTTTTTTATATATATATTAAAGAATGGAAGGGGTTGGAAGAAATGATTAACTGGTTGCGTTAATTTGCAACTTTCCTTTTCCCATTCATTTTTTTACCCTTCCTTAGCTGTCCCCCCCCCCCCCCCCCCCCCCCCCCCCCCCCCCCCCCCCCCCCCCCTCTCTCTATCTTTTTCTTTTCTCTGCCTTCGTTCAGTTTTTCTCTTTTTTTTCCTTTCCCGCCTTTCATTCACCCACTATTCGTTCTTTGTTCATTTCTGTCGTTTGTGGGTTGTTTTCTTTTCTTTTCTTTTTCTTTTTATATCCTCGAACACCTGCCACTTCCACCCCTCCTGCTCCCCTTCCTCTTAATAACAACAACTTGCAAAACAGCAGCAACAACAACAACAAAGCTTTGTTATTATTATTCTTATTTTTCAAAATCTTCTCTCCCATTTCTTTCGTTCTCTCTCTCGATCCGATCCGGTATGTTTAGTTTCTTGAGCCAGCACACACCTTTTTTTTTTTTTTTTTTTTAAACAAACATGTTTTGTTTTGCATTTCTTCATTGCTATCTTCGTCTTTTCTTTTTTTTTTCTTTTCCTCTCTTTCCTTTTCTCCATTTTCACTCCCTTCTCGCCGTGAGAGCCGAGGTGTGCACACAGGTGGGGCCGTGGGTATGTCAGTGAGTCACGGCACGGCATACCAGGGTGGCTAATTACCCGTGTACCTTTGCCGCCTGCTCCTGACCTCTCACTTCCGGGGATATGGTTGGCTGAAACCTTTCATTTCCGGTCTTAGGGATTCCCCCCCCTCCCCCCCCCCTCCCCCTTTCTGACAACCAACACATTGCAGGAAACTGAAAGGATAGTATGGAAGTATTCTGAGAAGCGAAGAATGAAGTAGAGAAGAACGCAGGAACAGCAGTAGTTAAGATAGATAGATAGATAGATAGATAGATAGATAGATGGACGGATGAATGATCAGCTAGATAGATGGATAGATAGATGGGTGCATGGATGGGCATGATAGACACACACACACACACACACACACACACACACACACACACACACACACACACACACACACAGAGGGAATCAGTATATGTGCATGTTAGCTTGTTAGCGTGCTCGCGCGCGCGCGCGTGTGTGTGTGTGTGTTTCAATAAAGAGGAAAAGGGGAGGGAACAAACACACGCCTTCATAAAACAACACACACCAAGGAAATAAGTTGTTTTTCCAAATTCAGTCGAGGAATCCACTCAGTTTCATCGCACAGGCAAAGTGATATAGACCCGAACAAAAATCATCAGCGACTCAATGAGAATATGACACCCATCTTCTCGGGGCTACCCTTTACCCACCACTATACGTGTATGTATAAACGCCGGACATGTGGCAAAACAGACCTGTGGTATCATGAACCTGGCAACTCCCACAAATACATGCCAACGTAAAAATGATAACACACACACACACACACACACACACACACACACACACACACACACACACACACACACACACACACACACACACACACAACATGACACTGATTTGTGGTAACATGTTCTTTCCAAGAACAGGTAACCGACTTTCACTCACACCATTAATTTTATTTTTTTTCTTCTTGTATTGCATATGCCCAGCCGATAAAACCGGGCCATTTCCAGTGGCTGTTTCACACAAAACAACATGTATCTATCTGTACAGAATACAGAAAACTTTATTTTCTCAGTAAGGAAAGCTTCCACACCTATGGCGAGACTCGCAAGCATCCATAGGCTGTGTTATACACAGTTGAGCAAAATGTTACCTTTCTTACGTTACATTCCAGAATATCGTTATCTGCCGTATGTGATATTCATTTCAAAATTTTTTTATCACACACACACACACACACACACACACACACACGGTAACATAGGACAGCCTTCTCTCTTTATCTCTCTTTTTATTCCCTCCCATTTTCCCCTCACTTCCGGTCCCATCAACACAGATTAAACATACGCAGTCATGAATTAACAACCCCTATCTCCCTGGGAGGCCCGTTCATTTCACTGACAGTCTCCACACACACACACACACACACACACACACACACACACACACACACACCTCCCCTCTCATCCACCACCCTCTGCCCCCTTCCCCCACCCCACATCCCGCCATATAGGCCGCGCCACGTTTACTTTCGCAGACTGGTCATCCATTCAAATCCAGCTTCAGGTCAGAACTATAGACGACAGCTGAATAGGGATGTATTAGTGTAGCGGGGGCCAAAGTCAACACTGGGTCCCTCTTGTCATCATTCTCAATCCCTGGACACCCGCAAGGCAGCAGCTGGGGCAAAGGGTATTGGTCAATGGGACGGATGTTATGGCAAGTGGACTAAGGTCACTCCTGGCCTTAAGCAGCTGACACACGAGCTGTTTCCGTCGTCGAATGGTTCAAGAGGACGTATCATGCGATCAGACCGCCGAGCTGTATATTGGAAAGTTTACAGCTCAGTGGAACATACCACAGGCGCATTACTCTCTTTGATGTGAATCAAGTCACAAACAAATGTATATAATATGTTTCAATGTATCAGTGAATCCACCAGAACACACAGACGTGTCACACGATACATTCCAAACTGGTGGATAATTACAGCCTGCCAAATGACATGTAAAGTGGGCATGGTTTGAGGCATGCCGAGTTATATTTGCATGAGTAATCACACATGATTTCCAGTCGGATCAATAAAGATGTGTTGCATTGCTTTATATTGGATTGTCACATTATTTGTTATTGTACTGAGAACGGTGCATTGTATTATATGGTAAAATTGGAGAGAGATAAAATCTGTTGTGCTTCATGTTGTCCTCAATCATATGGATGGCATGTTTAACGCTTTTTCTCCATCGTCTTTCCGGTTTTGCTGGTCATTAATACGTATACCTTTCCTCAAATACACATCTCCCGCTCGCCCGGCAGATCCCCCACCCCCACACCCCCCAAAACACACACACACACACACACACACACACACACACACACACACACACACACACACACACAAACAAAAAACAAACAAACAAAAAACAGCAACAAAAAAACAACACTTCTGCCTATCGAAGCGAAACTAAGCCACCTCTTTTGTCCTTGAATTTTTACGAATATTGCGTTCGTGGGTAGCCCGGACTGAAGTGGACACGACAGTCTTCTTTGATGTGGGAGAAACGATATAGGGGTAAAGCTTCTCATTGCCACTTCGAACACTGTGGAACTGGAAACACACTTGACAAGCTTGACATCCGTGTTTTGTTTGCTTGATTTAGTTCTGTTCTTTCTTCCGTCGTTTTCTATCTTCTTTCCCTTTCTTCCCCTTTAGTCTTTTATTTTCATTTTCTTCTCTTCGTGTCTTCCCCTTGTTGCAAATTTGTTATGTACTGAGTATGATTATTACAACTATTACACGACTTTGTAGTTGTCTGATATGGATAACATGCTATTTAACGGCATTTTATTAAATTTATTTGTTGTTTGCTATAATAGTTTGTCGAGAATACGGAAGAACTCATACATGACATAAAGAGCCTGCACTAGAACCATCGAGCATAAAGAATTTATTATCCTATCTAAAAAAAAAAAAATGAACGTAAAAGAACCCACGACAACAATAGGATTACCCCTGGCAAAATTCTGTTGAAAAAAATACTCTGATTGTGAGAGAAATACACTTTGCAGACAAAAAGAAAAAAGAAAAAAAAAGTGACGCTGCACTGTGGCGACGCGCTCTCCCCGGAGAGAGCAGCCCAATTTTCACACAGAGCAATCTGTTGTGTTAAAAAGTATCACAATACAATACAACGCAACAACACTATACAATACAATACAACGCAACAACACTATACAATACAATAAATACAATACAACGCAACAACACTATACAATACAATACAATACAATACAATACAACATACAAAAGACAGTCAATCTGAACTGAGGCAGATTCCACAACCCGTAGCACCGGTTCCTTATTGTACCTACAGTGAACGGACAGAAGCCCTTTTTGTGTTTTTTTTTTTTCTTCTTCTTCTTCTCTTTTTTTTATGTCCGGGTGAACAGACAGCCATTCGATTTGGTCAGGCCGGCTGTTGGCTGATAGTGAGTTGCTGAATCAGCCCATAGAGTAGTGGCCCTTGAACCTGGAAGGTCGCTTCCGGTGACCCGGCTGATAGGATTCAAGTGTCATGGTGGGGGATGAATGGAGAGGCATTGGGGGACGGACGTGTCCTGTACGGACTGGACTGTGGGTATGAATGGCCAGGCCATTGTGGGAAGGCTGGAGGTATAGAAGGTGGCGGAGGTGGGTGGGTTGGGGTGGAGTGAATGGATTCGTCAGGAGAAGAGGTGGTGAATGAAAGAATGGAAGTCCAGAGGGACCGTACCTGCCGGCGCGGCGAAATGAAACTCACTACAGAACGTGGCGGGAATATTTGAATTCGGTCAGTTTTTTTTTGTTTTTTTTTCTCTTCTGATAAGTAGATGCTTTTTTCTCTCGACTTACTAATTACTACGGTCCAAGTAAAATATGATTATGACATGCACATCAGTAGCAGCAGCAGCTCAAAACAGGTGTATGCGATACTTACAGTATTAAGAGTAATATAGGTCATATAATTATTTTATATAAACCTAACAAAAGGATGACGTGTTGGCGTGGGACGAAATCGTAACGAGGCCCATATTGTGAATAATAAACAAGTACAGAAAGTTTGTCTCTTGACTTTTTTCTTTTTAACAACAACAAAAAAGTGATTTACTTCGTGGTGAGAACTATGACAAGGCATGCAAATTTTGCTTCTTGTTAAAATTCTTATCACAATGAATTTATTGATTCATTTCTTTTGCTATGCAAAATTAAGACAGGGCAATCAACTTTGAGCCAATGGTCCTTTGTGACCCCCTCCGCCAACCCACTCCTCCCCCCCCCACCTTCCCCCAATCAGCTTGCTTTAGTTTGCTGGAAGGGTTAAAATTTTCTGCTCCCAAATCAATTCTTTTTCCTCCCAGTTTCTTTCCTTGCTAGATCGTTTGTGTCTTCGGCAACGGAAAATCTGCCGGCTTCATCTGGATGGGGTAGACATTTTATTCCTCTGATTTTGAGAAATGCATGCGTATGGATGACTGGTGCATAAGCGCTTTATATAAGTACTAATTTATTTATTTATTTGTTCATTTATTTATCTGTTTATTTATCTTTTTTTTTTATCCATTTCTCTTTTCGTCTGTTTATTTATTTATTTATTTGTTTATTTCTTCTTCTTATGATGATGATTATGATCATGATGATGATGATTATTATTATTATCATCATGATTATCATCATCTTCATTTAGACGCGACCAGTTATTCCTGGTTGGAAAATTCGAAATTTGGGCACGCTAAGCCTTTTTTAACCTTTGAAAAAAATTATTTATCTATTTATTTATTCGCTTATTTATTTATTTATTTATTCGTTTAATTTTCTTAGGCGGGTTTGGGTACGGGAGGACGGGGGTGAGGGGTTGGGCTTGTATCAGTAGAGACGGCGAGGCAGAACTTAATTCCGTGAGTGAACACAGAGAGAGAGAGAGAGAGAGAGAGAGAGAGAGAGATGTCTGGAACAGATGGACACATTTTAGCGTCATAGCAAACCATTATCCTGCGCGCTTGCGGGCTGGCATTTTCCATTTGTTATCCACCCTTTCGTTCCGATCTGAAACCTCATTTACCGTCCGTACATTCCCTGCTCCTCATTCACAACACAGTCCGTATAGTGCCCTTTCTCCGTTCTTCCTCTTCCCCACCACAATTATTTCTTCCTATTTTTTCTAAAATATATGTCGGGGTGTAGGGTGTATGGGATGGCGATTAGCTTTCTGGTCGTCTTTGTCGCGTTTGCTGTTTTCAGCTTTCTGTGTGATGAATCCTGATATTCTGTGCTGTACGGGAAATCTCTTTCTTTTTCTACGTATTAGTTAAAAGAAAAACACTTTTGTTTTGTTGTACATGCAGCTCTCAACATTTACCTCTGGATAGCCACAGTGGTGAAATGGTTTGCGTCACGGACCGTTCGACAACTAGGAGGATTGGGTTCGAATCCCATCAGAATAGTTTACCGCAATTTTGTGAACTTTTTCTCCCGGTGTCCACTCTGCTGGGATGATTACCCCGCCGACCATACCACCTTAAGTGGGTACAGACGTTAAACCACAAACGTAACTACTTTACTTCGACCCGTGGCCGTCTTCTATCCTGAAGAACACCCTGTCGGCTCAGCCGCGCTGGAAAGGAGTGGGGCCACAAACAGCCGAGTACCGTCCGCATGACAGACACATCTCTGAGAATGATCCTAATTTTTTTTTTTAAATTAATGTCCTGACCAACGCTACGGATGTATGCATCTCCTGGGCCCAGTAAATGCCTTAATGCCGCATGTATTATAAATACAATAAAATCGTAGAACTTTTCGGCCTTCTCACGTAGTCTCAAGCCTACAGTTGGTTTAAACATTTTTAATATCAAGAAACAAGGTGCAATACAGTGTTCAATTAAAAAGACTTGAGCAACAACAAGCATGAGCAGCACCAGCACCAGCACCAGCACCACCCTCGTTCATATTCATGAAAAAAAAAAAAAAAAAAAGCCACACGTTCTGTTCTTCCACTTCAAAGCTTTGTTGAGTTGTCTTTCCGCTTCGAAATCATCATCATCATCATCTTTTTCTTCTGCTAATGTGCATTAGTTTAATGATATACTGCATCCGTGTCGTTTAGTTGGTTTTTTTGTTTGTTTGTTTGTTTTTGTTTTGTTTTTTTGGGTTTTTTTTGTTTTTGTGCATCATAAACAAAAACGAAAAAAAAAAGAAGAAAGAAAAAAGGATTGAACATAGATATTTGGAGAAGAAAAAGCTTTTGTGAGTTCTTGTCGGGGCCTTCTTGAAGTGGAGAAAATTAAACGACCTAGTGGCCGATGCCCTTGAGGTTAAGTTATTCAGGGCTGTGATCTTGATTCGATGAAGGTTGCGTTGTTCGGCCCTGTGTGTGTATGTGTGTGTGTGTGTGAGGGGGGGGGGGGGAGGGGGGGGGGGGGGGGGGGGGGGGGGGGGGGGCGGGGGGGGGGGGCGGGATGAGCGTTGTGAGAGTTGTGCCGTTGAGACGGCGAGGAAAAGAAGAAAAGGAAAAGAAAGACGGAGAGAAAGAAAAGATAGACAGGAATAAGGGAAGAAAGAAAGAAAGGAAGGAAGAGACGAAGAAAGAAAGAACGAACAAAACAAAGAAAAGAAAGACAGAAGAGAAAAGAAAGAAGCCAGGAAAGAAAGAGAAAGAAACGAAGAAAAAAAGATAAAAAAGGGAAGGAAGGGAGGAAAGAAATGAAGAAAGAAGGAAATAATGAAAGAAAGAAGCCGGAAAGAAAGATAGAATGAAAGAAAGAATGAAAGATAAAATGAAAGACAGTATCAGTATCAGCATCAGTAGCTCAAGGAGGCGTCACTGCGTTCGGATAAATTCATATACGCTACACCACATCTGCCAAGCAGATGCCTGACCAGCAGCGTAACCCAACGCGCTTAGTCAGGCCTTGACAATGAAAGACAGAATGAAAGAAAGAAAAACAAAATGAAAGAAAGACAGAATGAAAGAATAAAGAAAGACAGACAGAAAGAAAGAAAGAAAGACAGACAGAAAGAAAGAAAAGGAAAAGAAAGGAAAAGAAAAAAAGAAAAGAAAACTCATTTCGCCTCAGTCCTATCTCCCACAGTTTCTTCTCCCCCCCCCCCCCCCCACGTCCCCTCCCCCCCCCCCCTTCCCATCTTTCTTCTTTTAAAACATTCTTTTCAAGTCGCGTGTTCAGTCTTCTTGGGTTCATGTTTTCAAAGGCAACCTGGCCCGCTCCCCGACAGAAGTTCCCGTGAAGACGATTGACGAAAGGTCAGGGGCACACAACTCCTGTCTCGTGACGCCATCATCTTCCGGTCTTTTCAAGCTTTGCCTCATCTCCGTCTGTCTCTTTCTGTTCTCTGTCTCCGTCCGCCTCAGTTTGCCTGTCTGCATATCCTTCCTTCTACTCCCTGTCTGGGCGGCATGAAAGAGAGCGATAGAGAGAGAGGGGGCGGGGGGAGAGAGGGAGCGGGAGAGAGAGACAGGTGTGTGTGTGTGGGGGGGGGGAGAGACGGAGGGAGGGGGGCAGAGACAGATGGAGAGGGAGAGAGAGGGGGAGGGAGAGAGAGAGGGAGAGAGAGAGAGAGAGAGAGATCTCAATACAAGACCGACTTCCTTCTGAGCAAAACGTCTTTGGTACGTGTGTGTGTGTATCTGTCTATCTATCTGTCTATCTATCTATCTATCTTTATGTATCTATTTGTGTGTGTGTGTGTGTGTGTGTGTGTGTGTGTGTGTGTGTGTGTGTGTGTGTGTGTGTGTGTAGGAAACACAGATATCTGAGTACACATCGATTCTTTCTTCTCTCCCCTCCCATGCCCATTTGACAAGAATAGAACGAACATGGATATTTCTTTCTTTTTCCCGCTTTCTTTCCTTTTTTTTTCTTCTTTTTTCCTTCTTTTTTTCTCTCTCTCGTTTCTTGATCTCTACTATCGTCCAGTTTGCACAGATTCGTACGACGTGAATGAAAACAAATCGTCGGATACATAACAAGAATCACAAGAGCTCTCGCACCCCTCTCAGCCAAGCTGGATCATGTGGCATTAACAAACGCGATAGCATGTCTTAGTTTCCATATCGTAAAGGCACAGCACCGCAGCTGCCAGTAATCTGTTATGAGATGCCGTGGGCCTAATATAATATCAGCCGGATCTGTTCTCAAATGAGACATTCGCAAGAAACTGTAAGTCGGCTCTCTCTCTCTGTCTCTCTATGTATCTATCTCTCTGCTTCTCTCTTTATCTCTGTGTGTGTGTGTGTGTGTGTGTGTGTGTGTCTCGCTCGCTCGGTCCTCGTGGCTTTTCTCCTGATACCCAACACAGTGCTCCTCTGTGCAACTGCATCAGGCCTGAAAGTTTATATCAGACATGTAACTTTTTTGTGTGTCCAAGTTTCCAGAGTTATTGTTTGTTTATGTTCTTGATTGCCGGCTTGCCTTTCCAGTTCCCAGTTCTCGTTTAGAACTTTGACTGACTCCAGCTCTTTCGTTTTAACACCTTTTCACAGTCACTACATATTTAGTTGTTATCTTTATGGCGAATGGTTGAACATAAAAACATTCAATAATAGAATACACAACAACTCACACACTATGATATATTTACACATAAATAACGTTTAGTTAGTAATATCCCACCAATATTCCAGTTAACCATGGAAAGTAAAGATCATTGTTTTCTTTTCTTTTTTTTCTATTTATTTATTTGTATGTTTGTTTGTTTATCTATTCTTTTTTTTTTTTTTTTTTTTGCTATTGTTGGTGTTGTTGCAAGAACCATATTCTATCTGCCTATTTCAAAGCTTTAGAAAAAAAACAACCTTAAAACCCACTGCATTATGCACTGTTATGGAGCCAAAAAGACCGTCGTGTACGACGCGGAATATCGTGGGTGGGACAAGCAGAAGAGACAATCCAGCTTGTATGCCAGCTACAAGACCTGTAAGAAACAAAAGAATGCGAGGAAACCCCCGAAAGCCTAAAGCATTTCTTCAATACAGTCATTTCACCCACTCTATACAGACATTATCGGAAATGGCCAGAGTGCAGAACTGATGCAGAGGTGAAGCTACTCATAGAAGAAACCGTCAGTAAAGAAGAGGACATCATCGTATACACAGATGGCTCAGTCATCTAAGACCAATCCGGTTGGGGATTCTCTGAAAACAAAACGGAAATAATTATTAGGGATTCATACGTCTGGAAATCAACATGTCATGATCCTGACTGACTCAGTGAACCTCCTAAAAACAACAACAACAACAACTGAAAGTGGAATGGGGAGCCCAGAGTGGCATGAGGGATGTGGAGTGTTGTACACTATAAAACAGTTTGAAATATATTTGCAAGAATACCAATTCTTAACGACACTCGATAAAATGTTTGCCAGCATATGAACTCAGTACAAAAGAACCAGTGTCCAAACTGACACTTTGACAACACAAGATCGGTAATGTCGTATCTCTGCATTTTCCCGTAGGTCAGATAAATGTACGCCTGTTAAACGCTGTGCAACAGTTAGACATCTTTCCTCCCTATCCCTCCTACTAACCAATACAAACCCTCTCCTTTAATTCGCGAAAATGCATAATCCTGCTTTCCAGAAGCGCAGAAGAACGAGAAACCGATTTCTTTTTCTTCTTGTGTGTGTGTGTGTGTGTGTGTGTGTGTGTGTGTGTGTGTGTGTTGTTGTTGTTGTTGTTGTTTTCTGTTTTTTTCTCTCCTCATTTCCAGACCAACAAGGAGATATCGTCGCCCACACCAGATTCCTGGGATCAGGGATAACGTATCAACCCATCCACCCTTTATATCTCTCTGGGTCCATCTCCTCCCTCCCCCCCTAAGGACTGTTTTCTTGATACCATACCCCACTCACTCCCCCCTCCGGCACCCCCCGACCCCCTTCTCCTATCATCCTATCCAGACCACTTTCCACTCACCCCTCCCCCAACCCCCTGTCGGAGTAATCTACGATTCGGGGGGGTGGAGGTGGGGAATGGTGGGAAGGAAAAAAAAAAAAAGAGGAGAAAACAAGAACAGCGATAACCGGCGTTTCTTCGGGCGTTTCTTTTTTTTCGAACGGAGTGAGCGCTGTTTGTGTGTTTATGCGACTCTTCTGATAACGTCTTCTTTGCCCATTGAAAGTTGTTGTTTTTTTCCTTCCCCTCACAGATTTTTTATTTTGTCTTTTAGTATTCCTCTGTGTGTGTGTGTGTGTGTGTGTGTGTGTGTGTGTGTGTGTGTGTGTGTGTGTCCGTTGGCCCTGTTGGTCTATCGAGCACCAAACTCTTACTCAGATGGGTTGTTAGTTTGAATCCCGGGTGCCCTAAAAATATTACTTTAAAAAAAAAGAGAGAAAGAGAGAATTAATTAACAAAAATTAATTAACAGATTGAAGTATTATTGCTACCCGATCATTGCATTGTCGCTGCTGTGGCTGTTTCAGCGCTAGAGATAAGTAAGTCCTCCAGTTCCCCAAACCGCTCCCCCCCCCCCCCCCCGCCCCCTCTCCCCCCGTCCGCTCACCCTCACACAGCCCCCCCTCACCCCCCCGCCCCTCCATTGGATTGTTGTTTCTGTCACATCACATTTGGTGGGGAATAGGAAGTGCGGGGTGGGGATGGTGTGTGTGTGTGTGTGTGTGTGTGTGTGTGTGTGTGTGTGTGTGTGTGTACGTGCGGTGGGATGAAGTGAAGCCAGCCTGTAACATAAGCTTCGGTTTGTTGCTGCTCTGTAAGTGTTTGCAATGTCTTTAACTAGCTTGCTTTTGAGAACAGAAATTAAGAATAAAATCATGTTTGAACCAACAATGTGTATCTTTAGTGTGAATGTATTTGTTTGCCTGCCTGTCTCTATCGATTCCTACTGCTGCTGTTTATGTCTGTTTTTGTTACTGTCTCTGGGTCCTGCCTCTGTGATTTTATCTTCCTCTCTCCAATTCAGTTGTGACTGTGTGTGTGTACGTGTGTGTGTACGTGTGTGACGCGCGCGCGCGTGCGTGCGTACGTGTGTGTGTGTGTGTGTGTGTGCCGCGCGCGCGCGCGTACGTGCGTGTGTGTGTGTGTGTGTGTGTGTGTGTGTGTGTGTGTGTATGCGCGACAGCGAGCACACAGAGCATTTTTTTTCCAATTAAATCGTGTTTACCTCTCTCGCCTGGGACAGGATAGGAATGTTTACTTGTGAGTTCCTCGTCTGCAATGCAAAGAATGCACGCCTGTGTCTCTCACCTGATTTCTTGTTTTGTTTTTTGTTTTATATCTTCGAGGTTACTCCGTGAGCTGTCCTGACCTGTTGGGTTGATTGACCCTCTTTTTTTCTTCTTCTTTTTCTGTTATGTTGTTCCGTATTCTGTATCATTTCAGTGGCAGTATAACCCCACCCTTCTCACCACAGACCCTACATACACAATACTGACATGCATACTAAATTTTCTCATCGCAGCCCAGTGCCGTGGACTCGAACTCTGGCGTCAGTGGACACTCGTTCTTTTGTCTAGACCACTGCTCCACTGGGCGGGGGTTGGAATGGGGGTCAGTGGTGGCTGGCTCTCATCCGAAAGACGGGTGCAATAGCCGAATGGTTAAAGCGCTGGACTTTCAATCTGAGGGTCCTGGGTTCGAATCTCGGTGCACCTGGGGGGTAAAGGGTGGAGATTTTTCCGATCTCCCAGGTCAACATATGTGCAGACCTGCTAGTGCCTTAACCCCCTTCGTGTGTATGCGCACGCAGAAGATCAAATACGCACGTTAAAGATCCTGTAATCTACGTCAGCGTTCGGTGGGTTATGGAAACAAGAATATACCCAGCATGCACACCCCCGAAAACGGAGTATGGCTGCCTACATGGCGGGGTAAATAAATAAAAACGGTCATACACGTAAAATGTTACATGTCTGTCTGAGTGTGTATGCGTGTGCGTCTGAAATCTGATTGAATGACACAGGAAACGAATGATGAGCGCCCAGTGACAGCCGTCAGTCGGCTCTACCCAGGTAGGCAGCCTGTGGTGCAAATGTCCCCGTGCATGTAAATCGCTTAGAGCTTGGTCTCTGACCGAAGATAGGCGCTATATAAGTATCCACATCAATCAATCAATCAATCAATCAAACTGAGTGCGCTATGGGTTCATAATCATGGGAAGACTGGGACCGTTCTGTTGACTTCGAGACGACAGACTGTGTGTTATTTGTTAAGTGTCGGAAGACGAAATCCATTTACTTGATCATTATGTCAAATTTAATACTATAAGAGAACAATTTCTTAAAGGATGTCAAAGAATTCAATAACGCAGTTAATGTTCCTGGTCAGTTGATGCTAGTTCGCGATGTACATTTTTGTGTTTGAATGCTGCACAAATACATCACGGTAGCTATTTATCTATTCCTTTATGTGTTCATTCGTTTATTTGTTTATGTGTGTGCCTCGTGTCTGATAAACTTTATGCCCTCAGGAGAAATAAAATGCATTCTGTTCTATAATAATGATAATAATGATGATGATGATGATGATGGTAATAACGCTGATGATAACACACAGGCACAATTCTGTTCTATAATGATGATGATGATGATGATGATGATGGTGATAATAATTATAATAATAATAATAATAATAATAATAATAATAATAATAATAATAATAATACACAGGCACACCCAGACTCATTCTGTCGAAGCCCCGGCACCAGAAGTGAAAACTGTGAGCTTTCAATGTTTGGACGCCATCAGGACACACACTGAAGGAGTCACTGCGATGCTGTTCTCGGGGTCACACCAGGAACTGTTCATTGATGCCTGTCCTAATATAGTATTCCCGACATATCTCCAGCCAACAACCCTCCGTAGTTGTGACAACAATCGCTTAGTTGCGGAACCAGACTGGCTGAGCCCTTCACTGAGATGTATAATGATTAATATGCAGGTCATGATGCAAACCACCACTACGTCCCTCCAACGACAATACTCATCAATCTGCAGATACCTAAAATCGACAGAAAACTGACCACCGGCATGGAATTGAAGGGAACTCGAAAATGAGGTTACTACCAGAACTATATATTGCTAAATGTATGTGTAAGCGCGCGCCTACACACAAACACTAACGTGCAAACACACACAGACATTGCATTCTCGAAACACACGCGTATGCGCGTGCATGCTAAGATACACACACATACTGGCAGCACATACACATACGCCCCCCGCCACTCTCCACAGACACAATCCTAAAGACCAAGCATACGGCCGTGGATACGCCCGCAACCACAGATCGTACACATGTCAGTTTAACTATTAGACCCAGACAGTCCATATTTCCATGCAACTCCCTAACCTCCCTGCTACCCCTACTAACTTCTAACCACCCACTGGCAGCTAAACAACCAAACAAAGAACAGCAGCAACACAACCTGTCTCCTCTTCCAATCTCCGGCGCCAGAGATCAACGATTGTTTGACAGACAGGCAGGAGCAGATCACTCTGCTGAACCGGAAGTGCTGCAGCTCAGGTGGTGTCTCAAACAGTCGGAGGGGGAAAGAGGATAGGGGGTAAGGGTGAGGAGGGTCGAGGGACGGAGTGCAGGAGGGAGGGAAGATAGACGGCTGGCAGATGGTTGAGGGGAGGGTGGGGTGGGCCTGGCGTCGGGGGTAGCAGTGTAGGATTCATGTCATGGTAGATCTCTGGTTTGACGAGCGTATGATAGAGAGTTGGGTGGAGTGGCTGTAGAGAGAGAGAGAAAGAGAGAAATCGGGGGCAGGTAGACAGACAGACAGAGGAAGTATAGATTTTGAGTCGGCTCACGTTATCAACAAAAACAGACGGAGCAGACTTCAAGTACTGAGTGACTTGCACATCTTTTCCTTTCTCCTTTTCTTTAAAACATCGAAATATATTTTTGTGTAGGCCGTCGATACTTTTAGAACGACATGGCTTTGTTTACGTTTTGGGAAAGTGTGCCCGGCCGTGTAGTGAGTGAGGACAAAGAACACACTAGCAAGCAAACAAAGAACTGAAGTAGCAGTCAGCTTTTGAAGAAACTCTGTCCGAGGTTCTTGACTGTATGTAAAAATATCTCACTACTTGAGCCCCTCGAAACTGACACGTGTACATATCTATGACATGTAAGGATCTCCTTACTTCCCACGAAGAGATTATACTTGAGACTCTCTTTGTCGGCTTTTGTTTCTCTATATACATCTGTCCATCTCTCCCCACCCCGTCTCTCTCTCTCTCTCATTATCATCATCCCTTGTCTTTCTCCGTGTGTGTGTGTGTGTGTGTGTGTGTGTGTGTGTGTGTGTTGTGTGTGTGTGCCAGTGTGCCAGTGTGTGTGTGTGTGTGTGTGTGACGCGCGCGCGCGTGCGTGCGTACGTGTGTGTGTGTGTGTGCCGCGCGCGCGCGCGTACGTGCGTGTGTGTGTGTGTGTGTGTGTGTGTGTGTGTGCGTGTGTGTATGTGTGTATATGCGCGACAGCGAGCACACAGAGCATTTTTTTTCCAATTAAATCGTGTTTACCTCTCTCGCCAGGGACAGGATAGGAATGTTTACTTGTGAGTTCCTCGTCTGCAATGCAAAGAATGCACGCCTGTGTCTCTCACCTGATTTCTTGTTTTGTTTTTTTGTTTTATATCTTCGAGGTTACTCCGTGAGCTGTCCTGACCTGTTGGGTTGATTGACCCTCTTTTTTTCTTCTTCTTTTTCTGTTATGTTGTTCCGTATTCTGTATCATTTCAGTGGCAGCATAACCCTACCCTTCTCACCACAGACCCTACATACACAATACTGACATGCATACTAAATTTTCTCATCGCAGCCCAGTGCCGTGGACTCGAACTCTGGCGTCAGTGGACACTCGTTCTTTTGTCTAGACCACTGCTCCACTGGGCGGGGGTTGGAATGGGGGTCAGTGGTGGCTGGCTCTCATCCGAAAGACGGGTGCAATAGCCGAATGGTTAAAGCGCTGGACTTTCAATCTGAGGGTCCTGGGTTCGAATCTCGGTGCACCTGGGGGGTAAAGGGTGGAGATTTTTCCGATCTCCCAGGTCAACATATGTGCAGACCTGCTAGTGCCTTAACCCCTCTTCGTGTGTATGCGCACGCAGAAGATCAAATACGCACGTTAAAGATCCTGTAATCCACGTCAGCGTTCGGTGGGTTATGGAAACAAGAATATACCCAGCATGCACCCCCCCGAAAACGGAGTATGGCTGCCTACATGGCGGGGTAAATAAATAAAAACGGTCATACACGTAAAATGTTACATGTCTGTCTGAGTGTGTATGCGTGTGCGTCTGAAATCTGATTGAATGACACAGGAAACGAATGATGAGCGCCCAGTGACAGCCGTCAGTCGGCTCTACCCAGGTAGGCAGCCTGTGGTGCAAATGTCCCCGTGTATGTAAATCGCTTAGAGCTTGGTCTCTGACCGAGGATAGGCGCTATATAAGTATCCACATCAATCAATCAATCAATCAATCAAACTGAGTGCGCTATGGGTTCATAATCATGGGAAGACTGGGACCGTTCTGTTGACTTCGAGACGACAGACTGTGTGTTATTTGTTAAGTGTCGGAAGACGAAATCCATTTACTTGATCATTATGTCAAATTTAATACTATAAGAGAACAATTTCTTAAAGGATGTCAAAGAATTCAATAACGCAGTTAATGTTCCTGGTCAGTTGATGCTAGTTCGCGATGTACATTTTTGTGTTTGAAGGCTGCACAAATACATCACGATAGCTATTTATCTATTCCTTTATGTGTTCATTCGTTTATTTGTTTATGTGTGTGCCTCGTGTCTGATAAACTTTATGCCCTCAGGAGAAATAAAATGCATTCTGTTCTATAATAATGATAATAATGATGATGATGATGATGATGATGGTAATAACGCTGATGACGATGATGATGATAACACACATGATGATGATGATGATGATGGTGATAATAATTATAATAATAATAATAATAATAATAATAATAATACACAGGCACACCCAGACTCATTCTGTCGAAGCCCCGGCACCAGAAGTGAAAACTGTGAGCTTTCAATGTTTGGACGCCATCAGGACACACACTGAAGGAGTCACTGCGATGCTGTTCTCGGGGTCACACCAGGAACTGTTCATTGATGCCTGTCCTAATATAGTATTCCCGACATATCTCCAGCCAACAACCCTCCGTAGTTGTGACAACAATCGCTTAGTTGCGGAACCAGACTGGCTGAGCCCTTCACTGAGATGTATAATGATTAATATGCAGGTCATGATGCAAACCACCACTACGTCCCTCCAACGACAATACTCATCAATCTGCAGATACCTAAAATCGACAGAAAACTGACCACCGGCATGGAATTGAAGGGAACTCGAAAATGAGGTTACTACCAGAACTATATATTGCTAAATGTATGTGTAAGCGCGCGCCTACACACAAACACTAACGTGCAAACACACACAGACATTGCATTCTCGAAACACACGCGTATGCGCGTGCATGCTAAGATACACACACATACTGGCAGCACATACACATACGCCCCCCGCCACTCTCCACAGACACAATCCTAAAGACCAAGCATACGGCCGTGGATACGCCCGCAACCACAGATCGTACACATGTCAGTTTAACTATTAGACCCAGACAGTCCATATTTCCATGCAACTCCCTAACCTCCCTGCTACCCCTACTAACTTCTAACCACCCACTGGCAGCTAAACAACCAAACAAAGAACAGCAGCAACACAACCTGTCTCCTCTTCCAATCTCCGGCGCCAGAGATCAACGATTGTTTGACAGACAGGCAGGAGCAGATCACTCTGCTGAACCGGAAGTGCTGCAGCTCAGGTGGTGTCTCAAACAGTCGGAGGGGGAAAGAGGATAGGGGGTAAGGGTGAGGAGGGTCGAGGGACGGAGTGCAGGAGGGAGGGAAGATAGACGGCTGGCAGATGGTTGAGGGGAGGGTGGGGTGGGCCTGGCGTCGGGGGTAGCAGTGTAGGATTCATGTCATGGTAGATCTCTGGTTTGACGAGCGTATGATAGAGAGTTGGGTGGAGTGGCTGTAGAGAGAGAGAGAAAGAGAGAAATCGGGGGCAGGTAGACAGACAGACAGAGGAAGTATAGATTTTGAGTCGGCTCACGTTATCAACAAAAACAGACGGAGCAGACTTCAAGTACTGAGTGACTTGCACATCTTTTCCTTTCTCCTTTTCTTTAAAACATCGAAATATATTTTTGTGTAGGCCGTCGATACTTTTAGAACGACATGGCTTTGTTTACGTTTTGGGAAAGTGTGCCCGGCCGTGTAGTGAGTGAGGACAAAGAACACACTAGCAAGCAAACAAAGAACTGAAGTAGCAGTCAGCTTTTGAAGAAACTCTGTCCGAGGTTCTTGACTGTATGTAAAAATATCTCACTACTTGAGCCCCTCGAAACTGACACGTGTACATATCTATGACATGTAAGGATCTCCTTACTTCCCACGAAGAGATTATACTTGAGACTCTCTTTGTCGGCTTTTGTTTCTCTATATACATCTGTCCATCTCTCCCCACCCCGTCTCTCTCTCTCTCTCTCTCATTATCATCATCCCTTGTCTTTCTCCGTGTGTGTGTGTGTGTGTGTGTGTGTGTGTGTGTGTGTGTGTGTGTTGTGTGTGTGTGCCAGTGTGCCAGTGTGTGTGTGTGTGTGTGTGTGTGTGTGTGTGTGTGTGTGTGTGTGTGTGTGTGTTCTCCTCATAGATTTGTCCTCAACACCTCTCTCTGTTTCTCTTCTCCTCCTTCCTTCCTTTCGTATATATACAAACATTTCTCTTTCTTGATCCCTCCTCTTCTTCACCCCACCCCCTCTCCATCTCCTCTCTCTGTCTGTCTGTGTCTCTCTCTCTCCCACCCACCCACACTGACCTCCCCATCCCCCCCTCTCTCTCATTCAAGTTGATGGCCGGACGAACGCCCCATGCTTACTGTCCAATCAGACTCTACTCAGAGCGCACATGCAACCCGTAAGAGACTGATAAGGACAGAGCGTGCCAATGAGTCAGACTCACCGATTGGGTCTGGGGAGCACTCACGCACACGTTATGGTGCCCCTAACAAAAATCACGTCCTTAAAAAAGAAAAAAACAAGAAAAATCCATTGACAAGTAATCTGCAAGATGTAAGTGCATGCAGGTTGATCTCGTGTTGGCTCTGATGGAAGTGTGTAAATAAGGGATTCTTGAAATGAGCAGCAACAGCACAAAGGGGAAGAATGAGCAGAGTCAAAAAGGAACTTGAAGGGGGGAAGTCGCTGAGGACTGAGGTGAACGAAGAGAGGATAAGAACAGCCAGGAGGAGGAGGAAGAGGAGGAGGAGTGGGAAGAGGAGAAGGCACACAACGAAAAGGAATAACAGCAAAGGAAAAGAACACAAGAGCGGCGACTTACAAAAACATTTTCTCTTTCTCTTTGTACGCGCGCGCGCGCACACACACACACACACACACACACACACATACAGAGCGAGACACACAAATATCTCCCTCTCTCTACCCCCCTCTCTCTCTTTCTCACACATGACACAGTCATACAGAGAGACAGACAGAGACACACACACAATACACATACACACACGCATGTATGCACGCACACACACACACACACACACACACGCACGCACGCACGCACACGACAAGGCATACGCCTATATATCTCTCTCCACCGTTTTCTCTCTTTCTCACACATACACACAGACATACACGCGCGCATACGCACATACCCTGAATTTTTTTTTTTTCTCGTGTTTTTTTGGGGGGGGGGGGTTTCGTTTTTTTTTTTTTCGTTTTTTTTCTTACTCTCCTGTTTATAACGCCAATCTTTCCTATCTCCCCGCGCCACGCAGGGCTCTTCAGCCTTCAAAAGAAAGTGGAAGTAACACAATGATCGTCCAGCAGTCTTCCAGACGGTGGACTTAACCGGTGCAGCACGTCAATAGTAGTACCCTGACCAAAACTTCCCCCAGTGTACTTCAGTTCGAATGCCGCCCACTTAGTTCTTTGGATCCTCTGTTAATCGTTAAAATGGGAAAGGGTAAAAAACGAGAAGGAAGGGCAGATGAACATAAGATGAATATAGCGGAAGACTTAGTATTAGTGGTAGTACAGCAGTTATGTGGCCGAATGGTCAAGAGCACTGGATTCTCGCCCGAGTTTCTTAAGTTCGATCCTCGGTTAGTATAAAGCAGTAGCAACACTATAGTAAAGAGTGGTAACTCTCTCCATTCACAAGGTACACAACTTCAAGTCAGTGCTGCTTACGTTACCGATTCAGCTTGCACACAGATAAATAAAACGTACATCATATGATCGGTATAAGGACAGGCCCGGCGCTTCCTTTTTTGAGAAAGTGTCGGGGTTTGTTCCAATGTACCTTTTATTTACCTGCGTGCTAGCTGAATCGGTAGCGTAAACAGCACTGACTCAAGCTGTGTACCTACGAACCGTACGTATCTATAACATTCTGGTTTTGCTACGATCTTGATATGTACGCGTCCATTGAATTGCTCGGAAATACAGTCGATCGCATCGGGTGTAAACAATCAGTAAAAGAGACCCATGGGTGTTCCATTTTCTAGCGTAATATACACAATAATTATTCCGGCCAAGTCCAATTATTATCCCTTTCAGAAAAAAAAAATTGATCAGCGGAACGGCCGCGTTTTCTTGCTTGGAACATTTGCTTTAAACACCTTTTATTCAAACAAACAGCATCGCATAAACACAGAACACAACTGAAAGCATGGGAAGGGCATCAAACATGGCTTGTTTAAGCCCTACCCAACAAGAAACAAATAAGCTCAAAACTTATGCAGACACTGACGTTAAAGGAACCAAAGTAAATATAATCACTTTGTCAAGTATGAGGTAAAACCAGTACACGACGAGACTCAGAGACTCAGAGACTCGGAACATTCCAATCATAAAGTCGTCTTGTCTGTGAGTCAAGTCATGATTATTGCCCAGACTAACGTTAGTTACTCACGCGAGCCAAAAATGAGAAGAAAGAACGCACAAGTACACTGCAAAAAAACAACAACAAAAAACAAAACAAAAAAACAACAACAACCCAAAACACACACACACACACACACACACACACACACACACACACACACACACACAGAAAAAAAGAAGAAAAAAAGAGAGAGAGAATAAACATGTGACAGTGGATTATGGCGATGTGTTTTCCACCCACGGGGAAAGCAGCCTGAAATCTACGCAGGGGAATCTACAGAGGATGAGGCACAATGCAGTTCATTCCGACACAAGGAGAAAAGATAGCATAGAAGAAGAAAAGAGATGAGTAAACAGTGGAGTGATGGCGTCAGTGGAAGTAACGCGTCCGCCTAGGAAGCGAGAGAATCTGAGCGCGCTGGTTCGAATCAAGGCTCAGCCGCCGATATTTTCTCCCCCTCCACTAGGCCTTGCGTGATGGTCTGGACGCTAGTCATTCAGGTGAGACGATAAACCGAGGCCATGTGTGCAGCATGCACTTAGCGCAGGTAAAAGAACCCACGGCAACAAAAGGGTTGTTCCTGGCAAAATTATGTAGAAAAATCCACTTCGATAGGAAAACTGACAAATAAAACTGCACGCAGGAAAAAAACACAAAAAATAGGTGGCGCTGTAGTATAGCGACGCGCTCTCCCTGGGGAAAGCAGCCCGAATTTCACACAGAGAAATCTGTTGTGATAAAAAGAAATACAAATACAAATAAACGATAAGAGGCAGGCCATTCGGAAAAGTAGCTGGCATCAAACAAAATGAAATTATACCTATTTGAGTCAACCGACCACAATAACCATATCTTGCGCTTGAGACAGTCTTTATTTAAACACCACGAAATAAGCAGCATCTGCATAAACAGTATCAGCAAAGAAAGAAGAATAAGAACAGCTACTAAAGCAACGATGACAACAAGAACGAGGACATGGTAGGAAGAACATGAGAAAGAATATTAACTGACTGACTGATTGATCGATTGACTGATTGGTTCATTGACTGATGCATTTTCAGTAATCAATTTAGCACCGAGCTCTGTGAATTTTCCGGTCACCATACTTGAAGAAGTTGAGAAAAAGAATGTCATTTCGAAGAAATCTTAAGTGAAAAGAAGAAGAAAGAAATACATTGAAGCACATCTCGGGGGCGTTTCACGTACACAGTTTTATCTACTTATTTTTGCGCGCTCACATATTCACAAGGTACACACAAACACATACGTGCATGATGAAACACACACACACACACACACACACACACACACACACACACACACACACACAACTGCTAAAAATATAATGTGTCTACACTCAGTTTTGGCAGTCACAAAAAAACCACCCGGGGAGCAGATCTGGCGTGAGGCCACCGACAGCGGTACAGAGGCCGCGATAAGAGTTGGGGCACGTGATAGCGAGGAGAGATCTAAGCCATACTCAGACCAGGCGCCAGACGCTGACCCACTTTACCACGCTTTTGCCTTTGAAGTGGCCACAGCCTGACCATTCAGTTTTGGGGCCTCTTACATGTAGCAACCACGAATACAGAATATCCGTAGTATCCCCTTCCCCTTACTCCTCTCTCACCACCTCATTCAGTCTCTTTTTGTGTAAGCTTTTCGCCATATCGTTTCCTTGCAACCTCTGGCAATCGTTTGGTATGGGTAAAGACAAGATGGAAGGGCAGATAAAGCGTTTGCAGAATATCAAACTTCGCACGTGAAAGAATGCGTAATGAACCCCAACACGTGTACGATTCGACAGACGTGTCACTGATGACATTTGCGCATGCGTTGCCCTTGCGCTATTCTTGCTAGTTCCTGTAGCTTCTAGCACTCAGTTTGTCTGACGAAATTTCTATTACTACATGTGTGTGCGTGCGTGTTACTGAAGTCTGTTTGTGTTTGTAAAAGTGCTCAGGATAAGGTCTCTGTCCGAGGACAGGCGCTGTATAAGTATCAATACATGTCAATAATACTATGTGAATACATTGTCTTTCTGGCGGTCATATTGTGGCGCAATACTGATGTGTGTTTACAAAATAAAAGTTATTATTCTACCTGACAGGTTACGATCATTTATTTTTTCTTCTATTTCCACTCAGAGCATTAATTCTTTTTCTACCATGAATTTCGGTTCTTGGAGAGGCGTCGATAATACATTTCCACAAAGAGTAGGGACAATTTGACAACCGAGTAAGCCTACGCGTGCCTAAACAACGGAATTACCAATAGCCGGATTCAAGTCAAAAACGTTCCAATACCGTCTGTACTGGAATTATCCATATCACCGTTAAGTGTGTTTTTAAAACATCAGGCAAAATTATCAACGTATATGTTGCCCAGTAGCCTAGCCAAAAAATCCTCAAATAGAAGGAACTGATGAGGGAGAGAGACTTAGGCGAAAAACAACAACACACACACACCACCACCACCACCACCACCACCACAACAACAAAACCAACCAACCAACCAAACAAACAATGGATGAACTGACAACATGTCAGAGAGAGTGGACGTGACAAAAACTGTTGCAGAGACCCAGGCTTTGACACACAACCGACAGACCTGGAGGAATCTGGTAAAACAGTTATGCACGGCACCCCTACAATGACTTTTCAGAAGAAGAAGCAATGTACCCACAAGCAAACGCAGTGTAATAGCCTCAATGGCGAGATTTGTGAGAGAGAGAGAGAGAGGGGGGGGGAGGAAGAGAGAGAGAGGGAGACAGAGACAGACACAGAGAGAGACAGAGAGGGGGGGGGGGAGAGGGGAGACAGAGAGAGGAGAGAGAGAGAGAGAGAGAGAGAGAGTCTGCTGATCTAAAGAGTCCATCCTCCCACCAGCGCGTGGGAGTAGTGACAGCTGACGGACGGAGCAGAAGGGAAAAATAAAAACATCAATCATCCATTCGGTAATCCAGGTACGCCAGTGAAGGAAACGAAGCCTGAACGCATCGGAAGGAAATCGGTGACTGAGTTTGTCCACATTCTGTGACAACACACACGAGTTTGTCCAGATTCTGTGACAACACCCACACACGTATATATATATATATATATATATATATATATATAAAAGAGAGAGAGAGAGAGAGAGAGAGAGAGAGAGAGGATCGCACGGGAGGTGGGCAGACAGACAGTGGCGGCGACAAATCTCTTCCTCTCTCTCTCTCTCTCTCTCTCTGTCTATATATATATATATATATACATACATATATAAATGTGTATAAAGACAGATACACAGAGAGGCTGAGAAAAGCAACCAAGCAAGCGCACACACACACATACATACAGAGAGAGACAGAGACAGAGACAGAGACAGACAAAGAAAGATAAATAGACAGATAAATAACAAGGCAGATGAGCGGATAGATAGATAAACATAAAGACAGATAAACAGACAGGCTAAGAAAGAGACAGGCATGATTTATCAGCAATAAATAATTTCGTGTGGTTTCCAGTAGCCGTCAAATTATCTGTGCACAAACATGAATGACAAAAGCGATAAACAAAATGTTAATAAAGAAAAGAAATGGGGGGAGAGGGGGGGGGGGGGGGAGAAAAGAAAAAAAAACGAGGAAAGAAAGAATGAAAAATAGGCCACAACGACACAGTCGGACTGAAGGCACAGCGGGAGCAAGATAACAAGGAATCATTGACTCTTTTCTTTTCTTTTGTTTCTTTGATAGTTTTGCATCATTGCCCAATTCCCTCCGTCTTTCCCCCCCCCTCCCCACCTCTCTATCCGCCTAATTGCATCCTTGCCCGGTCCCCATCACCTTCTCTCTCTCTCTCTCTCTCTCTCTCTCTCTCTGTGTCTGTGTGTGTGTGTGTGTGTGTCTCTCTGCGACTCTCCATCGATCTATCTCTCTCTCTCCGGCTCTCTCTCGCTTTTATGCCCCAACGCTGAGGGAAAAAAGGCGTGTCAATGGCTTGTTTCATTTCCCTGGTATTAAATAAGATTTCCTTTCGTTTCGTTTTGTTTCGTCCCCCCCCCCCCCCCCACACACACACCCTGTCTGTCTGTCTGTCTGTCTCTCTCCCTCCCTCCTTCCCTCCCACGCCTGGCCCATACCCGCATTTCCCTCGCCCCCTTTCGTCCGCGAACAATTGACCAACTTTCCAACATGTTTACGAGAAATGGCGACGATCAGAATGGTGAAGGACAAGGACCAGAGGGAGAGAGAGAGAGGGAGTGTGTGTGTATGGAGTGGAGGGGCGGGGTGGTTGGAAGAGTGGGAGACGGGTGGGAGGTGGGTTTTAGGGGGCGGGGGAGGCAGAGGGAGATGAAGGGGAGGGAAGGAGGGAAGAGAGAAAGAGAGCGGAAGCGAGACAAATAGAAAGAGAGAAAGAGAGAGAGGAAGCATTGACTCAGAGAGATAGGAGGGGTGTGTGTGTGTGTGTGTGTGTGTGTGTGTGTGTGTGTGTGTGTGTGTGTGTGTGTGTGTGTGCGCGCGCGCGCGCTTCGCATTCTGAAAACAAAGGTTAATCTTCACGAAAAAAATTCTGATACAAAATGCCAGACCGTTCACAAGAAAATTTTAACAGCTCCGCGACGATTTCTCTTAAAAACAAAACAAACAACAGCACCTCAAATAAATAAACACGGGTGGATATCCGAACCCGAACACCCCCTCCTATGCCCCCCCCCCCCCCAACACTCCGCCCCCCCCACACACACACACACACACACACACACACACTCGACTCCCCCAACATCTCGCGAAAAAGACACACACACATGCGCATTCCAGGTTAAACCTCCACCATCACCCACCCTAACCCCCCACCCCCACCCCAATCATCCAATGTTACCACCCCCACCCCCTCCCCCGCCCGCCTTGAAAACAAAATTCCTCACCTCACCACTATACTACTGCAAGCAAAAACGAGCAGTACAGTCCATGAGGAGCACCCATCCACCCACCTAACCACCCATTACATTCCCTTCCCTGTGTGTTAACTGCGATCTTGAACATCGTGGCACGGAGCAAGCGGTAAACAATCCAATTTCCACACCAGGTTTTACGTGTCTGGAGCGGCTTATCTCTCCCAGAGTGTCGAGGCCACTCGCTGCCATGTTTACAGGACTGGCTAAACTCTGGTTTCCGAAATAGAACGGCTCGCAAACATCATCTTTGACATCAGGGGCTACCCCCAGATGATCTCCCACCTGCTTTTTATTAAAAAAAAAAAGAAAGAAAAAAAGGTGTCTGGACGTGCATGGTGGGTAGTAATTTGCTCGCTTTAATATAAATGGAATCGGCAGTGGTGGTGAGAAAACCATGGGGATGTTCACGTGAATTGTCCGTGGTGAGAAAACCATGGGGATGTTCACGTGAATTGTCAGTGGTGAGAAAAACCACGGGGATGTTCACGTGAATTGTCAGTGGTGAGAAAACCACGGGGATGTTCACGTGAACTGTCAGTGGTGAGAAAACCATGGGGATGTTCACGTGAATTGTCAGTGGTGAGAAAACCATGGGGATGTTCACGTGAATTGTCAGTGGTGAGAAAACCATGGGGATGTTCACGTGAACTGTCAGTGGTGAGAAAACCATGGGGATGTTCACCTGTGTTCATATTGAAGGACACATTGTAGATGAAGGCAAAGTGCAGGTAAAGAGGATACGGATACCGACACTAATGCTACTACTACTAAGAAGAAGAAGAAAGGTACTTATACAGCACTTCATCTTGTCCAGAGATAAATCTAAGCGCTTCCACACCAGTCATGCGCACGTAGTCTTTGCATGACTGATTAAGAAATATGGAAGACAGAACTTTGAAGCGCATATGAACATAAAGCAGTAGAAATGTAGACTGGAAATAGGACAGACTAGAGAGTAGAGAGAGCGACAAGTGCAACGTTGTGTTTGTTTTTAAGGACTAGGACAAGTGGCGAAAATGCAGGCAGCTGATCCTTTTGGTTCATCTTGAAATTGGAGGGGTGGGAGAGGTATAATCATTTTGGGACACATAGATAGACAGATAGATAGATAGATAGAGAGAGAGATAGATAGATAGATAGATAGAGAGAGAGAGAGAGAGAGAGAGAGAGAGAGAGAGAGAGAGAGAGAGAGATGGTTTATTCAATTAAGGCCATAGCAATAACAGAGTTTGCATGTGTCATTGCATTTGGTAATTTAAACAACACATCTTTCACAACAAGCTATCCGTGAATCTAGAAATAAATACCTTTCTTAACCGCAGTGCTTTATAAAGATACAAAGCAAAACTACGTTTAGTGCTTTCATCGTTAGATGCCATCAATAAACATAGCCGAAATAACCATGGATACGTATAATATTTTGAGGGAGTAAATTGGATTCGTAAGTCAGTCAACACGGGACATTTTAAAACAAAATGAACTTCATCCTTCTTGAAAGAGACAGAGACCCAGAGAGAGAAATTCAAGATTTAAGACTAAAAAACGTTTGAAATTGGACGTTGGGGAGGGAGAGAGAGCGAGGTAGAAATTAAAGATTGAAGACTCAAAAATGTTACTGCTCAACGATAAAGAATTTGAGCATTGCTGAATTTTCAAGTCTGTCCCTGTGACAATAACATCATCAACAACGATAATAGCAATGTTAGTGTAATAATAATAATAATAATAATAATAATAATAATAATGATAATGATAATAATAATGATAATCAGAAGAAGAAGAAGCGTTACCATAATTGTAAGAAAGTAATAGACGGAGCACACGCACACACACACACACACACACACACACACACACACACACACACACACACACACACACACAGAGACAGAGAGAGAGAGAGACAGAGAGAGAGAGACATAGAGAGTAACAGAGACAGAGAGAGACAGAGAGAAACAGAGAAAGAGAGAGACAGAGGCAGAGAGAAACAGAGAGAGACAAAGAGAAGGAACGTTGACGAAACGACTACGCCACCGAAGTTTTCTTTGGAGTGAGTGAGAGGGAGCTCCCGAAATAGCGCGTGCAGTGCTTGACTGTGAAGGGTCCACTGCTTAACATCAACAGGCAAAGAGTCCACACTTTCATCCTCTTCTCTCTCTCTCTCTGTCTGTCTTTGTCTTTTTATGTCTGTGTCTCTCGTAGTAAGGACCCTTCCTGCGTTCTCTGCCTCGAGTCCGTACTTTCTTCCTCAGTTTTTCACGCTCTTTCTCTGTCTGTCTGTCTGTATATCTGTCTTTGTCTTTCTCTATGTTTCCCTCTCCAGAGTCCGGAGCAATGACCGTTCCTCCGTTCTCTGTCCTCTCTATTGGGTCTCTTCTCTTTGTCTTTCGTTGATTCTGTTTTATTTATCTATGTGTGCAGGTTTTCCTCTTTGTCTGCATGTATCTGTCCTCCCACTACTGTGTATTTGTTTGTCTCTCTTTTCTTGTCTTTGCGCCTCAAATTGTCTCTCTTTCCCTGTGTCTCTGTTGTCTCCCTTCTCTTTGAGTC